>NC_092861.1:72020641-72162374 GCF_032062135.1 Pyxicephalus adspersus | reverse complement strand
CGAACGATCGTGTCGTTACCTCTATGTGCAGTATCGGTGCTATACGATCGTTCATATATATCGTGCAGGAACGTTCGTCGTTCGTTTTCCGGCGATAATAATTGGAAGTGTGTACGTAGCTTTACCTTCTGTAAAAGATCCAGACATCATTCTAAAATCTTCAGTGTCTTGTTTTCTTAAATCCCATCCACAGTGCTTAGTATATTATTGGCTTATCCTATAAAATTCTAGTTCTGTGATTGCTTATGAGGGAGGGCTGGTGAATGTACTCACCTCTATGGTTCTATGGTTTTGGGCAAATAAAAAACTGAATATCACAAAAGTTAACATGAAACTTGACTTCACAATATCCCTGGTGGATGGAGTAAGTGGGGTAAAGCTGTGTTCCCTACAACAGTATTTAGGAATAAATCCTTCAATAAAAATACAAACCTGCTATAGGTACTAACCTTTCTACAAAATGTTTTTAAAATCTTGGGAAGAGTTCTGATTTATTCTCCCTATAACTTGTCATATTAATACCAAAAATACTCAGTTTACACTTCTGATGCTTCTGAGGAAACCTGTGCCTACAGAATAGAGTAGCATGGAAGTTTTCAATAACCCAGAAAAAGTCAGAGACAGCCAGGCAACTATAGAGGAAGAATGGCAGTCTTGCAAGATACGTTTTAGAACGGTTTTAGTATAATTTCAATTTGAATTAATACCCTAGTTCCTGCGTATTACTTATCATAGGTATCTGATTATCATAGCAGAGAGTGCGGATTTCTAAGGAAGGTGTAGTAAACACTACCATTGCTGAGTGGAAGACAGAAGTATCCAGTATAGAAGTATAGAAGCTCCATTGATGTTGTGGTCTGATCGCCCGTCCCCCCCCCAGTTCTATGTTATGTGATGTGATGTTCCCAGCTATGGGTCAAATGTGGATGGAGTGATGATTGTTTTAGCTATCTGATCTGCCAAATGTGTTGAGCCTATTTTAGAACACGTGAATAATTGAGACTACCAAATGATTGATGTAATGTTTTATTTGTAATGGTTGTCCTGTGTTGATCTTTCTTGTATATGGAATTAATTAAAGATATACACTGTTATTTTTTAAATATTTTTTTGTTCAGGTTATTTATTTGATGTCTTAAAAATCCCCAGAGTTTGTATTTTCTTTTTGATATAATTTAGCAAAATTTTATAATGCTATCAGTGCACGAAAGTGAATACGATAACTTAACAAAAGCAAAGTGAAGAAGAAATTGTAACAAAATAGGAAAAAAGTATATACAAAAGTGCATTATCTTTACCTGCCTTGTATTTGCCCTGTGTTGGATTAAAACATAAAAAGCAAATCAAGGGAAAATGTGACTTTATTGTTGTCGGCTAAAACAAGCCCGGTAAACATGCTGAATCCAAATAGTAGATAGGAAATTTACATTTGCAAAATTTAAAGTACCTAACATAGAATGTAAATTTATTTTAGCCCTAACCATAATAAATTAAGAGGGAAAAAATATACAAAATCACTATTTCCTTTTATAAACCTACATACATTAATACAAATATTATATAATCCATGAAGATAACATAACATTCCATTATCTGCAAAAGCTTCTCTCCTTTATATAAAGAAGTTTCTTTACATTGCCTTGTTTGTTTCTGGGTTGTAGGAATGCAAACAGTTGGTTTTCATTGATGGAACAGGATTAAAGAGCTCACAAGTGAAATATGGGAATGTTGTGGGCACCAGCCTAACAGCTGGTCCAATGACCTATGTACTATGCTGTAGTATCATTCACACGTTCCTGAAAATCAGCCAGAAACTGCAGCCTAGGTAATTACAGAACAGTTTGTTTATAAAATGAAAAAAAAGGAACAGATGAGCCTCATCAAAGTTAAACAGAAATGATATATTATCCTCAGAGGGATTATAGAAAACTGTTTATATAAAATTTATGAAATATGGATTTTTGAGGATTATTATCTGGCCACACGGAGGAATGTTAAATATTGGCATAATTTACTGGATTTAAAATAAACCAGGGTTCTCTGTAGTAGTGTCACAAAAAGACACAATGATTATATTATTAGTGTCCTGCTCTAGTCCAATAACGTTAAGGGACAGGAAACCTATCTGTACAATTCCAATAACATAATTATTAGTCCATTGTTAGCCATTCCGCTGTAGTCTTCTGAAAACAAGGGAAGTGGCTCAGGTTCAACTGTGGGGAGTAACAAGAAAAACATCCATTGCTTACAATTGGATGTACTATAGTGAAACAAAAATGATAGCTATTTTTTTTGGCTGGTATGCCCCCTGACCTTAATTAACTTGTTCTTGTTCCTCAGTTCTAATGGGATCTATGGGCTTACAATTGTATTCTACACTTAAAGTAAAGGTGTCACAAATCTGAAAAATAAAACTAAAGTGGATATATACTGGGAGTTAATGTAGGCTGACATTTTTGATCTATATATATAGCTTGCCTGGTTGGAGTTTTGATCCTCTGCCTTTAATATGTTCTATATCCATGACCCAGAATGAGTATAGAGCTCAGGTGTTCAGCTCATTGTCACACAGTTATCTGCATGTTTGTTTCACATATGTATGGAACTACTTATGGCTGTTGTTTGGGCATTTCACGGTACACCTGACAGGTGAAAGGACAAAGGTAAATGCCTTAAAACATTAGACTGGTTCCCTCAAAAATGTTTTGGGGCAAACATTTTAGTAAAAGAGTCAGATAAAATTGTAAAAAATAAATAACCAAAGTTACAAAAGGCTGTCCCCTCTTTGTTCCTACTGCCAATACATTTTGTACAATTTGTAACTGTGGCCAACAAATATTTTGCAACTTGTGGAGACTAAACTATAATTACACTTTTTTTTATCATGATAGCCACCTTCCAATGGTAATGCGGCCCATCATGTTCATACAATTGTATTGCCTTCTATTGCTGTGGTTGATCAGAATCTACTTATTTCAAAGAATGATGCAACAACCAGAAAAATACAAAAAAATCGCATCACAATATACCAGAACAGCTCAGCACATTTTAGCTATGGATCTGTCTGCATTTTAAAAAGAAGATATGCATAGAATGTAAATAATTTTTAAGTTAGAAAGTTTTGCAGTTCAAGTTTCTAATAATTATTCATGACTATCAGTCTGTTTTTTCTTTGAATCTACTAGGGGCATCACAGTCTAGTTTAATATTTGCAATTAAAGATGGTCAATGAGATGCATAAAATTTGACTTGGTATGCAAATCATTACAAATTTTAAGCAATAACTTGAATCAAACTGTTTACTTGGCTAAGTTTAATTGGCCCAGCTTCAAATCAGTGCAATTTGCATGGGATCTGCATATGATTTGTATAAAAGTAGAATTTTCTTTATCTCATTGACCATCTCTAATTGCACTGGATAAGACAACATAAACAAGGAGAGCGAGAGCAAAGTACAATACCTTCTTTTATGGGATGGTTGTTTAGATCCTGAAGGATTTGGACAACAAGATTAAGGTTGGAATACACATGGCTTTTGTATTTAGACAATATTTGTTTAGCCTGAGTTTTAGCTTGAAGAACAAACGTGTAAATGGTGTAATACCAATAAATATGCTACAATTTCCCTTTGAATAACCTATTTATATGTTTACTTTAGAAATAATAATGTCTCCAAGCATTTTGTTCTGTGATGTCTGCTTTGTAGACAACGTTATTATAGAGGTGGGGCAGCATTGTTTAGCTTAACAATGGTATAATAAAAGTGAATGTGATCAGGGCTCTATAAAGTAGGGTAAATAGTTTTTACATGAGGTATAAATCTGAAAGTCCACACACTCATATAATCAAGTGCACCTTTTACTGCATTCAAAGTGTTTATGAGTTGGAGTAATGGTGAACCAACACCAAAGCATGCAAAAACTGTTTTTTTTTCAGTTAGAGGTCTATTTATAAAACAATACATCTGACATTCAACAAACATTTTCTGGTGAAGAATATTCTAGGTCCATGTGTTTTCAATGTAAAAGATTGAATCTCCTCCAAAGAATGTTTGGTGAACGTCAGATTCCCTACATTATAAATAAACCCCTTAGTGTAATCATGAAACCCTTGCATGTGTATTATGATTTCAAAACAGATTAGAAACAGACTGTCACCAATGTAACAAAATAAAATCAGCGGGCCTCTTGTTGTAATGCCATTACAAATATATGACAATTAATATCTCGGCTTTGATTTGCTGGTGTTATCCTGTGGTTTTTTGCAAAAGACACATGGCACACTGCAAATATATCTGCCTGTAAAAATTATGAACCCAGTAAAAAAAACATGTGGCATGCTGCCATTGTAAAACATTTTAGTAATCAAATTGTTGCAATCTGTTTAAAATTTTTGTACACATTGACAAAGGCTGCAAAATGACACATATTGTACATTATACAGAGCAGTTTTGGATGTTCACCATGAAAACAAATATAATCCAAAAGAAATGTTTTTTACTATGGAACAATTGGGGACAAGAGTTCACAATATCAATTTCACTAATTAGATCTGTTTTTTTTCAAATGATGATTGTGACAGAACTCTGAAACAACTTTCTAGACATTTGTTCTTTAAACATAGCAATGTCTATAGTCAGTTATACTGCAAAAAAGTCCAGCCAAAACTTTTATTGCTTTGCATAGTATGCAGAATGGGTAAAGCATATCTTCCAATCTTCTGTGATAATAAACAGGGACAGCTGTTAGAACAAAGTGCAGTCCCCATTACTCCTAGAGGTCCGCAGAATAGCACCATGGTTTTGTAAAATCAAGGTGCATTGTGTCAAGTTAGGCAGCCTAAACCCAACACATTGGCTGTAACACACCTCAACTCCTGCAGATTCTATCATGTTGCATTTCTTTGCTCTGTACTGCAATGCACACATTCGAGACATCATTGGTGTCAGTACTGAAGTCAGTGACCAAAATAAAACCTCAGTATTAGTGTTACAAATGGCGTCAGTGACAACAATAATAGTCCATTGAACACATGATATAATATTATTCTGGTAGCCTGCCCCCTACCAGAAAGCTACAAACAAGGACTTTGCCCCATGTATGGAAGCAGTGGTATCATGCCATTAAAGCAGAAATAAACTCAAAATACTCAAAACGTTGACAGAAGATGCATGCGTCATGCAGTATTGAGCCTGGTCCTATTCTCGATGTTGGAGACAATATTACTTATATGTACAAGTAGAAGTTACATCAACAGGGGCCACCCATTGCCCAAAACGTTTTTCCTTGGCCCTAGAAGATTCATCAGCAAAGATAAGGCTGGAAGGCACTAGAAGAAAAGTAGGTTTGTAACATAATTCTTGCTTAAGATGAGAGAACTCACCCACACAAACTATATTATTACCATTTTAGTAAAGTAACATAACCTTCTGATTGCAAAGCTATGGGTTTGATTTGGCAGCATATGTGGAGGACCTCTGTAGAGGGACCACTGTTTACACTCAGAATCCTTCTTTGTAACATACTGGCAGGTGGCATGCTTTTTTAAGCTGTGGCTTCTTTCTATAGTAAATTATCTAAAAGACTTTGCATATATTTTGCATTGATGAACCTGGAATGTATTTAATTGACTTAAACTGATTTAAAAGGTTTAAAGTGTATTTAAAGAAATCAAACTTTTTTTTAAGTCTAAGGGAAACAGAAATCTCCTTAACTAGACACAATGCAATAAATAAAAAAAAATTACAGCGATAAAGTAGAAAAAAATGTCTTTACGCTTGACATTTGCCATTTTGTGAGGTCAGTTTGTACTACTGGGATTGTGGTAAACTCTCAGATGATGTTTTGTATTCATTTTATTTTAGAACTCTCATATTTATTTTATTTTAATACAGAAAGCGGGAGTATTTCTGGTGACAGCATCTATTAGCAACATTTATTTATGTTATGTTCTGTTATGTTTATGTTATTACAATCTCAGTTTAGCAAAAGTGACTTGGCTGTAAGTGTCTCTAAAAACACAGAGATGTTTGTCTGCTACATACAATTACAAAGCTTTCAAACAGCACTTTGACGGGATGTGCCAGAAATGACAACAACTGATAACCTCAGAAGTCAAAGAAAAGACACTTGTTCCGTTTTAATATATTGGCTGAGTCTGATTTGTAAAAGAACATCCTATAGGAATGTCCTTGTACAATATACAAGATAAGCATTGCAGGAAAAAAAATAACTGCCTATGTGGTTGGATTCAAATTTAGCAAAGAGAAGCATATAGCAATATTCTTATATATGGGCAGCATAAGGGTGGTGATTATGATGAATTCGGGACCTTTTTTTTTGAACAATTTACCACAATGGCATTCTATAAAGATACTACATTAAGGGTCATTATTTGAGTATAGTGAGTGTTAAAAGGTAATGAATCGCCCTATGTGGGACAAATTGATAAAAATAAAATTCCTGAAATATGTAATCAGTGATAAACAGGTAGAGGTATTTAACATTCTGCAAACATAAAGTAGCAAACTTGTGCCCAGACTATGCAAATCAAGAGATTTACATATTGTGAATAAGAAAAAAATCACTTTAAAACAAGTCCTTATTCCTAATATGTTGACACAGTGACCCTGATTTTCTAAAGTTCTCCAAGGCTGGAGAGAATACACTTTCATCAGCAAACCTGGAATGGATTTCCTAAAAGTCATTAGCTATTTGTTAGCAATCGTTTTCAATCCTGGACCAGATCCATCCCTGGGTTGCTGGATTACCCAGCTTCACTGATGAAAGTGTATTCTCTCCAGCCTTGGAGTGCTTTAATAAATCAGGCCCAGTGGCTCAGAAGGTAGCACTCTGGCCTTTGCAGTGCTAGGTCCCAGGATTAAATCCCAGGCCAGGACACTATCTGCATAGAGTTTGCAGGTTCTCCCCGTGTTTGTGTGGGTTTCTTCTGGTTACTCCGGTTTCCTCCCAAAAACTTGCGGTTGGGTTAATTGGCTTCCCCCCAGAATTTAAATTCAAACAGCTTGACAGGCTGGCTGGCAGTTTTAAAGATATTTTCTGCTAGTTACAAACATGCCTAAACTTTAGTCTGATAACAGGTTTAGCATACTTTAATTTTGTATTTAGGTCTCTGCAATCACTATGCCTCTGTTTATTATTAGGTTATTGGTTATTGCCTGGCTTCAAATACACTTTAAAGTGATCAAAGCTACAATCTTTTTTTTTTTCATTTTACATAGAGCAGGGAATGGCTTTAAATCCTAAAACTGTCAACAGATCATATGATTTTTCCTGCATGTTGTATCCAATAGGGCTGCCAAACATATTGAGGAGCCAACAAAAATAGGTAGAAGGCAGACAACATTTAGAGAACATCAGGAACTGTTAACATTTGCACCCTACAGAGCCTCGGAAATCAAGGCATCCAGAATACTGGAAAAGGCATGTGCCTGGCACCAGTACTGGAAGGAAAACAGCATTGTAGTCATGTATCCTATTCTATTCAATGAGAACATCAACTGGCATATTATCCAAACAGCACAACAAGGTTGAAAAAAATCATCACAATCAATATTTAGTGGGAAAAATAATGTGTAAGTGTTTGGGATAGTTACATTGGGATAGATAGATAGATAGATAGATAGATAGATAGATAGATAGATAGATCATGGATAGAAACTTTGTTGGGCTTTAACACCTACCTGGGGCTTTGTTGGATAGATTTACCCTCATTTCCTGTCTTTATGACAACACTTAACCAGGCTTGAAAAAAAAACAAAAGGCTAGCAAACAAAAGCAAATACTAATAAAACTTTTTTTTACATAAAACATTGCATCATTCACAAACATAATTAATTTCTTTCAGATGTAAGCATACATCCACGAATAACCTCCAAAAATAAGCCCACTGAAGATGTATCACTATTAAGGATGATGAGAACAAAATCCAAGATACAAGAGTCTCTTATACAGGTATTCCCTGAGTTACATATGAGATAGGGACTGTAGGTTTGTTCTTAAGTTGAATTTGTATGTAAGTCGGCACAGGTACATTATTTTAATAAATGCAATTAGGACAGATGTTTTTCTCAACATATTATTAGGCAGCATGGTGTCAGTTACTGTATAAAATCCTCACTGTGAGTTAATCACAAACAAAGCAAAAATAAAAACTTTATGGAGCCTAGACATTCATTAACTTCCAGAGCAACCTGTGCTTTGATATGAAAAAATAAACAACTGCAGAGATTGTATTTTTCATTAAAGAGTTACAAGAGGCTGCAGAACTACTCAGCCCTAAAAATCATCACAACCTTGGCTGAGTTTAGCAAAAGTCTTCTTATGCAAGTCATTCGAACTGTCTCCTCCCCCCATCAAGCCTCCGTCCTGCAAGAATGAGCAGGGAAGCCCCGATCATATCTAGGAGTCGTCCGTATGTTGGATGTCCTTAACTCGGGGATTACCTGTATATTCTCATTTCATGGAAGAATTCTATGTTTTTGAGACTTACAAATAATTCATCTCAATTGCGGACATCAAAATGCTGGCAAAACAAAAAATTGGTATGAAGTAGACGGGTGAGCTGGTGAGCACAACTGATTGATTTCTTGTGGTACTTATCTCTTGCCCAAGCTGAGCTCAACTATACAGGGATTGCTAATACCATGTCAAACTCAGGTGTACAACTGAAATTTTAGTTTAAATCCACAAAATAGGTTCAAGGTGCATCAGAACAAAATATGTGCAAAGTCCTATACTGTATATAGTTTTTTTACAGAGTAGCCACAGTGTGGACAATCCCTATCATTTACCATCAACCTGGAAAGAAAAACCTTTGCTCTCTTTAAAGAAGCCATGATCTCTCTGTAGAGGTCTCATACCTCTCCTCTGATTTCAATTGAACATTTCTTTGGGCTCTAAGCATGTAATACTACATACAATGCAGCATTTATTTGTGTATTTTATGCCAGTTTAGCTTTTCCAATACAAGTGAACTTGTCACATGATATGACATATTCCTGCACAGCCATGCAATAATCAGATTAGTGTACATAGTAAAATGACAGCTGTTTCCTAAACCTCCTCCATTCAGTAGGTCAGAAATAAAGACTGGGGTGTTGTTACTTCCATTAGATACACCAGCACAGCGAATCACAGACTATAAAGGTCATCCAGAATGTTATGAAATGTATATGTGAGATTTTGCTATTGTGTAGAGGTTCCTTAGGAACCCATTCATACTTAATATTTTCCTGCGGTAAAAACATTCATTTTTGCATAAAAATGCATTTCAGTTACAAATACTAATAGGTTTTCCTGAAAACAGAAGTGAATTTAGCTTACTTTTCACTTAATGTGATGATGGCCTGAATGTCACCCAACTACCTATAGTTTAGGAATCATAGACCTTTAATCTTAGCTTACATTTATCTATACAATTTCATCCCCTACCTTTGTTACTGATATAATTTAACATTAAAAGGCCAGCCAAAACATGTTTTAAGAGTTTTCGGTTGCACAGTCTAGGGTTAAGCATCAAGTGTTTACTGTTCTCTGTGTTTGCAGGTAGTTGAAATACAGCCACAAACACCCCCAGGCTTGGGTCAGACTAACAGTTCGGTCAACATTGGTTCACATTAAAATGGTTACCATTGGACAAAATGGGTCCATTCAATATCCTCTATTTGGGAGACAGCAGAAGGCAGCAGCAGTGCCATGCTTTTTCAGGGGGACTAAATGTAGTGTTCAGGGCTGATTGACTTGAATTGGTTTGCAAATGCTTAAGAATATTTGTGTAAATGTTTTGAAGTTTTGCAAATACTAAAGAAAAAAGTGAAAAAATGGAATTGTGGTGTAAGGATTTTGCAGGGATTATGGAGATTAAGGATTATTTTAGCCGGTTGGGGACCTGGCCATTTTTTTTTTCATATGTATTGGGCTGAGTTCTGTAAATCAATGAACAGTCGTCTTTTGTGTAAATTATTGGTGGAAGCAGTATGAGTGCAACACCTGCCAAAAAGGATTGTTTTGGTTGGGTTAGAGTAAATAGAATAGACTTTCCACTAACAAAGTTCTTCTTTATAATAGAATTACTGTAGTCTGCATATTTGAAAATAAAACTGTTTATAATGATAATATTTTCTTGCACATTAGAAAGGATTGTTCTGGTTAGGACACAAGCCAAGCACTGGTGGGAATGTTCTGACAGAAGAATGCCCTAGAATCTGTGGTCTGTTGGGCAGTCTGCAGGCTGACCAGTGACACCTTAGTAGTTTTATTTAGGGGTAGACATAAAGAAGTCACAACCGTGTCAATCCTTAATGAGAACACACAATAAAACATTAATAGATAGTGCATATATTCACAAAACTATCCACAACCATAAAAACATTTTAAATCCTAATTCAAATTTGCCAACTACCAAAGAACCAGTAACTCATAGAAAAGGATTGTTCAGTAAATTACTAAACTGAGCTAAATAAATCCTTAAATTCTAGCCTTTTCCACTCTTATTTGAAATGAACAGAACATGAATTGTTCATTATTCATTAATTAAGTGGAACTTCATCAGGGCAGGAGAGCCTACTGTAATATCAATAGGAGGAAACAATTTGATCACAGGCTTCCCAAAGAATATAGGAATGATGTATTTGACTCTGTTTTGGGGTATTGCCCCTAAAACCTGCAGTGTGACATGTATATATAAGTTTTAAGATATTCAGCTGTACCAAGAAGAAAGCAAACTACCTGGATAAGGAACACAACATTTTTTTTTCTTAGGTAAAATACTGAAGTTATCTTAGGTACAATACTGAATTGTTTTCGTTTTTTTACATTTCCAATATAAAAATAATTATAATGGCCCCTACACAAGTTAAATTATCCTAAAAAAACACATATTATTAAAATTATCAACAAGAAGCCAAATAAACAATTTCAAACATATTTACATAGCTTTATGCATTTTTAGAAAGAAGCCTAGATTTGAGATTTAGCACTAAAGCTCTGGGAATATCTAATTATGTCCTTGTGCAGAAAGATGTGAAAAACTGCATTGCTAAATTACAGCATGCTCATTGTAGCATGTTAATGACTAATCTACCAATCTCATCTAAAAACTCTAGTTGTTTTGTTCATTTTTAGTTGATTGATTAATTTCAATTGTTTTTCTATAGGTGTGCACAGAGTCTGGCTCTAGATTGTTGGGTTAACTTAAAGCGTACCTAAACTCACAATTTTCATTTTTCATAAAAAGGTGGACAACCCTTTTATGTAGAGTAAAATTTTGTGTCTTTGGATTATTAAAAAGGTGAAGCACCGCCCCCTAATTATCAATTGCCTAGGCAGTCGAGAATGAGTGGGAGCACAAAGCCTCCCGGGATACCTACATCAGGGATTTTGGGCATGCGCAGAAGGAGCCTTTCTCACGCGTGCAGCAAATTTTTTTCCATCCTACGTCGCCCGATCTTGTGCCGGGGTTGGGTGACATAGAAAGAAGAACAGGAAGAAGACGAGAAGATCGCGACAAATGCCGGCGCGACGCGGGACCTGATGCAGGACACCCCCGGAGCTATCGAACTGCCCTGCGGGATTAAAGGCAAGTGGATTTTTTTTTTTTTTTAAGGACAAGCAGGATACAGTACAGCAAGGGACAGAGGCAGATGCTGACTGTTGAAGAACAGGATGGGAGGTATGAAAATTTTGGAACAGGGGATGGATTTGCCAATAATCATGGTAGACACATGTGTATTGGTGCCAGTGGTTTCAGATGCCCCATCCCCCTTCCCTTCATTTTGTGCTCACTGATCTTCCCCTAGCCAGGAAGGGATAGGCTGGGCACTATAATGCCAGTGGTGCATCCTCCTGCACCAATATCTGGCACGTAGGCATTGTCAAGGTTCAGCATGCCATCCACCCAAAAACACCCAATCACACTGCAGACATGTCAATTAATAGGAAAATTACACGACAAGCAAAACACAGCTAAAAACATTAGATCTTTGTTCAAAACACCTTTAAAAATAAAGGTTATTGTTTAAGAAGGCTTGGTCTTTGACTACAGTCATGAGAAAAAGAAAGTACCCCCTCTTTTCATTCTAAGGTTTTCCTAAATGAGACATAACAAAAATCACCGGGTCCTTTTCTGTATGCCTTTAACAGGCTCTTGCATCGTTGTGGAATAAATTTAGCTCACACTTCCTTACAACATTGCTTCAACTCATTGAGGTTTGCAGGCATTTGTTTATGCATAGCTCTCTTAAGGTCTGGGCCACAGCATTTTGATCTGGTTGAGGTCTGGACTTTGACTGTGCCATTACAAAACTTTAATTATTTTTCTTTCAGCCATCCTGGTATAGATTTGCTGGTGTGCTTGACACAGTTTCAGTCAAGCTTTAGTTGTCACACAGATGGCCTTACATTTGATTTTAGAATACTTTGGATGCTAAACAAACCTAAATCATCACCTTTCAACCACTGAGCATGGCGTGTTTGTGCTAATATGCTGCTTTTTGATTTTCACTATTCTTGGTGTTATGCATCATTGACAAACATATTCATTTGATCTCATCTGTCCAAATGGCATTGTTCCAGATGTAATGCGGTTTCCTCAGTTGCATAACCTTAGAATTATAAGATAGTGTACTTTCTTTGCCTCGTGTCTGTATATGGTATATGACAAACTGTAGTTTTGCTCGGATGTTCTTTAGGAGCAGCAAATGCTTTTTCTTGGCACACTCGCCATTCAGAGTTCTAATATCTACAATTTCCTTCTAATTGTAGATGAATGCAATGAATCCAAAATTACCTACAGACCCTGCAGTATGTTTGTAGTTTTTGGAGACTTCTTGTAGCATCATACAGTAAACTGTTAGTCAGAGTTTACTGGGGCTGCCAGTCTTGAAAACATTTGCAGTCATCTGAAATCTTCTCCACTTGTAGAATATTTTACATACAGTAGAAAGACTGAATTCAAAGCATTTGCCATCTTTTTTTTTTAATTCGTTACTAGACTTCCACAGCTTCCACACTCTGCTTTCCAATCTCCTGATTATTGGCACCTAATCTGGAACACCTAATAAAATGTTTCCATTATTTTTATTACAATTTTACCAGAAACGAATAAATATAAGCAATGGATTGCAGGAATACACATCACAAACATGGTAAATTGGGTATCCAAAAGCAGAATGAAACATCATTTTTATGTGAATAAACATATAAGCATTTCTAAAACCAATGTAAAATCCTGCCGACCCATTGGCATTATACATTCCAAAACAAAGAGAGTAGAGGGAGAAAGCAGCAGGAAGAAATAAATGTAAGAGAAAAGAAGATAGATATAACCGTGGGGGGAGGTAGGGATTGTAGGGAGGAAAAGGGGGGACAAGTACAGAATCCGGAATCAGTCATAAATGTGGAATACACAGGACATCAGAGAGAAAGCAGATGCATGTTAAAGTCATTCAGTAGGTAATGGGTAATCCAGGGTGTTCAAACATTCTGAAATTGAACACCTGGATTTGAAATATTAAATGTATGATTGTGCTGATTATTTCCAAATTTATTTTTTGTAAATTTAGAATATGAAAATGAATACATTATATAAATCCTATGTGCCATCTTTTCAAATGTATCACTTTTACCTGAAGGTACTGTTTAATGGAGATCTAACATTTGCCTATTCAAATGTGTGCACTTACTTTTTCACATACCTTAATATATGAAATAATCAAACTGTAAATAATCTAGGGGCAACTGAAACAAACAAATCATCTACCGTATGTGTCTAGAGTACATTTTCTCTGGCCAGGAGTATGTTATTCTAGTTAAAAACACTAATCTAGAATGCACAACGCTGAGCTTTTCAATGCATGCATCCTGGCAGGATACAAGACTGTGATAAATATGTGTGTACTGATGACTGATGTCTAAAATCAATGGTCAGATAGTCCTTCATGCAACACATCCCACACTTCAGCGTTTTCTATAGAATTCCCATTTGGTGCTTTTACTGTGACACCACGTCTTGTTTTCTGAGCTAGATAGAGGCAACATTTTAAGATTCTAAAGCTGCGTAAACACGTGCAATAATTATCATTGGAAACGAACGACTAACAACCGTTCGGCTGATAATAGTTAACAAAAAAAGTGCACAACGACGACGATGAACGAGGATTGTCGTTGGAAACAAAGGACCATCCCGGCGGATCTGATTGGGTGATGATTGTTCTTAATCTATTGTGTGTACGGTTGCTCAGTGATCATGGATGTTTCTGCAGTACACTTTCTCCTTTACATGTCACTTCCTGCATCGTTCAATTGATCGTATCTAGTGTGTGTACATTATTGGTGGATTATATTTGAACAATCGTATCGTTAATCGTTACAGCATGTACAGAATTGTGCACAATACGATTGTTCAAAATAATCGTGCATAATCGTTAGTCGTTTGTTTTTTAACTGCAATTATTGCATGTGTGTACCTAGCTTTAGGATACATGTAAATATGATATCAGATTACTGGGGACTACTGGGGTCTGTTAAGGTGTCAAGCAAAACTTTTCCCATTCTTGTTCCAAATTCTGTATTATTATGTTATAAGTTTTTAAAGCCTAATTACTATACACTATACCAGTGTATCCCAACTAGGGTTCCTCCAGAGGTGGCTAGAAGTTCCTTTAGGAATGAGCTGTTTGTGACTCAAGTTAGTTTAAATGCCAAAAATGATCTTTTTGCCTCTCTGTGTGGGTGGAATTCTACCCACTGGCTAGGAATGTTAGAGGCATTATTTGCACTGACTACCACACTAATGTACTGTGAATTTATTAGGGGTTCCCTAAAGACCTGAAAGTTATTTCAATGGATTTCCCCATGTTACAAATGTAGAGAAACACTACAACACTAACATAATTGTTATTAGTAATGTATAGCCACCAGAAATCTGTTTTAAAAGACATCAGCAGGATAAATACACCAGCAGAATTTATAACTAAAAGTTACAGAACAAAGTATTCAGGTAAGTCAGCAGTGGTTGTGGCGAACATCTTCCTACTACAGTTTACATTTTAGTAATTGTTTTCATTTACAGGTACACTAATGTGCATTTAAACCAAAAAGTCACAGTAAAAGCTAGCATGGAGAAAATGTACATGAATTATTAACTCACTTACCAATATCAGTTTAGCATGGACAAAAATACATTTCTTGATCATTATCGATTAGGAAACATCATCTGATCATCTTAGTTTTAAACAGCATAAATAAAATAAATAATATATATACTAAATCTCCAGATCATCCAGGCTTACTGGCCAATCCTAATCAGCTGCACAAACAATGATATTTTATCCAATAAAATATAAAACCATTATAGCATTTACAAGGTGCTCTTTGCTTGAAATGTTTGGATGACATGAATAAACCAAACAGTTTTTTCCAGGGTCACGTACGTCCTAAAGTAAGTTAAAGTAAAAAAATTGTTGCCAGAGATGTTCATGATAGTTTTAGGAGAAAATCTAGTGTCTGTACAGCTGTCCCCCGGCGTCTTTTAGTTATCTGGCACTCTGGATCAGTGAACGACTGACACAAATGTGTGCTATTTTATAATAGGGAGAATGCCTCCCGCTCACCCTCTCTAAAGAACAGAACAGTGCTGTCTGTACAGGGTCAAAACCCCAAAGGAAGGATCATTTTGGGGAAGAACTGTGGGAAAAGGGTGTAATGTGATAATTACACTTACCACAATTATTATGAATTTTAATATTATTATTATTATTAATAAACAGGATTTAAATAGCGCCAACATATTACTCAGCGCTGTACATTAAATGGGGGTTGCAAATGACAGACGAATACAGACAGTCACACAGGAGGAGGAGAGGACCCTGCCCCGATGAGCTTACTATCTAGTAGGTGGGGGAATTTACACACAATAGAATGGGAGATATGGAAAAGTGGGAAGTAGTGATGGTTTCAAAAGACAGAAGAAGATGGGTAGGAAAGTTTGAAAAAAATGGGTTTTGAGTGCTCTTTTAAATGAGCAGAAAGTAGGAGCAAGCCCAATAGGACGAGGAAGACCATTCCAGAGAGTTGGGGCAGCTCTAGAAAAGTCTTGTATCCGTGCGTGTGATGAGGTTATGAGTGAGGAAGTCATTAGTAGGTCATCGGAGGAGCGGAGAGAGCGGCTGGGGGAGTATTTTTTTTACCAGGTCAGAAATGTAAGTGGGACAAGAACTGTGTAGGGATTTGAAGGCAAAGCACAGGAGCTTGAATTTTATTCTAAGGTGAATGGAAGCCAATGGAGAGAACTACAAAGAGATGCAGCGGAAGAGGAGCGGTGAAAAGGATGGATGAGTCTGGCTGCAGCATTCATAATAGATTGTAGAGGAGAGAGTCGGGTTAGTGGAATACCAGAGAGAAGGATGTTACAGTAGTCTAGACTAGAGATAAGGTTTATGAACTATAGCATTGAGGAACAATCTGGAAACAAAGTACATGTCTTAAATTAGTTAGATTTAGGTAATGTGCAGGGACCAGATGTTGCCAGCTAACAGTACCTAAAGGAGAGGTTTTTGCAGAGTTGTGTGTTAGAAATTTCTGCAAGGAGGTAGGTGTGTTTTACAAATCACCCCTATCACATATAGTCTATTCCCAAAATAATTCCCAGGAATTTTCAACAACATTTTAAAGTGTTTAATTTAGAGTATAAAGTTACTAATTCAACACCAGGTGCTTGTATACCACTAAAGACTTCCTGCATTTCTGGAACCAAGGGGCTCTATTTTACAAATATATACCAGCTGATGTTCTGAGCTCAGACCTGCCCCCTCATGTACCAAACTTTTGGTCATGGAGACAAGAATGTGCCAAAGGGAGTGGAAGACAATGGGACAGAGACCTTGGTCACCAGTTGCGATTTACAAGAGAACAGCCCAGACAAATGAAAAATAAAAAAATAATCAATTTGAACCACTGTGAAGACAGATCTGGAATCTGACACTGACCAGAAAAGATAGATTAAGAAATGCTATAAGACTTGAAGACCCCTTGAAACAACTCAATGACCCGGGAAACCATATAAAAGTATATATGGCAATATAAATACCATGTAAAATGTACATGTCAACAGGAGAACCCAAAGCTTTCCATACACCTTACTGAATAAAATCAGCCACCAATAATTCTGTTATGAATATAGATACACATCCAATATTACATGGTATTGCAGAATGCTTCCCCTACTGATACTAATCACATCACATAATAAAAATAACAATACAATGAGAAACAATACCCATTTATACATGACAAGTCATTACTCACCATTGCATCGTATCCCAGGGAATTCATGAACTGAGCTGCTTCCATGCCACCATACACATTGAACCATATAGTCCCCTGGTATTGGTCTCCTCCATCCAGTAACAGGACATTCTGGTGGCTGTCACGGATCTCCCTAATCTTGGTGAACCTCCTTGCCACCCCTCCATAGCAGTCCTGGGCAGTGCCACACTTTCCGGAGTCCCTGTTGGTCTGTTCTACACGGGCATGGACATCGTTGGTGTGCAGGATGGTGATCTGATAGGGCAGTACCAGTGTGCAGAGAGCGGAGCAGAGCAGCGCTAATAGCGGCAGCATTGCCAGTGCGTATGCCTAGCCTGCGTGTATGTGTGTGTGTATGTGTTAATGTGTGTGTGTGTGCTGCACTGACATCTCTACTTTATCTGCACAAGGAGGAGGATCGGGGAGGTGTCACCTCTACTACCAGGAGGCTTCATAGATCATCTTGTAAAACACACAGCTTCATCATACATCACAGAGCTGCATGGGAATACAAAAATGCCATTCACAATATTGTAACAACATGAGTGAAGGTGATGTGGGCTGGCTTTTCCTGTTTATGGCTACAAATAGTTACATAGGAGTTTTGTAGCTCTCGGCTGCTGCTCTTTTGCAATCAGATATCTTATCGTTTTCTGTATTTAAATATATTTGACCCCAGGTAATATGATGGTAGAAATGTTCAGTAGTAGAAACATTTGACAGCTATGGGCTTGTTGATTTGATAATACCTGTATATTTCCTGCAATCAGGCAACTTTATTATTGCTGAAGGGGACAGGTGATTTAACTTACCTGTGTGATCACTATCTTCTGAAAAAATGCATGAAGCCAGGATATGTTGGATATCTGGGACAAATTAGTTATGTCATCCCAGCCTAGTCAATGGAGATGGACAAAGATCAGAATGGAACAATCAATGGAATTGGGCAGGTGAGTGTATTTAAAAAATATTGTGATCAGGTGGGTAAGGGTATTTTATTGCAGAAGGGACATTGCCTGTCCTTTCCGCAATATAGGAATTACCTGATTGTATTTTGTAAAGGTATAGTTTGCTTTAAAGATGAACTTTAGCCTTAAGCTACGTACACACTTCCAATTATTATCGTCGGAAAACGAATGACGAACGTTCCTGCACGATATATATGAACGATCGTATAGCACCGATCCTGTACATAGAGGTAACGACACGATCGTTCGTAGATATTGTACACACAATAGATACGATCGTTTGAACGATAGAGGAACTATGTGCACGACAGGAAAGTGAATGAACGTTCGTTCATCACGCATGCTCAGATCATGGACGATCAACGAACGACCGTACACACGAACGATGTTCAACGATCGTCGCCCAATCCGATCCGCCGGTCCGGTCGTTCGTTTCCAACAATTGTCCTCGTTCGTCGGCGTCGTTGGTTACTTTTTTACGAACGATTTTTTGCCCAATCGATCGTTCGTCGTTCGATTGGAACGATAAAAATTGGAAGTGTGTACGCACCTTTACTTGTAGTATTACACAGTGATAGGGGCTGCTCTTCTGATATCTGATTTCACTGCACACAGTGTGCATTAAAAGGTGCAGCAAGTCTGTATAAATATATAAATGGTCCATATAGAGAACTCTCCTCCAGATAATTTACTTTGACATCGTTACAAAGGACAAGAGGGCACTCTTTGCGTCTGGAGGAAGAAGTTTAATCTAAGGAAGGGATTCTTCACTGTAAGGTCTGTGAAAATGTGAAAGTAATTGCAGCACGTTCTATAGATTGCTTTAGCAAAAGGCTGGATGTGTTTCTAGAAGCACAGAATATAACTAGGTATTACGGCTTTAAAGTAAAAATAACAGAGATTTCCATGGAACATCCGATTGCCTCATGGAATCAGAAAAAAAAGTTTTTTCCTGTGTTGGAGCAATTTGTACCAGGGTTTTTTTTTTTCTTTGCTTTCATCTGTATCAACTATGTCCATATGGTTTTATATCTGGGATATGTTTATTTCCCTAGTGGTTGCACTTGGTGGACTTATGGAAGTAAGTCAGAAGCCACCTCTGATGGACTGACAGACATCCAGCATCATCTAGCCCTTTCCTCTTTCAGCTAATTGTCCCTGACCTGTCTCTTATACTCACATGATTTCAGTTCTCAAAACCCTATAATTCCTCCAGGGGTTGTTAGGGGTTCTTTGGGCAATGAGCAATTTATGATTCTAAAGGCAGTTTAACACGCACCAATGCTCTTTTTGGCTATCTATCTTTCCACTGATCATTGTGTTAATATACTGTGGATTTATTAGCAAGGTTTGCCTCAAAGTTATAATTGGGTTCCCCATATTAAAAAGGTCAAGAAACATTAATATGGAGAATTTACTCTTCAGTTATGGGGATTGTTTATTGTTTTCTCGAATTCTCACAGGGCTTCCGCTGGTTTTTGATTAGAGTAGGAAAGGGTTGCAACATGTTCTTTTTCTGCTATCTGTTTTGTGTTAGATATATTTCCCTTCTCCGCCTGGCCCAGAGAAACAATAAAGTCAGGGAAATCCTCTTTTGGACAATTATCACATTATTTGGGTGTCCCCATCAGAAGATTTTCTCTTTATTCTTGTTCTGGTGACAACTGTGAGATTTTACTGGTAACTTGCTTAATAAATGATTCTCTAGCCAGTATATGGAAAGGAAACCATTTATACTAACAAATGGAATGGAAATTTGCACCCCAACCTTCCAGAAATCCAGGACCAAGTACAATGTGCATCCTATAAAGGAGTTGTTGGTGAATTTGCAAGTGCAGCTTTGCTAAATATTTGGCCTTGAATTGTGTTACAAGGCATGATTACAGTTCTCTTATCTGAATTCCTTCTGCTGTGTGTAACTAAAGCTTTGCCAGTGTTTGTTCATGTAGTCATTGCTCACATCCCTTATCAAATGTTGCCTTCTAATGTTATGACAACATTTTGACATGTAATTTACATTCAGGGTAGCTGCTATTCATTCATTTTTCTAACATAAACCCAGCTGGAATATTCCAGGTTTGTGTGAGTTTAGATAAAATATTCTCAAATAATTTAAAATTCCTCCTCACTTCCTGCACAGGTGACACAACAGGAAGTGAATAAAATCTCCTGGGCAGAAGCATGGAAAACAGGTACAGAAATTTTACTTCTACCCTGGGCAATCCAAATGTAAAAATTAAAGTTTAGATGTGAGATCTCCTTTACTAGAGCAACAGAATAAGGCTGAGTAGTTCCTGTTTTCCTATGTACTTTTCTACTTGATATTTACATTGCTATGCTCCGGCATGGAACAATACCAAATAAAGTCCTTACTTTCAATGTATGAATGGAGAGTGTGAAGCTTTACTTCATGAGGATGCCTTATATGTAATCCTTATTGGGCCAAAATTTTTAGAAGCTTTAATGCCCAGACCAAACTTGGCAGCATCAATTATGTTAATAATATGTATTAAAACTATTAACTCAACAATTAATTTTATAGTTTAACAGAAGGCCTGTAAACAAAGGACACACATCTGCACACTCTCAGTTCTCTATTGAAAGGTTTATTTACCACATGTACCTAAATATAAACCAAATGTATTTCTTTGAACCTGCTCAAGTATAAACCCAACTCAAGTTAAAACTGGGGCACAAAATTCATCCATCATTGCTCACATTCAAAACATTGATCAATAGAAATTAACACATTAAATACATGGAAAACAAAATAAAAATCACTTAAACAGTCTGTTGTCTCCCTCCCCCCTTATCTTTTGTCCATGGTTGTTGGTTAACAAACTCTTCAATAACACACAACAAGAGTTTGTTACAGACGTCACATGAGTGCCATCTACTCTTGTTACCTGAGTATAAACCAAAATGCTTTTTCTAATGGCATTTTGAAGAACAAAAAGTCTTGGTTTATATTTGAGTATATACGGTAATGTTCTCATGGCAAGGCGATGTAAAAAGTAGTATTTTAGTCAAGAATGGGTTACAGATGATCCCATAGTGTCAGAACGTGCTTTAAGTGCACCAGTTCCTAGACAATAGACATACATACTCCTAACAAGCAGTAAGGTAGCTTTTTAACAAACCAGCACTCACCTCTCTAGCTACATATAGTGTGAAGTAATTCATTATAAAAGATCACATCAAATGCTTCAAAGTCAAGGTTCATTTGGTTTCTAAAGGAGCATTTTTTATAGTGGTACCCCTGCATGTCCTCCCAGGCAGGTAGCACTGAGGCACTTCACCAGAACACCTGCAAGGGGTGATCGATCGCTCATTAGACTGTTTACTATAAGTTGCCAACAGGTTGCAACCCACCTGAGGAAAAAGGAAGTAAAGGCTTCAGTGAGGAGACAGGCAGCGTCCAGCAGGCAGAAGAAGGGGACCACAGCGAGAAGGGGTCAGAGTTGGCAGTAGGTAGGCATATTCCAAGGATCAGGCAAATGATTAGGGCAGATGATAGGTGTGGGGCACCATAAAAACCCACAGATAATATTAAACTTTACCACTCTCAATACTCAACTGCCAACCTAAGCCATGAAACCAAACAGGAACAGTTTAAATCCATTATTGCAGGAGTTTGAAGGCAGTGTAGATTTTCACAAGATTAAGGCATTGTTTTCCATTGAACCCCTTCCATAGGCCTAAATGGGACATTTTCCCAACTGCTTTAGGAAGTTGCCAGATGGTTGAAAATGTTCTGCAGGACAGCAGATGACCCATAGTCCTTTGCAACCTGTGGTAATAAAACTGTAACCGCTTGCTAGAGAGTTCAACACATTCATGCCAATATGTCACAGCTATGCAATGTGTAGCATTTGGAACTGAGTTTCTTAGAACCTAACCGAACTTGCCTGTTCAGACAAGTTTATGATTTGACCTAAAATAATCTCTCCCGTTACTGATCCACAGTTTTCCTTTCCACTGCCTGCCAATGCACACAGTGTAACCCTGCATACCAGTTACACATTCTATCACCTCCTGTGTGTCATTATGTTATTTATGTTTAGGTTTTGCTGTGCAACATTGTTCAACTAACACAAATTCAGGGTAATACCTCATATCTACAGGATGCATAGTATTCAAAATTGAGTTTGTTTGCACTTTTCCTAACAGTTCACAAGTACCTGCTGTGTGTTACAATATGATACCTGAAAGCCTATCAAGATTCTTCTCTTCCTATGAAGTAGTATAAAGAGGATTTGTGATTTCAGTGCCGCACCTTCCGGAGATTTCTTCACAACACATATAGCTACAGAGATGAACATGAGGTTGTTTTAAATTACTTTTAATGCTTGATAGACTATATATCTACTTCAGTGAGTACAGTGTGGGCATAGATTCACTTTAAAATTGGAGGAAGTGAGGGTGTTTGGGCTACGAAATAAAAAGCAGCCACATTGTGCCTACCAAACTTAGATGGTGGCTGGCACTCATGCACATCCCAGCTGCCAAATTATCTTTCTGGAAGTTCTTTCTGCAAACATGAAAGTTTGCATATGGTAAATTTGACCATTTGTGGCAGTGAATGTCAGACAGATGGGGGAGTACTGCTGATGAATCACAGGGAAGTTGTTAAAACCTGCTGTGCTCCTCATCATTTAGATTATTCACCTCTCTGCTTTCTTTTCCCATGATCCAGCCATTTGTCACTTGTTCCATTAGCTGCCACCTACAGAGATAGTTTATTCTTCTCATTCTACTAAACTCTTTACTAAACTAAAACAGTTTGATTGCTTTGTGAATTTTTTTACTATAATGAAATTACCATTTTAAGTGCAACCTCTACCCTCTTCATGACCTTCTTCTGTCCTCCCCCCTGGTTTTCCCCATACCTTTAGGACTTATCAGATTTGTAATATTCTTTAACATATCTTCAGATTGGTTCAAGCTTTAAAATGTGCCTGTTCAGGCAAGATTATGGTTTGACCTAAAAAAAATCTTTCACGACCAACAGTTTCCTCCTCCTCTGCCTGCCAATGCACACAGTGTAACCCTGCACACAGTTTACACATTCTATCACCCTGCGTATGTCATTATGTTATTGCTGTTGATCCTTGTGCTATACAACAATATGTAATTGCCAATAAAACTTTTAATATGGTTGCATTATCTGTATTACCAGTCTTCTTTGTATCATTTGGAAAAACTATTGTGTCAAAACTCTGAAAGTGAAAGGTGAAGATTGTGAAAACTTTTTATGAATATATATATACAGTGGTACCTTGGTAAAAATCCCGAATCCATTCCAGATCCTTGGATTTATACCAAACAGGACTTATACCAAACACATTTTTTCCCATAAGAAATAAAGGGAAACTGAATAATTTGTTCCCATGAGGAAAAAATCCTATTGTTATTGGCATATTATACATTGATGGGGCTGTAAAGAATACTTTAAACACTGCTAAATACTAAAATACATAAATACAAAAGCAATTAGATGAAATAAATTAAAATTTAACCTCACTTTATCTTGCTGAAAATAGTCAAATGCCTACTAGGATGGTGCTGAGAAGGGAGGAGGAGGAGATGTTATATAATTCACAGAGTTATAGCGCGGGTTGTTCACTGAATGGTGGGAACTGGCAAACTGACGCTCGTGGGCAGTCGTGGCTTCGTCTCGAGAGAGGTAAATAAGGAGCGCGGTGTTATGACTCATTTTGACCCGTACAAGTTATAGCACAAAGGTTGTATACCCAGCAAAGGTTGTATACCAAGCAAATTTTTTGTGTCCAAACAGGACTTATACCAAGTTGGACTTATTCCTAAACGGACTTATACCAAGGTACCACTGTATATATATATATATATATATATATATATATATATGTCAAAAGTCACTACACACTTCCTTTTTTTCTATTTCGTTTCAGGTATCATTTGGAGAGACTTCCACCATCAGCAGTAAAACTGCAATGACTCCTTTGTTGATGCTAAAAATATAAAATAAAAAATGTGGAGTGACTTTTGAGACACACTGTGTATATTCTCTTTCCACAATATTGCTAAAAGGGCTTCATTTACTGCTGGTGATCCAGTGCATCGAGCTACTGGTCTGTACTTGACAGGAAAGTACTCAAGTATTTCATTTGTGGTTATACAGAATATGATCTAATTTATTTTATTGAGTATTGCATTGCAGTTTAATATTTAGAAAAGAGTAACATTCATAGGCTTTTGGCACGGAGACTAATCTTGTGAGAACCCATTTTACATGAGTACTGAGCATATAGTGAAGTGACATAATTTCATTATATAATACATACCACATTTCATGTGGTTTTGTGTACTATGTAATATTTAATGTATTATTTACCTTGTTGACTTGTTTTATCATTTCTGTACTTAGAAGAAACTGTTTTCACTGATCTTTTGTTCCTTAAATGGAATTGTTCTAAATCTTTAGCAATTAATCCAGAACTGCATGGACAGTGCCAAGAGTTCCTTCTAGGTAAGATTCCGAGCATATAATAAAATAGATCAGATTTGTTTTTATTTGGGGATTATTCCAGCTTTTAGCCAACATTAGGAGTATAACAAATCATATTTTGCAGTCTGTGCCTTTTTTCAGATGTGCTAAAGAATGGGCACTAAAATGCTGTGATTTCTGATATTTGTTATGTTAAAAATATTTAACATCACTGCACGCTGCTGAGTATTATACACTTTCATGGGTTTATTACCTTGACAACTGGAAGGGAACCCTGTTATGTACCTTTGACAATGGTATATATATATACAGTGTATGTATATATATATATATATATATATATATATATATACTGTATATATATCTGACCTACATCTTGATTGAAAAAAAGAAAATTCCTTATTGGGTGTGAAATAGAGAAATACTAGTCATACATTATCCTCTTTCACTGTCGATTAGGCAAGCACATGGATTTACGGTATGCTTTGTCTTTCTTGTTTACAGTTTGCTTCTTCATTTCCTTCTACGTGACAGAATAATTGCTTGATTTCACCATACCAATGCTGCTAATCACTTATATGGTGCTTTCTTTTTTGGTTATATATGCTGTTTATATGGCAATAAACATATATTTATTACCACAAGTAACTAAATAAAAGATTTATTAAAAATAGATCTGTCATTTTAATGTATCTGTTCCTGGCCATATAAATATATTGGGTATGTGTTTTTTATGGACATGAGTGTATGTACTTACAACGATTTCTAAATAAACTTGAATACTTGGTGCTGTTTGTATACATTTACAATATTTGTATATCAATCTATAGTCTGAATTAGGTTTTGTGTTTATTTACAAACCACACATCTGTACTGTGATTCTTTTCTTTATTTACACAATCATTTGGAATGAAGAAATGCAGCATCTTCTAGTTCTTTCTACTCCAGCTTTTTTGTCTCTGCCCCTTTTACTAACTTGGTTTTAGTTCTTTTATTAATGGAGGATCAGAATCACATGGTCTGCCTGCAATTACATCCTGCCTAGGAACACCTATACCTCCAGACAGACATCTATTCATTTTGATTCTTGTATACCCAAAGTACTCCTACTCTCAGCCTCAAGAAAGTTTATTCTTATATTTGTATGGGGAAACATCAAGGCCTCAGGTTGTTTCTCATAATTGTTCTACTGCCCATAGTACACATGAATGAGTAATTTATTGCAGGTATGCAGGCATGCAAGAAAACAATGAATCATTGTTGCATGTGTAAAACTGTTTTGTACACGCTGCTGAATTTGTTGTTGATGATCAAGTATATTTAAGAACATATCAAGATAATGCATAGGGACAAAAACATTCATTATAAGGCCCCTGGTGCCCTTTGATGACCCTTTTGCATTTATTGTAAGGCTCTTGGGATCCTTGCAGACATTATTCTGTGTTTTGATGCTTAATCAAGCCTGTAATGCTGGTGATACTGGCTTGTATTAGTTAGAGTGTTTGATTAATTCACTTTACACTATCTTACTTTTTATGTACTCATTTTTTAGATATTTTGACTATCTAACAGTAATTGTATAGAATAATAGGCTCCTGTTCTACAGCATCCTATGGCAAAGCTATTAAGATTTTTGTATGGAAACTGGTAAATGGCCTAGAGATAGATGGTAGAGATTCCAGTTAACTTGGACATGGTTACTCACCTGTTAGGCCTGCCCATACATATTCTTAGGCAGTTATGACCTATACTCCCAAATTAAGAATGTCTACCTTATAGAACACCTCACCACCCAGCTACATGAAAAGTAATGGCAATTTGGGCAGCTTTGGATTCTTCTTTGTTACCCAATATAACCAATATATTTCAGCAAAGTGTTAACTCCCTTCATTAGGGTGAGTTAACACATAACTGTTGAACACCTGTATTCCTAAGGCATTTTTGTTACCTAGGCTTCTACTCCCCCCCCCAACCCCAATCCCCCCATTCATATCCTGTTCTTTTGCCCCCCTGTCCTGTGTCCTTCTATTGCTGGAATACATACAGTGATGATTTTTGTAGGTTTATTATTTGCTATGACGATCGTTCTTTTCTAGGCACCTATTGGTATTTCTGGAACAGGTAAATGCAATAACTGTGCTACTGCAAATTGATACTCCAGCCCCTATTTCATCCTGGCTCCTTTTGATCCTTTTGAAAAAAGAAATTTATTAAAAAACACATTTAAAAAAAAGATTTAGTATATAACTGATGAACAACATTTATTTAAGTTTTAAAACCCTAGGCATATACTGATATTCTAAATTATTTTATTGTCTAACCCAGGAAAACAAACTGCCTGCTGCCTGTGCCCACTCTTTTTAAAATGGTTAGGAATCTGGGATGTTTTAAGTGTCTGCATTAGTCCACATGGCTGTATTGGCATAACTAATCAAGCAGAAACATCCCCTTGAGGCTCTGCTGACTATAAACAGAGGCCTGATTTTTATGAATGAAACATACCCCAGTGTGCTTAGCAAAGTGGTATATAACAGTTAACTTTTTAACTTCATGCCCAGTGGACAAGATGGCCCCAGACCCCGTGCTACATCCTCTCAAATGATTGCATTCTGTAATGCTATTTAGCATCAGGACAAAGGGACATTGCTTACTGCACTGGTGTAAGTGTAACTTCTTCTTCTTCCATAACAGACGGGCCCAAGGTTGGAGATATCTGTATAACAGCACAATCCCACTAACCACCAATGTGAATAACAACAGAAAGCCTACAAGAACGTGTTACATTTGACACTTCCAATAGGATCCATTTTATATAGTAACTCATATCATGTAATATTTTATTTTTCAATATCACTGTAGAAAGAACATCTGTTTTACAGCATTTCCATGAAGTACAGACATCTCTTTATACATCTGATACAACACAGGAAACTAAATGGAAAAAATTCACATATTTTCCTAATGCTGTTCACTCCAGTATTACAGTTCCAAGACAAGGTTAAGTATCACTGAGCAATAATTATATTATATCCTTTGATTTTATGTTTGATTGTTTTAAGGTTTACTTTTCTGTATTGCACATTTATCAAAATTCTTTGGTAGCAAGTTTATTTAACAGTGGTATTAGTACAGATGGTATGTTGTCACAAATTTCACACTGCCGTCAATCAGACCTGTGAAATATTATTTTAAACCAGAAAATGCAGAAACTTTAAGTTCTCTTTTCCATCACCCTACTTTTGTCATTTCTTTTACATACCAGTTTACAGTAAGGTAATATATATATTACATTTTATTACAGTTAGTTTTCTGTCTGGTCCTGTGCCATCCCAGCTCCTTTTTTTAGTGATAAGCAGTCTTTCCTCCTCTACTGAGTGGTGACAACCTGGACTCATTGGAAGTGGGTTAAAGGGCTGCCATTTAACAGAGCATTATTGGACCAAGTGGAGTGTAAGTGGTCCCCTTTCTTATCAGTTATTATTTAATAAAAAGTGGAATTCTGCTTTGGTCCCTAAACATTTCAGCTACCGATATGTTAATTTTTTCTTATATGCCGGAAGTTATCTATACAGTGAAATATATTTATTTTTTTACAATTATACCAACATTGATGTTGTAATACACACCTTCCTTACTTAGCTTTAGAGCTGCTTTCCTGTCCCATCTATGTCCACCCCGTTGAAAAAAAGAAATTAACTTGGACTGCAATACTAACTTTCTGTCTTGTGTATTTCTTTTGCCACCACAGTATGTTCTCAGTGTTTTTGGCTGAATGATGGCCATTCACATATAGTTGCCCTGCACAGTTTAATGATATATGCATCATTGACACTTACACAACACATGACTAGCTCGCAAACAAAGAAAAGGTCAGCTTTCTTTAAAAAAACAAAAATACCACATGTGAAAGTATTGAAGGGTGGTCTAGAGTTTGGCTTTTGGCAGTTAATGCTGAGACAACTGCTAATCAGATTGGAACTTTAGATGTAGCTCCTAGCCGCTACACCCATGTGTTTGTTCCCAGGGGGAAATCTGTTGTATCTTGTCATATCTGTGTTCTGTGATGGAAAATAGTTTCCTTTTATGTTTCTTTGTGTCACCATCTACATAATAGTGGACAGCCAAGTATATGTAGGAGAGGCTCAAGTGCAGTTTTTTTGCTACATATGTGCACCAAATCATAAATAATCCTTAGTTACATTTATTTTATAGTCCCCTGCAAAATCCCACAAATACATGCTGACCCTGCCAGAAATATCCATCTAATGCAACTTCATGTGATGGTGTGGCTAAGATGCATCATGGCTTCCTTTAATCCAAGCAGTGTTGTCACCCTCATGTAGACTGTGCCTGCTTGCAGCACAGTGGTGTTACATAGTTATACAGTAGGTTAGGTTGTAAAAAAACACATAAGACCATCAAGTTCAACCATTAGGGAAATAAACATATCCCAGATAGAAAACCCTATAGACATAGTTGGTCCAGAGGAAGGCAAAAGAAAAACCCTGGTACAGTTTGCTTCAAAAGGGGAAAAATTCCTTCCTGATTCCATGAAGCAATCAGTCTCTTTTATTTTTACTTTAAAGCTTTAATACCCAGTTATATTCTGTGTTTCTTGAAAAACATCCAGCTTTTTCCTAAAGCAATCTATAGTAGTTGCTGAAACTACTTACTGGGGGAGCCGATTCCACATTTTCACAGACCTTACATTGAAGAATCCCTTTCTTATCCGGAGATAATATTTCTTTTCCTCCAGATGCAAAGAGTGCCCTCTTGTTCTTTGTAATGATCTCAAAGTGAATATTGGGGAAGAGAGTTCTCTGTATGGACTATTTATATATTTATACAGGGTGATCATATCCCTCCTTAAACGTCTCTTCTGAAGGGGGAATAGATTCAGTTCAGCTAATCTCTCCTCATAGCTGAGCTCCTCCATTCCTTTTCTTAGTTGAGTTGAACTTCTCTGCATTCTCCAATTCCACAATATCCTTTAGTCAACTGGTGCCCAAAACTGGACAGCATATTCCAGATGTGGTCTGACCAATGCTTTGTACAGGGACAGGATAATGTCTCCACCTCTGCATTCTATTCCTCTTTTAGTACATTACTACTTTACTAGCTTTAGATATTGCAGCTTGGCATTAAATGCTGTTATTAAGTCTATGATCTACCAGAACCCCCAGATCCTTCTCCATTCCTGACTCCCCCAAATGTATTTGGGGGTTGAGAAGACATTGTAGAGGGTATGGAGATCACCGCTGTCACTGCTGATTCACATTCCTGTAGCTTGTCAATCGGCACTTTGTGTTTTCTATGTATGGGGATCTCAGATCTGATATGATATACCCAGACAGTTTGACCTCCTTCTATGGTGTAATGCTCGGGCCTTTCACGATGGAGGTACTATTTGGAGTTTGTGAATATTGATGATTATAGAGATTTATGAAGGCTAGTGAATCAGTGAAGAGTGCTGTTATTCACCTTTATTTCATAGTAAACCTGTGTTTAGAACACTCTAAAAAACTTTATTTGTTAGTAGTTCTTTCCAAAGTGGCTATTCACCAGGTCCCATAAGCTGCCACATATTAACAAAAGGCCTACCTAGCAATGTGAAATCACAAACCTTCAGGGTATGGTTGATACTTAGCTGAACTATGACTATTTCCGGAGATATATGAGATCTGTCTATTCACACATACCTTTGTATCTTTGTCTGATGAAAAATAGAATTGATTGAAAGCATGTCTCTTTTTATTGGTAGATCTTTTCCACACTGGAGGCCATTTCAAGTACCAGTGCTAGGTAAAACCAGTGGCTACAGGATAAAATTATTTCTCATTTTCTTTATGTTCCAAGAAACATATAACCTTACTGGTTATAGGGAACTTCCAGTCTGCAGAGTGTCGTACAAATACCTAAGTGATCTGCCTTAAAAGCTGGGAGACATGTTTAGTGTGACTTGAATTTTACTTAAAATACTTTGTTTCCTGTGTGTGGAAATATAATCCGTACAGTAACAGCTGCTTCGGTCATGCACTTTGCCAATGTCTACTTTACAGGTTTTCTTATACGTGGCTTTCTTATACGTGTCCTACCATTGTGCATTAACATGTTGTTTTCATTTTGTGTTCATTTTATATAGTATCAGTATGCATGTATTGCTTGGAAGCTGGCAGAACAAAAACACAGCTGCTGCTGATCTGCTAGCTTGTCAGATAAAGGCTGTGTAGGAATGCATCTCCTTCAGCTAATTCACTTTATCTCTAGAATAAAATAGGAAATGCAAATGTTCAATAGATTCCCATTCGTAATTTGTCAATGTAAACCTATCCATCATGAAAAGGGAATATCCAAAATCTTTTTTGGAGCATCTCATATATTTAATTTTAATATTCATTTTTTTCTGAAATCATAATCAGGCAGAAATTAGGTCTTTACGTCATAGTATATATACACCTATAACTAATATACATGATCACATTGGACATGTTGGATTTAAAGTGGAACAATAGTTCTGCTTTGAAAATTAGTGATCAGGAAGGTCTTTATTGTAGAGAGGAACAAGCCTTCTCCCTTTTACAACAAAACACACTTAGCTGCCCATTCACTTTAGTCTTTTAAAAAAATTATGCCATGATGCGCCGGGTATGCTGGCAACACCCAGGGCTATTGGAACTGAATAAGTTCATTCATAAGGTCATTCTGGCCAAGGAAGATGGCAGAAGATCAGGACACACAGAAGAGAAGAAAAAGATGGCAGTGCCCCTAAGGGAACGAAGACAGGGGAGTGTATTTATGATTTGACAGGGGAGTGTATATGGAACTGTGATTAAGCAGGTAAGGTTAATTTATTGCAGAAAGGACATCGATCAGTCTTTTTTTAATCTCTCTGGCATTGTCTGTTCATCTATATATGTCTATCAACTGGTCAGTGGCAAGGAATCCATCAATCATCTGTCTGTCTTTATATACGTCCATCTGTCTATATATATCTATCCATTTTTATCTGTATCACTTCAAGTTTTACCATCATGGTCATCACTGCCAACCAATGTCAGTCTACATACTGCTCTTTGGTGTTTCCAATTAATACTAGTTTGGTTGAGATTCAGCTTGACTTTCTGCATTTGTCTGACCATAGTATCTCCTTCTATATGTCTGTTGTAATATTAAGTCAATGTAAACATCTCCTGTAAGTTGTGCATTTGTGTTCCTATTTCATTTTTAGTCCATCATTGTTAATAACTTTACCTGTGAATTGTCATCAGAATGGTTTCAGTGCTAACCAGCCTATCATTAGTTTTTTGCCCATTTATTTGTTTTTGTCTGTTTGTGTCAATACCTAAACTTCTGTCTTTCTATAACAATCCCTGCCATTCAAAGATGAGGAACTGAGAAAAGAAATAAGGAAAAGATGCAGCATTAATATGTAAATAGAGCTATGGTGCCATTTAGGTATGGTTCCAAGAATGTATGTTTTGAGAAATAATAGCTGAAATCTAAAGGAGTAGCGTACAATGATAATTATCTTAGAAGCATGCTACCAGGGTGGGATAAAACCATTAACACAGAAATACAGACAAAAATATTAAGATACATATGAATTGTTCATTCAAAGATAACAAAACCAACTTTTCCTTCAAAATTCACAATCAAAAGAAGAAATACCAGATATACAAGACAGTAGCTTGAATCCATAAATTACATGACACATACCTGATACATATAAAACTCATTACCCCTCCCAAACCACAAAACACTTTAAAACCTCTCCCTTGGAAGAAAACCAGCCTTTCACTGCTCGTGCAATTTAATGAGAAAATGTGTAACTGTTTTAAAAAAAATCCCTATAACTATAGCACAAAATACAGTAGCACAACGGAATTGTTTGTTGTACAAAACAAGTACATACAACAAAGTAATGACAATTATAGTTATTTATGTAAACAGTTAAAATATTTGTGGGTCCAAAGTGCACCATGCCATGTATTTTGCTATAATAAACAGCAGAAACTTACTGCAAGTCATAAACAGGTATAAAGATAATGGAATCAGTATAGAATGAGATGTACAGGGAAGAAACATAGAAACAAAGATAAACACAGAGTACAATAAAGGTATGCAGTGAATACCTAATACAGCAGTAAGGTCAAGTCAAGTCCAACAAAGAATGGCTGTTTGTTTAGATACCTGGCTGTAAACTTTATTACACTTTTGTATTTGCTTTACAAACAATTCTGGTCTACTAGTGTATATTGTTCTATGTATATAGAAACTTAGGAATAGAAATGTTGCTCTTGATGACTAAAGCACCCAATCATTTTAAACTGAGTATAGTGCCTACATGAGACCTTCATACCTATTCTAATATGAGTGGAATTTAGACTGGTGCTGGGCTTTAAGGTGTTGTGAGTTACTCTGTGCTACCAGGTTTTCTTTTTAAATTGTTATTTACTACTAAATTTGGTTCTCATAAATATATTAGGATGTCTGATTAAAAGTTGTAATAGTATAGAGTGGCCCCCCTACTAAACAGCTTTCCACGTTGGAACATTGCAGCATAATAGCATATGATTGGGTAAGATTCAGTGTTTAGTCTCAAACCTTTCATGCATATACTTCTAGCAATCTTATATCGAAGCTAACTTGTGAATGAATGTTAGTGATTAAATTACATTAAATATGAATCAATACATTTTTGCAATGCTGTCCATGTATGTGATATGTTTACAAGTTCCTGACATGTATCCAACCATGGCTTAAATACAGCCATGCATTAGGCCCAAGAGGATTATCATTCTAATAAATGTTTGCACATTGTCTATCTGTAGACTGATCTGCGGATCAGTTATAAACTATTCATAGACAATGTACTATAAATAAGAGCAAACAGAATTCTTTCTTTTGACACTTTTTTTTTCATTGTGTATAACTTGTATGGGCAGCATGGTGGCTCAGTGGTTAGCAGTCCTGCCTTTGCAGTGCTGGGTCCCAGGTTTGAATCTTGACCAGGACACTAACTGCATGGAGTTTGTGTGGGTTTTCCTCTGAGTACTTAAATTTTCTCTCACATTTCAAAAATATAGAGTTAGGTTAGTTGGCTTTCCTCAAATTGACCTTAGACTTTGTTAAAGACATATGCCTATAGTAGGGACAGTAGGGAGTGTGAGCCCCTTTGATGGACAGTTAGTGACTATGGACTTTGTCAATATAATAATATGTAAACTACATAAAACTGGATAATAAGAATATTTGCCTCTCTGACCCAACGAAATTCAATTTTGAAAAACATTAGCCGATTACTGAGCCAAATTAAGGTAATACATCTATTGTGTTGGCTACACTAAAGGTAGGTTGGGTACCAGGATTTCAAAAAGCTATTGAACTACAAAAAAGGTCCGCACTTATTTGTATCAGTTTATCCAAGCCCTGATCCTCCATCAAGGAATGTCTTACAAATGTCACTTCTACATGGAAAACAGGGAAAATATCTTTGTATCTACTATACTCATAAGATTATTACTTTGGGCTAATACTTTCTGCATCTGTAAGAAACAAATGCATAATGATCAGGTAGAATTCCTGGTAAAGACTAAGAATACAGACACATACATTTTATGGGGTGAGTTTGTGTATTTGTTTTGCTCTTAATATGCAATCTGAATGTTTGTCTGGGGTCAGTATTAAAAACAAAGCTAGTCACATAACTAGTATATGTGAAAGTAATTACTATTGGTTAGCTCTAATTTGATAACTTGTATATTTTTTTTTAATTGGAAATTTGATATTGTAACATAAGGACTTATGAATAAAAACCAACCTAGAACACAATGAAACAAGAAAATGTGGCGGGACAATGTAAGATTCTACAATAAAAAGTAATAAAAGTAAAAATATATTTAAGTCAGTTATATATAAGGATCAAAAAGATAAATAGATTGGGAAAACTGTATCGGTGCTCCACCTAGTGGCATTTATTGGGTATTTCAAGTAAAATGCAATAAAACTGGCTCTTATAGACCCCTAATTACAACTAAACAAGGATCTTTTTTTTTAAAAAGAGACTCCTTCTGGCCGCCCATCATTCATTGACTGTCCTGTGAGTGCACTAACCCATTGTAACCAGTCAAATTTCATCTAGTGGGTCAGCCAAAAACAGAGGTCTAGCACTAGATGTTATTGGTAACAGCATTCAAAGATAAACCCGTGTACTTATTAGGGCCTCATGTAGAAGAGATAGACTCTGGTCTATCTAGTGCTAAAAATAAAAAAAGTTGTGTTTTTTTTTACACTTTTTTTTCAATTAAAACTGTTTGAAAAAAAAATGCAAATGCTTGGAAAAGCCTGCATAGGGCCAATGGAAAAAAAGACAAAAAAACAGAACTATGTGTTAACAATTTTTTGCACAATTATCAGTTTTAGAACTGCCTAAACTGCTTACAAAAAACGCTAATGTGAACTAAACCTTAGGCTATGTTTAGACTAGCAGTGAGGTTGCAGGACACCCAGTGAACTACTGTCCGGAGAATATACTACATGTTGTGTCTCCCGGCAGCAGCCCAATAGAGATGAGGAAGGGTGTGAGAAGCCACCTTTTGTCAAATCTGCAAGCGTTGGTTCTTTAAGAACCATTGCTGCAGGGCAAGCGCTGAGTGACTGGCAAGGTACCAGGCCCCAGGTGATGCACAGAATTGCTGACTCCTGCCACAGGTCTGGGCCAACCCTTGTACAGCAAAACTGCACCCTGTTACACCAGGGCTCTGCTGTAGATCAGTGGCCGCCAACCTCTTAGGACCTACGGACCACTAAACTTACGGGCTTCGGACCGAGCATCACTCAAAGGGGAAGACATTTCCCACATAGTGACGTCATGACGCCAGAATCCGCCCACTCTCCCATCGCAGGTCTGAGCCTGCAATCCATACGGTAGACACTCCTTCCCTGATGGTGACCCTGTCCCTGCCCGGTTGGCTGGGAGCTAGTCTTGGTTCCCAGTATCCTGGTTTTTTTTACCTATTTATGTTGATGGGTTTCATTGTTTATTTGTGTATTTGTTTGTGTTTATTTAGGCTTAGTCTACACAGACATTTTCCCCAGCGTTTAACCTGAGGCTTTAAAAGCCCATGTTTGACATTCCTATTCATTCCAATGCTAAAACGCTTTAAAACGCTAGTAACCCATGCATTTTAATATTTAAAATGTTGCAAGGAGCGTTATCTATAACCCTCAAGAACATGCCTCAAGGAAATGTCCTGGTGTAGATTAGAATGCATTGGAATGCATGGGAATTTCAAACATGGGCTTTTAAAGCCTCAGGTTAAATGCTGGGGAAAACGTCCGTGTAGACTAAGCAGGTTAAAGTGGGAAAACTCCCCCCTTGAAATCACTGCTTGAAATGTAAATGTGGTAAAATCACAGGGAAATGTGCTAGGAAAGTTTGCACACAATTTTAAAACCGGCCATGTAGACCCCCCCTAATAATATAAAACAAATCCCTTTGAAAAATATCAAGAATAATTTTAGAAAATAAAACTATCTCTACCTGCATAGGTGCCTAAATGTTTAGTTTATTTCTTAATCTTCAAAAAAAAAGTTCCTGGCAGTTTTTAACAAAATAGAAACGTACAAACAAATTAGAAATGTTTTTTGGAATTGCTATTCTTAGCAGAGGTACATTTTACACTTTCTCATTTCTCAAATTTTCACTAACAAGAAAAGGATTGCAATCAATTATTTTTAAAGAAGCGCTGGAAAGAGAATAAGATTAAGCTGAATGAAAAGACATTACTATATATTGTACATCTAATAAACTGAAATGCTTGTTGTAGTGAGTGATGCTTAAAGTCATTGATACATCTCCAAATTCAATTGGAATAAGCTATATAATTTAGATCTACCTACTACTATATGTAGCACCCATTGCGTATAAGGGGGAAGGGGTTAAAATTCCAGGATATGCTAGATTGTTCATAAATTTGACTCTCCCTTTGGAGTGTTGATTGGCTACCTTCTGCATAAGAGAGCAGCCAATCACTACCCAGTTGCATTTGTTCATTAGATCTATGGGCACCATTGGCACCTTTTTAGGTGGGCACTACAAGCACAATACATATATTGGAGAGTTAGATTTGGGGATCCTCAGTATAGAAGATTGAAAGCCATTGTCACAGGACAGGGCAGCTTTAAATCACACACATACATATATATATATATATATATATATATATATATATCAACAAATATTTATTACTGTGGATTTATAAGCGTACTAAAAACATTCCTGAAGATGGCAGCAAAGCACAATTGTTAGAATATGGTTTGGAAGCACTGAGCTGCACTATTGGTGTGCTGCCCACAAAATACATTGCTGCTCCTGAAACCTTTTGAGCTTCTCTGTTATGTAGCTTTATGCTATTTCTTAATTTCCCACAGCAAAACATTATAGAATGCCATAAAATAAATGTAACATCTCAAAAGAGGAGAAGAAGATAAAAGAAGAACAATATGCATACACTGAAACTGTGTTTTTCAACCTTTTTTGAGCCACTGCACTTTTTTTTCATTTAAAAAAACCTGCGGCACACCACAAATCAAAAATGTTTCAAAATGACACTCTGTAGCTAATTCTCTTGTCTCTAAGAATAAACAAGGCAATTAGGCTACCTGCTGCCACCCACTGACATGGGAGAGTATTACATTACTCTTCCAGTCACTACAGCACAGACACTTGACAATGGTATTTGGATAATTTCCCACGATACACCTACAGATCTCTCACGACACACTAGTGTGCCGCGGCACAATGGTTGAAAATCACTGCAGTAGAAGGATATCTTTTATTCTGCTAATTGGTGAATAGAGGATCATAATCCTTAGTTCCGCCTAAACCAGGTTTATACAATTTCCTTTACATTCTCCAAAAAAACATGTTGGTGCAAACACCTGGATAATTGGATACAAACTGACTAAACTGTTAAGGTTTGTCTTTTTGATAGTCTTTCATAGACTGTTTATTATACTTTGAATAGATCAAAAATATATTTTGTTATGCTAGCAACAATAATACCATCAAAACCTGAAAATAGGTGATCCAGCAGTCATATAATAAAAACCTAGATATGGATGTTTAATGAGGGGAGAAAAGAAATGATTGGCAGGATAGAAACCTTGACGACCTGCCAGTTAAAGGGCTATATGCTGCAAATTAAACTTATACCAGTCCATTCAGGAAGGGTAGTACTTTATTAGCATAAGGAACATATAGATCTTCAGCAACTGCTGAAGATCTGAACTTTATTTTACATGGCTCTTTCTATGCCTGGAACCTCATACTTTAATTGACCTTTTCTTTACCATCTCCTGTGTTTTTTGATCGACTATGCCTTTCTTTTTTTTTTCCGACACCTTATGTACTCAAGGCCACTTGCTAAATTAGTGAAAACGACACTTTGGTCACAGCCATGGCTTAGTGATGCACTATGCTATGTGTGTAAGCCAACAAGTCGACTAATTTAAATGTACCCAAGCTGTATATATTTTCTCTGCTATCGAGGAGGTCTAGTTAATAATAAATGTGATTCATTAGAAACCTGATAAGAGGTCTCAGTCTGCAGTTATTATATCTGTAAGAAATACGATTCAGGTTACTGTTTTCGTGAGTGCTGTTTGAGATCTCACGTTTCATACATGGCCATGAAAATAATTATAGACCTGTGTATCAGAGGTTGTTGCAGTGTTTCAAATGAATTTGAGGTAACCAAGTAAAATTAAATTTGTTTTTTATTTTTTGGGGTGGCACGTGCAACACAAACAATGCTTCCATTAAAAATATGTTTTAGGGTATTTTGATAAATGAGGGCTTCTGGGATATGATTGAAAGTGTCAGGAAGAGAACTATCAACCAACTGCCATTCAGATACTTAAAAACTAAAATTCCGCTTTGAAAATTTGCAATCAGTCATGTATTTTAAAATTAGTTTCCTGCCTGATCACTGCTGGGACGAAAGGATCTCATGTATTCATGTGCAGGAGCTACGTCATCCACGCCTGGCCAATCAAGATGACCGAAGCTTGAGAATTCTGAAAAAAGTGGGAGACAAACTGTGGAGGATATTTGAGCACCAAAAGAAAATCCCACAAACACAGAGAGAGACCGCCACATAAATGGACTTCATTGGTACTAATCTCAGAATTTGAATGTAGCAATTTGGCAATACATTCTATGTTATTTTATAAACATTATATATTTAGAAAAACATAACATGCTATTTTACATCAATTTTATGAGTAATATTTTGTCTTAATTTCTATGTCAAAAAAGAAATATAGTTCACAGTATAATTAGATTTTTAACTTGAATAGGTATGTATATACAGTATGAATAGCTGTGTCTAGATATGTGTTGTAGGGACTGACAACACTCCTAAATAAATAAGCTTGTTGCTTTGTTCATTTAAAACAAAAGTGCCGTGGCCCCTTCAATAGATGTGTATGATTCCTGACAGACAGACATGTTACATTTATATGGGCAGATTTTTTTTTTATCATTAACAATGTGATGGTAATGGAAACAATGTTTAAATCAGCGTAATAGGGATGTGGCTTAGATGTGGCCTGTATGTAAACGGGGGGTTAAAACACCATATTCTGTGCCTACAAGATCCCTAAATGAAAATCTGACCCATATATAACACTTGTCCAATCTCTTATTTCTTTTCAATTATTGTGCAGTGTTTTAAAAGCAGAGTGAACTTATTTTGGTAAGAAAAACATTTGCTCTGCTGCATCTTGTTTTGGTGTTCTGTATTACTTTTTTACATTGTAATATATTCACTTGTTACATTACTTTGTAATATATTCACTTGTTATATTACTTTGTAATATATTCACCTGTTATATTACTTTGTAATATATTCACCTGTTATATTACTTTGTAATATATTCACCTGTTACATTATTTTGTAATATATTCACCTGTTATATTACTTTGTAATTTATTCACCTGTTATATTACTTTGTAATTTATTCACCTGTTATATTACTTTGTAATATATTCACCTGTTACAATATTTTGTAATATATTCACCTGTTATATTATTTTGTAACATATTCACCTGTTATATTACTTTGTAATATATTCACCTGTTATATTACTTTGTAATATATTCACCTGTTACATTACTTTGTAATATATTCACCTGATTACTTTGTAATATATTCACCTGTTATATTACTTTGTAATATATTCACCTGTTATGTTACAGAGCAATTTACTATCTCTGTGTAAACACAAACAGACTTTCTACTGTTTGTGACCATTGTTTTACTAGGCAGATTGATAGTAATAGAGTTGAAGTGCTTTAAGGCCAATTGGCTCACAGTTCATCTCTATGGGAAGTTATTCTAAGAGAGAGACACTCTATCCTGCACAGTGACATTACAGTGGGGGACGTTCTGCAGGGCTGTCTGGGAAGAAGCAGATCTTGGAGAGCCTTAAGGTAGAAGCCTGACACTGTGTCCAGGGCAGTCATTTTGTTTTTGCACCCTAAAATGCTCCCAATGCAAGATACAACGATCACAACAACTTAAAAGCCAAAGAATATGTGAAAAAACATTGAAGGGTCATCAGTGGCAAAGTTTTTTAAAAAACAAATCTAGTCAATAGATGGTGTTCTGACATGTCAGTGCCATCACATAAATGTAAGTCAATTATTTATCCCGTGTATCAGACATTATTCTACTCTAGTGATCTGGGAATGTACTCTGCAGAGAGGAAGCTTACGCTGAAGGCTTCATTCTTTTATGGACATGTTAAGACTTGTATGGTCTCTTTTATTTTTTTGTTTGATAGTTAATAATTAATTTTTACATGTCCCTAAGATTTTCTCTGTTCCTTCTCTTTTGACCCATGAATGATTCCTTGGAATTCAGACTACAGTATTTCAATGCATTCATTATTTTGTGTTCTTCCTTCATATACCTTATATGTTTAAAGGATTCTATAAATGCAATACAAGACGCAAAGATAAGACAAAAGCATAAGTAAAATAGGAAAAATCTAGGATCTAGAGCGATTGGCATACTTTTCATGTTCACATACAGCCACAAGAATCTTATAACAGGCCCATAACAGAAGCAGTTATAATTTTAAGTGAAGCTCACGGTAACAAGCTGCCAGGGCCACAATGGCAGCTACCACTGAACTTGCTGGCTAACCTCCACTTTCTCTAAAACCTAGGAGAGAGGAAGATATGTATAATACTGAGCTTTCCATGTCAGGTCACTACCTGCTTTTCTAGGAATTGTCAAAAACTTAGTTGGCTGTTAAGGAAACTTGGATGATGGAAGTATTTTGGAAATCATATTATCTATATTGAATAAACAGCTCAAGGAGCAGAGTACAGTAACCCATAGCCACCAGTAGGAATTTAGTATGTGTAATAGCACATCTCTCTGTCATTTTGCTTTCTCTTACTATCGGCATGTTTTTTGTCATCCCCTGAACAAACTGTTGTTTTTGAACTTTGTAGGGTTGCTCATCTTTCCTTTAGAGTGGTTCAAAGTTAATGCAAAATGATTGAGGCAAACATAAAGGAAATGCTGTATTTAGACAAAGGTAAAGCAAAGTTATTTAGCTTTAGGTTTTGTGTAAAAAAGCAGCACAAAAGAAAGAAAATGGGTAACTTAATCCCCAAGAAATGAAACCGTCCTATGCCTTGTACTGTTCCACATTTTCACAGATATGGGCCTATTAATACTAACAGAGAACTAGTCCATGGGTCTAACACAAGCAATTTGGATCAAACCCATACTTGTCTGATCCATTTCACTCATAAATATTTAGCAGTAGTTTAGGATCAGCAGACAATGCTCAGTTTGTTTATTCAACAATCTGTGTGCAATGTAATGTTCTTTCTAAAAAATATTAGGAAATATTTAGTGCTTGGCAGTTGCAGGAAGCTTGACATCATTTATTGGCCTCCACCAACCACTTTCAGTTAATTTTTCTGAAAGTGTGAACTGTCCATATGGGAATAAATGTGCCATTTTTTTAAAAATAAACAATAAATGTATAGTCATGATTTTTTACAGAACTAGGAGGCTGTGATATTTGTTCAAGGTGTTACAACTTGTTTTAGATATTTATGAGAAGTCATGACTTTATCCCCCTTTTTCCCCTTTAAAATAAACCTTTCCTAACAGAAATTTGAAGTTGGTCATTGCTAACAGTCTTCGGAAAATGTTCTATCCTTGTCTATATTGCTGATCCTCTAGCCTGTCACTGACCTGAAGTCACAAGTCTTTACCTTTATTCGTGTTCCAGTTCAGTGACCACATTTAATGAAGTTAGAAAGTAGGGATGACAGCTGCTCTGGCATGCTATGGAATAATCAAAGTAAGGCTTTTAGAACATTTACAATGGAGGGTGGCATATCATAACAGAGTGAAAAGGTATAACCCACTTCATTTATATAAATGCTTTAAAACTAATAAACTCCTTTGTAATTTAAGGTAGAAAAACCAAGACTGCTAAAGGGAAAATAAAAACATAAATAAAATCAATACATTATTGTAATATTAGGTTGATCCTGTATTCTCAAAGAAGTAAAAAACCTAAGACAGTAATTTTTTTTATCCCCATTAGTTTTTACTTGCAGGCCAGACAAAATCAGGTTTAGTTCATTGGCTGTTCTTGTAGATGTTCATTTTACCTTCCCCTTTATTTCCCACCACTATATTCTTCTAGTAAAGCAAAGTTGATGGTTGGCTGGTCAGGCACCCAGCTCAAACAATGGTCACCTGCAGGGCAAGTGTACGTATAGATTCCCGGACACACCTAGTAGCAAGGGTAGCAAACACTTAACTTGGACTACAAATGTCTACAAAAACTTGTTACTCCCAAAGTTTAGATTTGTGGGGAAACTAAATAACAAGAAACAAAAAGAACAACCTGCTATCAAGTTCATTTTTTCCCCAGACATTGTTGGACTGCACCAGTCCACAAATTTACCTTTTATCTGTAATTTGGTAATCCTGGAACATGTGCTTGTGATGTTGGAACATCCTCTTTGCTTTAAGAAAGTCAGTAACAAGTAGGTTTTTCTCAGCTACTAATCAAATGAAAACCTGCTTTGAAAGATAATTTGTTTTGTTGACTTAAAGTGATCTTTTGCTAAAATATTTTTTTTATTAGAGAGGGGTTCTGAAATATACAATTTTTGTTAGTGATGTGCTACATGTTTTCCCTTTGTGCCCTTGTGTTATCTTTAAATGCATTGCTACCTCTAATTTGATGGATTTTTTGTTGTTGTGAACAGGTAATGGGAGACTGATGAAGACGGTTCACTTATTTCAATCTCTCTTCACTACTTCATACAAGAACTAATCTGAACACAGAAAGGGCTATTGAATGTCAGGTTACTTGTTAATTTTTAACAAGGATGGATTGGTCATTACTGAACAGACTGACTTAGCACTCTAGTACGGCACATTCTCATTTTGCAGATGACAAAATGTTTAAAAACACTTTAAGCAGCATACAATTGTAATTTTCTTTACATTTCTCAAAGTGTTTGCTATATTGTAGTGAAATTTATCCTATTATAATATTTGTAGGAAGTGCATTGCGTTACTTTCTAATTGAATAGATCATTTTGCTAATATGTTTCTATATAGCTATATATACCTATTTAAAGGTACAGTTGTATCTTCTGTTACACTGAGGTTCATAACAGCAGGCAATATGTCAACTTTGCTAGTCCATGCTTTCACGCATCATGCATCACACATCACACTGCTGGTGTTTAATAGAAAAAATAGGATATGCAGTATTTTTGCAAAAAAAAAAAAAAAAAATTCATACAATTTACATTGCAACATTGTATTAAAATGACCAAGTCAGTTAATCTTTATATCTTAAGATATATAAATATATCTTTAGATATTCAGTAGATTTTAGCTAGGTTTTTTTAACCAGAAAAAATATATAAATTAACACTAGAGTGCACTGCTGTTGCATCATAAATGCCCCCATTACCTTACATGTTGTGGAAATAATGTGTGTTTCCAATGTTAACGAAACATAGCTTGTGCATTAGATACCGCAAATTTATAAATTGGTGGACATGGGAATGGTTATAAAAGGGCAATGGAAAACAGCTGAAATGTGAACAGATACGGAGCTGTTGCACATACAGAGATCAATCAAGTTTTTACTTTTTATTCTTTTTCCTTTGCTAATTATAAGAATTCAGTGATTTTTACAAATGCTTTAGTAATGTGTTGTGATGGGTTATTGTTGTTATTTTTATTGTTTGTATGATAAGGTATGGGCTAAATTGGGTTGGTGGCACTATAGTGAGTACACACCATGTCCACAAAGTTAGTAAACCACATTTGTTTATTACTCATTAGAAATGCTAAATTAATATTCAAATATTATAAATTATGATAATTTTGAGCATTGCAGAACAGAATATTGCAAACAAATGCTGGATAGAGTTCATAAAGTGAACCAACCCATCAAGTCTTTTACACTGCCTACACTTTAACACATTTGATAAGTTTATGGCAAAGACAATTACCGTGAATGATAACCAATTCCAAAATACTGACATTCCGTTTTTCTGTATGAGTATTGTTTCAGTTGAATGACAGATAAAAAAAATGATTGTATCAATTCACAAATTACAATTACATGTAATTATTGTATACAAATAAACACTGTAAAATAAAATTATTCTGGATATTCATTTAGTAGAGCAGCATAACATACTTCTGTTTGGCCTTGCAGGGACTTCAGAGGAAACCGAAATTTTCTCATAAAAGTTATGTGTCATACATTCTTCTGAAAAATTTAGATTTTACCTACCAATATTATAGTTATAAAAAGCCAATTTTAAGAGGAAAGGGATATTAAATTATTGGTAATACATGCCAATGGTGGCCTAACTAACAAGGTCTGAAAATGATGTGTCTTTTCTGCTCTCTGAACTGTATTGTGCTGATTGACAGGAAAACATTGGACTCTTCCATGTAAATACCACAATTCTGATGCAAGATTAGCTTGAAAAGTAAAGTGCTGTTTACAAAGGTAATCCTAGGTAATGTGTTAAACAGAAATATAATACTTAAATTTTAGGTTACCAACCATACGGAGTCATTGAACGCACAAATATAATGCATGATTCCTGGAAGAGGAATTATAAATCAACTTCTATTAACAATTTCCATAATAAATAATAAGCTATGCAATCTCTAATTTTAAAACATTCTTTTTCTTGTCTGACCTTTTCTGATAATTGGGTAACAGTAATGGAAGGTTTAAATTTGTAGTCTTGTGAGCTGGTGTTAGCTGAATCATGTTTCTTTTGACTTTATTATTATCTATAGTTAATTGTGGCTTCTCTTTTGAATGTCCTAAGCTTTTTACCATAATAGATTTTTGTCGAGACATTGGGAAAAGCGGTGGCCTTGTGCCATGGATGACAATTGGGGTAGATCCACTTTTTGCATTCTGTGATGAGGTCACCCAAGAAATTCTTTTGGTAAAAGTTTCTCTAGGAATAGGTTGCCTAAGTTTTGGTAGCGTTGACTGGTTTGATGCTTCGAATATTACTAGATGGGTTCTTTCTCCTTCATGACGTTGACAGCAGTTATTTGGAATATTGCCATCTGTTGATATGAGGTTTAAGCCTTGTTTTAAGAATGGAGGCATTTCATCTATATGTCTATTAAGAGGCATTGTCATCGCTTTCTCAAAGTGTGAAACTGATGGGTTGAAAGTCCGTTGGGTTTGGAATTGGGCAGATTGGTTTGGGTTATTTAGAGTGGAAGCCTCCTGTTCTTCAAGGTATATGGTGTTTTCTGCATGGTGTTCTTGCTGATTTAAATCTTTATTACTCAGGGGAATAAATCTTGCCCTAGCATCCAAATTCTGTTGCCTTGATGAGTCTGGGGGCTCCAGGTAAACCATCTCTCTCCCTGCAAATTTTGAGGCTAAAGTAAAAATAAAATAAAAGGTTTATTATTGAATGGTGTATAAAAGTATTAACTCATGTTGTTCATTTTGTAAATAAACATGAATTATGTGTGTGTGTTTTTTTTTATAATAAACTTGATTATCATAAAGAACCTTTAATAATACACAGTAAAGTGTATATAAACAATAGGAAGATTTACTTAATCACAGTTCCTATTCTATACCACACCAGGCTTGCTGTTTTGGACATCTATAATTATTGTTAAACAAAATCTAGGTGGTAGATACCACTCTTGTCTGTATACGCAGCACATATTCCTTGCTCTGTGTCTCTAATTTCTTGTAAAGTCTAATATCTAGTAATTTCTGAAACAAAAATCTTTCTGTAAAGCCCTGGTCCAGCAACAGTACTCCTAAGACACCAGTCCCCCAATCTCACACCGCATTATTCACCTATAGCAAGCCCCCGCTTAGCCTCGGGAGCCTGGTTGCATCTCCCAGCACTCGGTTGCCCCCAGGACTTAGTACAAAGGGGATGGTGTTTGGGGAAGTGCTGGCAGAGTACCAGGAGCCCACAGAGAAAACAGTACAAGGTTTTTACAAATGAAAATTCAGAATACTAAGCTTAAGGTCATACACCATATGATCAGTCCACCAGACGAGGTGTACAGGGGAAAACACATTAACAGAAAAAGGCCAACCAGGGACTCCACAGACTGCATATCAGAAGACTAAAGCTACATGCACACGGCTCAGGGCCGATATTGGACGAAAATCTGAAGTGTGTACAGTGCACGTCGTTCATCGTCCGAACAACAGTCCTGGTGGATCCACGGACGATGAACAACGAACTATCATATTGGAAGCGAAGGGGAAGAGCATGGTGCCTCTCCGTCGCTCTCCCCCTCCTCTCTCCATAGAGCAGAACCGTGCTGTATGTACAGCACTCATTCGTTCATCATGGAGTGCTTAGTCGTTGGAAAGGATCGTGAAAGATCCTTTCCAATGACTATATTTGTAAGTGTGTTGTGGCTTTACAGCTATTTGCCTGACCTCCCCTGCTGCTGCAAGTGACACCGTCAAAAAAAAAACAGGGTGTGCTGTCTTGTGGTGGCCTTACACTTTCATGACCAGAAGGATCTGGAACCTTGGCTGACTCTGTGTTTTGTTTTTGGCTTCTTAATTAATTTTTTTTTTCATAATCTCCTTTATTTCTATGTGTCTTTGAAGATTGTTTCCTTGGCATAATAATTTTCTTGGCTTTCCGATTTTCTTCCTACAGTAGAAAATCTCTTACATGTGCTTCCAGATATACAGTAGCTGTTCTATTACAGTATCTCAAGGGGGATGGGTTTCTTAAAGAAAAGATGTGGAGGTAGTTGTCAAGTATGCATTCTTCTCTGAAATATACTTAGAGTAGATATGGTGCACTTTGATAGATTAAAGTGTTTTGTTGGCCACTCTCAATATTCCATGGCTGGGGTACTTGTATGGGGTCTGTTATTTTTCGGTACAATTGTGAACTCATAATCAGACTCTTTTGTGGCAAGTGGCTGCTATCATGCAGTGGTCAGACCTTGATTTCAGTAGTAAGACTTTTGTACATTGTAAATGTGCAAGCATATTCAGCCAGAATCATTGGGTTCTATGGTTGCCCTTCAGCATTTGTTATCAGTTAATATTATTCAAAGCTTTGGAATATATCTTGTGCAAATATCATTAAAAAAAAAATCTCAAAATATTTTTACCAATGGTATTGTAAGTCTAAATGACTTTCACAAACTCACTAATTAGATTGGATCAATAAAGCGGGAATCTTAATTTAGGTGAATTAATCTATTCATTACCAGTTGCATGTTTTTCTAGTGCTTTATTATACTAGGATGTTTCATCTTGGTAAAATAAAAATAGTGCCTTACATATTCTGCTTGATACGGTCATAGATAGAAAGGCTGCAACCTTTGCCCCAATCTGTTTACAATATCCAGTGTTTCTAATAGCAGTCCTCGATAACAACTAAAATATCAGTTTATTTAAAACTAGCACAGACATATTAAAAATTGCCAATAATAAAGATGATTTTAAGATTATACCCGTGAATATGTAATATATGTAAGAAACAGAAGAGACACTGTTGAGATATTATACTGTTATACTTGGTCAGAAGTTAAGAAATATTATCATGAAACCTATCTGCAACTAAATATGTCTAAAATAGTTACCTTTTAGAATATTTTCTTGATTATCTAACATTATAGCAATTTCATCTTCTTGAACAGTTTCATACAAAGGAGAACTCTTTTTATTTTGATGTTCTTTTTTTTCATTTGGTATACTTGCTTCTTCATACTGTACATCATTCTCATTATCCGTGCATCTTATATGGTCACTGCCATCGTTGTCTTCTGTTTCTCCATTCTGCAAATACAGAGCAATGATTAGTCTTACATATACAAAGTGGAAAAGAAAGGTAAAAACATAGTTTACCCTATACACTGACATATACCGTATTTTTTGCAGTATAAGACGCACTTTTTCTTCCCCAAAACTGGGGGGAAAAGTTAGTGCGTCCTATACGACAAAGGTGTGATAAAATAACTAAAATAATATACTCACCCGATACCCGATCCTGCGTATGTCTCTGGCTGCAGCAGCGTCTGTCTCCTCTTCTCTCTGGCAGCAGCACGTGTCTTCTCCTGTCTGTAAAGCAGAGCGAAAGAAGCCGGCACAGCGCCACCTGCTGTTCCCTGTCCTAACTGCCGTACAGTGGAAACAAAGCACAGAGTGATCAGAAGGGGAATTTGAATGACAGAGTGATCAGAAAGGAATTTTGAATGACACAGAGTGATCAGAAAGGGAATTTGAAAGGCATAGAGTGATCAGAAAGGGAATTTGAATGGCACATGAGTGATCAGAAGGGGAATACCGGTATGAATGGCACATGAGTGATCAGAAGGGGAATAATCTTTCAGAATCTTTTTTTCTAGATTTTCCTCCTTTAAAATTGGGTGCGTCTTATATTCCGGAGCGTCTTATAGGGCGAAAAATACGGTATGTGAAGAATACTTATTTGTATAGTGCAATCACTACACTATAATCCATAGTTTAACCATTGTTAAAATGGCCTCCCTGGCAGGTGAACATACTACAGTAAATATTATTGACTGTTGTTGACCTTTTCTAAAAGTTGCCTAGCAGCTGTTGGGTTTTTCATACTTTATACTTAAGTCTTCCACAGTAAAATCTACCACTTTACAAACTAAAAGATCAGGCAAGTGGTTATTGCAGAAAGGCACAGCCAATGACCCCTCAAAAACCTGTCTCACTCGCCTGTTCGCGCGGGGTAAGTGTGAAAACGATGAGATGAGAATGCACAGCATCAGCTTTGATTGCCAGGGAAACTCAGCAATCCTGACTTCCCATGCATGTGCCAGAGATGAATAAACTGTGCGGGAGTTATGTTATCCTGGCATGGCCAATCAAGATGGCTGAAGATTTTTTCTGGGAATAAAATGAAAGGTAAGATGGCAGCACCCTGCAATGGATAGGTAAGTTGTGTGGATTAAGTTCCACTTTAAACCACCTGTACACACACTTACAGTACATAGTAGTATTCCAAAGGTACCTAACAACCTATTGGCCACCATGCAATTCCTGTGGGCCTTTCATCTCATTTGGAGCTCAAATCCATTAACAAACCTTAACTGAAACTCAATACAATTTACTTCTGCTAACCTTCAGGTGATGTCCCTATGAGATCTTACCTTTCAACCCCATCACAATCATGAAAATGTCCACACAAAAGGCAGTCGCATCAAACTTTTTTTTTGTTTTTCATTTGTCAAGCATGACATTAGTGTGTTACAATATTTTTAACAGGTTGCATAAAGTAATTGCAGGGTACTTCTAAATGGGACTATCTTCTTCCTATACTTAATTTATTTTCAATTGGAGACATAGGATGACCTAGTAGGGTATGTCCAACAGGCCGCACAACCCCAAGAAATAGGGGAAAATACATTTTGTAGACCTTTTCCTGGAAATGCTGCAACCTCTGTCCTGATATTCTCTTTCTTTTTCCATATAAAACATCATCAATCATGTCCATTTTCTACCGCATTCCAATTTAAGTTGTACATGTCCCTTATATATGCCATTTAAGTTCCATGTGTGTTCTTTGTGCACACACAATTGTATCAAACAATTCTCCTTAATTAGCCCAATGAATAATGGTAACTCATATGGATGTATTGTTTATTCCATAATGAAATTATCTAATCACTCGAAGTTGTGATATATTAACATTTTACAAATATTTAGCCCTCATAACCTAAGTGTCCAAAGAAAGAATAATGCACAACCTATCTATAAATTGTTAAGATTTACACTATGAGTACACTAAATATTTACCTTAAATAACCAGTATTTACTTGGCTTCTTCAGAATTTTTTTAAGAAGCAAATAATATGAAGCCATGACTGGTGAGGGTTTGTTGTTTACCACCAGATGGGTAATTTTAGAGATGTCAATATCCATGGTGGTTGCCATGTGGCTCAGAACAGCAGAATGTAGTTCATCTGGACGAAGGCTGCAAGAAAGATGAACTTAGTAAAACAGTCAATAATATAAACATTGTGTTATATTTGTAGTAACCACCGTAGACAGATGTATAGCTCAAAGCAAATACAACAATTGTGCAATATATCCCTTTAACTGACAACATATTATAGAGTATTTGTCACCGCTGACAGCTTTTAGATATTCTTCCCTCATCTTGAAATACAAGTAGAGTTAAGCTGCGTACACACTTGCAATTTTTGTCGTTGGAAAGGATCTTTCACGATCCTTTCCAACGACAAGGGACTGCACGATGCATGAACGGTGCTGTACATACAGCACCGTTCATGCTCTATGGAGAGGGGAGAGCGCGCAGCAGGGTGCCGCTCCGTCGCTCTCCCCCTTCCCTTTCATTAGGATCGGTTGTCGTCCATCGTCCGTGGATCCGGCAGGACGGTCGTTCGGACGATGGACGACACCGACTGTACACACGGCAGATTTTCGCCCGATATTTGGCCGATGCCGATTATCGGGCGATCCGGCAGGACGGTCGTTCGGACGATGGACGACACCGACTGTACACACGGCAGATTTTCGCCCGATATTTGGCCGATGCCGATTATCGGGCGATAAAAATCTGCCGTGTGTACGTAGCTTTAATGTTATCCTTTTACTGAATTTTAACATTTGTTTGTTTCTTAGGAACAGTCAGTAAAAACATTCACTGGTGTGATTGAGAGATTGAGTGTGTTTCTAATTTAAAATTTCTAATCTAATTTTCGCGAACACATTCTGCTTGTGTCGACATTGTGCGATTACATTACTTGTCTATTCCTTTAATTGTATTTATATTTATACATAAAGGCTCATGCACATTTCCTAATGGATTTTACCATTAGCAAAGAAGACTTGTACTATCGAACAAGGCAGCTACTTTTTCTTATATTTTTCTGGCTCTGCATGTTTTCCATAATCATTAGAATTACAGTCATCTTTTTTAAAATTATTTATACCTTGCCACAGTACTCTTCGCCATGTTGGGACCAGTAAAAGAATATGTTTTGTGTAAAGTTGATGATTTCACAGAGTGTGATGGTTTGGGCACCAAAGGTTATGTACCTGCAGGCTCCAGTAATGGAAATCTGGTATTGATCAGACTTAAAGCCTACTTATGTATTGGTACGCATTACAGAGAGCAGAAGAATCCCTATTTGCCTCATAGTAAAAAGCAGTCAAATGCACTTAGATTGACACTCTGCCTAAATCATATGTCAGCGGAGACACCAAAATGTAATGCTTTGTGCCTGTTAAAGTGCTAATTTGAGCAATGTATGTACCTGCCTGCTTTTTAACCCTTTTCCACATAAAATCTGTAAAAGAACATTCCAAAATACCGGGTACCATGCCGGGTATATGTTTATATGTATTTTCCTATCTGGGACAGAAGCTGACATATTTCACTGCTGGTAGTTTTTAATTCCAACTTAAGTCACCCTGGCAATCAGGAACCAGCCAGAGGGGTTCCTGATTATGTGATTACTTTCAGGCTGCATAGGCATTTGTTTAATTCCTAAATTGTCCCATACAATTCAAGGTTAAAAAATAATAATTTATGTGCAAAATCTTGTTCGTTAGCAGCGTTTCTCAACCTTGGTTCTGTGGAACCCTAATGTTCCTCCAGAGGTTGCTGGGGTTCCTTAAGCAATGTGTGCATTTCAGGTTAGTTACCATTGACACAATGATCTTTTTGGCTATTTGTAAGGGTGATATTGTTTCTCACTAGCCACAAAGATAAGAGGCCTTTTTACTGACTAACTAACCAATGTATTGTGAACCGTGGATGTACATATAGCAGGGGTTCCCTGAGGACATGAAAGTTATTTTAAGGGTTCCCCCATGTTAAAAAGGTCAAGGAAGGCTGGTTTAGAGTAATCACAGACTTTATTAGGAGCTTACCAAATTAAAGCCATATATATCTTTAAAAGAAAAAATGTTTTAGTATGCAAATTAGTAAAAAAACATAATTAATGTACAATCTGTACAGGGAATAAAATAAAATGTTTTATTCTGGTTTCCATCTCCTGCAGCCCCTCTGTCATTTCACATGTAAAGATTGCCACATTTTTATTATATAAAATGTCATGCCATGTACGGTCAGTTAAGGCCATACCATGAGCGGCGTTGCTTGTAAATGATGTACCATAATCCTGCTGAGACATATAGATTGCTGAAACAAGCAGTGTAAGGTTTAGTTAGGGGTAATTAAATTATATATATTTTTCTGGTAAAAATAATCCCCTATTTTATTATGTCTTCTGCAGAGGTTACGAAATAATTGGAATAGCTAGGTGGTAATGATAACAATCAACGTATTATGGCTCCCAGCGCTGTCTCATTATCCCCAAAGTTGTTTTTCGGCTAATGTTGCCCTTGCCACCTCGAGCAATCCTCTAAAGCCCAGCCATTCAGTTTTACTTTGTGTCTTTTATGATATCACGCTTTGCAAGTAACAAGGTGTTATGAAAACAACATGCTTTTTACGATTTCCTGCATTTAAATCCAAACATTTAAGCAACATGACTCTTTTTCTATGGTTATTATCATCTCATAACACCTGCTGTTGAACTCATGACTTCCAAAGTGTAAATGTGCAAATACAAGAAATAGTGCGGCACTCACAAAATAATGCTGGTAGGAATCTGTTCTCCATCATTTGGCACTGTACATGATGATAAACAGCAGCAGGCCACAATCAGGTTGCTAACATTTCCTGTGCCCACATTTACAACTCTCCAACACAGGATAAAAACACTCACCTGGCCAGGTTTTATTATTCTATATAAATTATGGCTAGTAACATGTCACATTAGGAATGCAGTTGAGATGTGGGTTTTTTTTATCTTTCTTCTTACGTTTCTAGATAATGAGTTATTCAATGAAGGGACGCACCATTCAACTGACTCTCTAACAACCTGTAAATATTTTGATGATTCAAGGGTAATCTGTGGCAGTTTTGCAAAGCTGCTAAAAGGGAAAATTTATTGGTAACCTGTGTAGAGCTGTGGTAAATAAATAAAAGTTACTGACCTGGTAATTTACTGCTTAACTATTTTTGTCGCATATAGAATGTGGGCATGACCCACATTATTACGGAAACGTCTGTCTAGTCTACTGCTTCATAGAAACAACCTAAGCTCTGTAAACTATGAAAACAAATAAATAAATAAATAAATAAATTTGTCTGATTATTCACTGGGCTTGATTTAATAAAGTTCTCCAAGACTGAAGACAATAATGAGTGAACCTGGGTTATCTAACACACCTGAAATGGATTTCCTAAAAATAATTTGCTATTAGTTGGCAATTTTTTTTCAATTCTTGACAAGATCTATTTTAGGTTTGTTGGACCAACCATGTTCTGCCATGATAGCCTATCCTCTTCAGTCTTGGAGAGCTTTAATAAATCAGGCCACTCCGTGAGATTAAAACGTCTGAGAACTTAAAAACAAATAGCTGGCAAAAAGCTTTTTTATTCTTACTTAATTTTGCCCTCAGAATTAAATGGTATAGCCAGGCCAGTGATGCAGCTATGTGACTTATCTGAACCCAGAAAGTGAGTGGACAATGGAAGAACAGCAGCAAAAAGATGAGGATATTACTCTTCCTGTGATTTTTGTAAGTAGGTGTGCAAACAGCATATCATGCTTTTCTTACTTCCACAAGCTCCTTTTAAAATTCTTTTAATACCAGTATCTCTTCAGACATTTGTATTATATAAACCTATACCTTGTGCAATTTGTCTATGAAACCTTAAACTTTCTTTAGCAGTCATGCTGTGATGCCTACACAATGCTTCCTTGCTCCCCAAATATACTACCGGTAGTAGAGCCCTGTGAATAATTCAATTCAATAATTTTAGATTTGAAACATATGGGACACCACCAGTTTTTGCCCTTTCTAAGCAATGTAACAGAATGGGAAGTCGGTTGGCTTAGTGCAAACATTAACATTAAGAAAGTTAGAATTTGCATAGAATTTTTATCACTATCTGTGCTTTTATGTCTATGTTTTATTTTACCTCCACTGAATTTAAACATGTCTATTCTTGTTCATCTTATTTACATTAAGGATCGGTGGGATTTGTAATTTACACAAGCAACATGAGATTCTTTTTTTCATTATTCGCAGTACATAACAAGAATTCTGCATTTTTGGAGAAGAAAAAACAATATTTTCCTACTTGCTGAAAATGTTCTTAATAGGAAAAAATAAAATGTATCCATGGAGCACAGTCAGGGACTACTAAGCTGCAATATATTACATTTTTTAAAATATATTTATACATGTTTTGGGGTTCAATACAGTTTTTGCAATTAAAAAAAAAAAACAAGTAATACATTGACTTATATACTTTTGTTCTGACTACATCTCAACATACTAGGCAGTTTGGAGTAACATACATTAAAGGATCAAACCTTGGCCAGGACAATATCTTTATGGGAGTTGTATGTCCTCTGGACATTCAAGTTTCCTCCCACATCCTCAAAAGTGTCCTTAAACTTTGTTAAGACCATATGACTATGGTAGGGACATTAGGTTGTGAGCCCCTTTGAGGAACAGATAATGACATGACTATGGACTTTGTAAAATGCTGCGTAATATGTCAGCGCTATATAAATACAAGTTAATAATATATACTGTAAATGTAAACCTAAAATGAGTAATCACAAGGATATGAAAAAAAAAAATAGCAACCAATGCGCCTAAATACCTATCCAATCTGGAATAAATGCCGTTCCACACACCTGTTAGCCTAGTTTGGTGATTTGGGATCTTCAACAGAGACCAAATGACTCTTCTAATAAAATTAGGAAAGCTTTGTGTCATTATGAGCTCTGCATCAGCAGTATGTTCTATACCCGATGCACAGGGTATCTGTCATGGATCTTCACATTTACCGAATTTTCCTTGAATTTTGCCATTCAGTTGATTTAGTCCGGCAGCATCAAAGAATGCAGATACTGCTAACATTTTTATTGTGTTCAATGTTCTTTGTCTGAAGGGATAGAGAATCATTCCAAGGTTCAAAGCTTGGGAAAAAATGTACTTGAAATGCACAGCTAATAGACATGTAAAAAGATGACAAGTGTCTTTTGCAAGTACACGATTGGTATGTGTTCTTTGATCATTGGGAAAGGATTTGAAGCAAGGTCTACTCACATTGCCATTATCAAATATGCCTCAATTAGCCTAAAACACAATAGAAAACAATCTAGGTTTTTTTGGCATCATATCATAAAAAATTTGCTTATCTGTCCCAGCAAAGGTTGGCAAACAGGGAAGGAGAGACTCAGGAAAAAATCAGGGAGCCGAGCGAATAGCCAATATGGCTAATATGGTCTCATCATCTAAAAAGACGATCTTCAAACCCAAATTTTCAGAAAAAAGCCAATGGCTGCCTGAAAGAATTGTCCCTGCTCTCCTCCTTATTATAGCTCCAACAATCCGCCATGGCTGACGCAGTTCCACGTGGGCGAGAAGGAACCAAAGTGGTGCAAGCTGGAAAGACCTGCCCCTAGAAGCAAGTCATTGATAATATACATATATCTTATACTCATGGACAATTTATTTCTGTGGTACACCTCAATTAGAAGTCATGCAGGGAGTAAAATAGAAAAACTGTATAGAGAGATTCAGGCAAATAGACTGGTGGGTGTGGGAATTTAATAATGTATTACCCCAATAATAATGTAGAAATTAGTTGCTCCTTTCTAATGGTTTAAGCTGGTTTTAGTCCTTTGCCACCGCCTTACGGAAGTGAAAAGTGATAAAGTGTTTGTACTCAGTTATGGAGTGAGTCACCAAAAGTAAGGGGGTTTAGTGGCAGGCTGTCAATAAAAGAAGAACAAAAATAAATAAATATGTGCAGCTCGTTTGGACGGTAACCCCAGTATTTGTGATAGAGAATGAATGCAAAAAAGAATGTCAGCTTTTTAAAATTACAGTTGCTCTCATTGAAACTTTGCAATTTAAAATAATTATAAATAAATCCTATGTCACAGCAATGTGTCAGCTGGCACCTATCCTATATGTGCCACATGTCCTTTAAAACAAGACTCTAGTTATTACACACATCCATCTTTCAAGAATTTAAAAAAATCATAAACTGAATTTTCAAATATTGAAAATTACAACACAATCATTAAAAATAGGGTATTCAAAGCTTCATAGAAAATAACTGAAGGTTATTTTACTGCACTCCATTGAACTCAAGGGGGCCTATTTATACATTTTTTCAAGCAAGACTCTTTCCTTTTGAAGACTCACAAATTTTTGTAATAAACTGCAAAAATCTGTAAATTCTACGTAAGAGGTTTTCAGACTCTTGCATGACTCAAACCTTTATGAATGGAACTCCAAGTTTATTCAGAATTGCAATTAGTCATGACATTCGCCTACAATGAAGGCTTACCGATTTTTATATGATATGGAACTGAGCCGTTTTCGCATAAACCCATCATTTAGCCATTTGCTGTCCATAGCTTCCTTTACAGTTGGACGTTTGGCAGGGTCCGGCTCCAGAAGAGTGTGGATGAATCGGATGGCACCTGAGTGAGACAAAAAAGGGGAAGCGATATTAATGTGTATTGCAATGATATAAAAAGAACTCTAAGCATGTTCTGACAATTGTAACTAGAACAATAAATCACATTTGTCAGCAAGATAAATGAAAGAAAAATTTGACTATAATTCTACTTTAAATCAATCACCAAGCTGATAACTCCTTGTTGTTTTTCATTACTTAATTGCCAACTTCCTGGCCTCTGCGTACTACTGTGCTCTCTAAAGATTTTGCATTCTATTTAAGATTTAATACGCAGTTAAAAATCATTACAAATGTCTTACAAAGGAAGGACTGGTAAAAAAACACTCATATCAATAGAAAACGCATTATTTGGAGTTATTGCTAAGCACATTTATGTTACACAAGGAAGAGATACATTTTCCATTTGTGTAAAAGAGAAGACCCAAAGAACATTCAGTCTTGTACATTAACAAAACACTTTATTTGAAAAAATAACATGCTAATGTACTCTTGGTGTGCAGTTAACTATATGGTGAACTGACCATCTAAAGTCCCCATACGCCAGTTAATCCCATTATGCAAGTGTTTCTCAACCAGGGTCCCTCTAGAGGTTGCTAGAGGTTCCATTAACATTGAGCAATTTGTGCCTCTTAGGTCAATTTAAGAGACACCTTTCATCTTTCTTTCATATAAATTCATTTTACTAATCTTTCAACATTTATTGGTTTACTAAACTTTCCATTTGAACAAAATAATGTTTAGCATCATCAAACTAAAGTTTATCAAGAATAAGGGAGTGAAATGAAAGAACATATACTGCAGTTTCTTGTGAAATATAGAAAACATGAGGTACAACCAGAAAATATAGGGAGAAGTTGCGATCCGATACACAGAATAGAATGGACAGAGGTATATCCTATGACCAGGCTACCCTTATCTAACTGTAATTATGTTAGTTACTATGGTACATGGAATATAGCATTTTGTATTAAGATTTTTAAAATTAAGGTAGAATCTTCATAATCATCCAGAGAAGGATGTTGGTCCTCTGCCAAGTTAGCCAAATAACTATATGTCAAATGGTGAATCCATATTCACTAAAACTGATCCACTTGTTGATTTAGATGATTTACACCAGACCTTACTTAAAAAGGACACTTGAAGTCCTCAGTGTTGCTGAAACTTTCCACGTTGATGACTGAGCCACTGCGATTTTGCATTTCTGGTTTCAGAAACGAGACATCTATTTTTACTTTCATTTCTACTGTCAGATTTCTTTGGCAATAGTCAAATATGTAAGGGTTTGGCAGGGGATCGAAGGCTTTTTTCCGACCTCTAGCTGGCTTATCCAAGGTTGCATGGGGCATTGAGCAGATTTATTGGCCTCATCTTCCTCTATTCAGTGGATTTTTTCTAAGCTTTCCCCTTTGGTGTAGTCTATAACTAGAGATGCCATATGTGAGAGATTAATAGACCCTAGAGACTGTATGTGGGTTTGTAGCAACGTTTACACATTTAAGGCTATGCACTGGATGTTTGGCCATAACCAGAGTAATATTGTGTTGAAGACTGATGTCTCTTAGAAACAAATGCAACATCATAAAAACTGAAAATTTTAACTGCTAAGTGGATGAAACAACACAATTAAATGTAAATCTATTGAGTTAGTGATTAAAATATGCAATTTAAAACTGACTTCACTCTGACAACACTTGGTGCGTTCTTCCAAGTCCTATGCCCCAAGTCAAGAACCCAGTGGATATTATTGCTAATGCATCTTTTTCAGAAGAAGGTCATCAGTGGAAGACCTTTTTTTTTTTCATGATATTTTTCCCTAACGCAATGTGTGAATTTACATTTTTAGGATGGATTAATAAGTACCTGTTGAAACACCACGAGGAACCGGGTTGATTTCCAGATTCACCATTTTCTGATGTAGTTGTTTAATGTTAAATGGCTCCACAGTAAAGGGAAGTGTTCCAGTCAGCATTGCATAAATACTCACTCCTCTGAAACAGATTGCACAAAACTTTCATAGCTTAATTTTGTTCTTTACAATAATACATTTTATTAAACATGGTATAAATTATAACAATGTATTAAGTCTGTCACTTGCAACTCCTGTGACAGAAGGATTATTAATGCTTTGATTAATAATGCTTGGGTCCTTCAAAGCCTATCACATCCACGTACGCAATGGTTCTATTTACCTCCTCCACTTCTACTAGTACCACAGCACAGTGATCAACAGAATGGTTTGAGGTATGAAAGGTTTGGGCATTTTATAATAATATATATATTTTTTTAATACAACTGGGAGTGGATTTTTGTCTTGTTTTTTAAGGCTAGAAGTCTGTATACCTCATTCATCATTGTTGTTTTACAAATTATATTTTTTGTATGAAATCCCTGTTTTACAACTAATTATTTTAATGGAAGGTGCTTTAATGACTTACCGTGCACTGCCTTATAAGATAATCAGCTATTGCATAAAAAAGTTGCTGGTTGCAAAAAACTTAATACAAAATATTTGTATAAATGTTTATTTTTACTAAACTTTTTTGCTTTTAAACATAATACATATATAAAATAAATATAGAAAATACTATATATTCATTTTAAATAGAAATTGGTGCAAGGAATTTATAAACATTTGTGGTTCACTGTGTAAGGCTTTGGTGTGGTTTAATGGAAACCGGTCTATATATAATGTGTTTTTGTAGTAATGGACATTTAGATCTTTAAAGTTTTATGTAGATGGCAATCAACATGCCTGATGTCCACAGGGGCATGTATTTTTTTTTAAATAATGAGATAGACAGAAAGAGAGAGAGCTAGGCTACTGCACTTCATTTGCAGTACATTTACAGACTGCACATTCGATCGCTGGCAAATGTTACTAGTATATGTTCATAGCAATAGCTCATAGTTATAACAGTCAAGGTAGCTGTTATATGGCCCAGATGTTTTTTCTTAACTTACATTCTGCTTCTCATGTTGAGGTGCTCTGGAACTACCATATGTGTGGTGTAAATAAAGTTGGTTGAAGAATGTATTCTATCAAGTTTGCACTTCTTGAATCAAATAAGATTAAAAAAAATCAGGAATCATGGTCTATACACATTTGATGCTTGTCAGAGTGTTCGTTTTTGGATCAATATGACACAACTAGCCACCAACTAATTTCAAAAGCACAGCTCATTAATTACACCATTTTATTTTTTACAGGTTTCCTTCAAGTAGTAATATTAGAAAACTAAAACCATTTATTAAATTAACACTACTATTTAGCAGTCATGGCAATGCTGATAAGGTCAAACAATTCACCCAAATAATTATTTACATTTGGAGTATACCAAACACCAGATTACAGTCTACACAGACCAGGATAAAATGGTAAAATACAGCACATCTGAACAGAACAAAAACTACTCAGCACCCAAGTTAATCTATTTATATGCATCTAACAGATTGATTGTGCCAGAATTATCACTACATGTTGTACCTTTGATATTTATGGTATATGTACATTTTCCCACAGAGAAGGATTAACAACCGTTAAGTAACAGCCCAATGAAGCAGCCACTTACAATATTTCCTGCACAAATGTACTACAAACAACAGCAAAACAATAGTTGTGTATATTACTTCAATTATATATACTTACATGGACCAGACATCAACCTTCGGGCCATATTTTTTATTGGCTAATAGTTCAGGTGCCGCATATGCAGGACTTCCACATTGAGTGTTAAGTAAGTCTTGTGAAAGGCCTTCACATTTTATGGTGTTACTTAAACCCAAATCTGAAATAAGTAATAGGAAAAATATGCGTTGTTAAAGAAGAATTCCTAATTACAACTAGTTTTAACATTTCCTTCCAAAGTTACATTTATTCCATGTAGTATCATACAAATAGGTGACAACCCCTTAATTATCAATTATGCCACACCACCATTTAATTGGGTTTGTACAATAGCAGTGGAGGAAGAATAATTTATTTCCAATCAGTTAACATATGAATCATTTATAGTACATTATTTGTGAATACCTTAATAACATCAGTCTTTTCTCAATAAAAGTCTTTTCCTAATGGAATAATGAGTTCCGTGAGTTTCAAGTTCGAGTTCTTTTTAAAAGGACCCATACATTTCAACAGGTTTGGTCCTTTACTGGTGTAGGACTAGGGAGCATTAGGACCTGAAGTGTCAGGGAATTGCAGCTCCTATACATGTACAGGTAGTACAATGCCACTAATACAATGCCATTATACCAGCATGGTAGATGAGTTACACTCCACCAATAATCAGGGCACCTAAATCTTTTTAAATCTAATGTATAGGAAATAATTCTATTTATCTAATTCTATTTGATTTCACCATTGTTAGAGCTCATTAAATCTATCTCCGGACATGCAACCCACATTAAATATATGAGATGAACCTAACTATTTAATTCCCAAAATTTTAAAAATAATAAATGCCAAAAACATTGCCCTCTTATATGTATATGTGTATTTTACTTGTATTTTACAATTCATGACTTTAAGAGAAGCTGAAATGACACCTAGATAAGTTTGAAGATAAGCTTTCAAAATAGATTTCTATTGTTGGCATTATGAGTGGCCCATAAAAAACCTTAAATGGCTCTTGTAAACGCCCAAACTACTTCATCAGGAATGATACATTAAAATTAAGATGGAACATCCGTGGTTTATATTTTTTTTGGATCATACATTAGATATAAAGGAGTATCAAAAATACATATGGGAAAAGGCTTTAATTAGTGGTGCTTGGATAGCTCCAATTGGAGTCCATTGGGAACTACTCTGACCTTGGATCACAGCTTGGATTTGAGCAGTCTGATTTCTTATCCGATATTACTGTACCTATGACATATATCGTAGGTCACAGGACAATGACAGCTGTCTTTGTCCAAAGGCTAGATTAGCTAAACCCTACTATACTTGTCATGGACAACTGGTAATGTTCTAATGACTTAAAAAAAACACAAAAGAGCACAAAGCATATTCAATACACAGTGTAATAATTATTACATAAAACTAAAATAGATGGTGGTACTGTAATTTCTTCTAACTCATTGTAACTGAATATATATAAATAGAATATCGGCAAATATAAATGTATAACAGTTTGAAAGTGGAATAAACTCTCTTGTATTAGGATTTGAAATTGCCATTGTACTGCACATGTAATCAGCTATTCCACAAGCCATTTGAGGGCTTAAAGTTTAACTTGGAGCCAGCCTAAGAATATTGTCAACTGTGATAGTTATCACTAGATGCATGCTTTCAATGTTGCATATACTGCCTAATCACTAGTCCCAGAATATAAATCAAAACATGCTGGACAACAGTATTGGCATGTTTAAATTATTGACATTTATTTCTAGTTTAGCTTTTGTTTTCTATGATAATATCTACCTACCAACAATTTTAATGTTGCCATTTTCATCTAACAGGAAATTTTCAATTTTCAGGTCCCTAAATAAAAAAAAAATATAATAAATAAAAAACAAAATTAGTCATTTCAATATATTTTTATAGGGAATACAGTTAAACTTTTTTTACCTTGAGACTTTTTTACTACATTTTACCATTTTACCAGTTGTAAATTGGACATGTCAAAGTTTGGGATTTATTATATAATGAAACCTAATTCACTTAAAAACTTTGACAAATGCAAGCAAATCTTTTCAATATATTTGTATTGGGGGATTATTTTCTAGGACGACCTTAGTATTACTACTGCATAATGTAGTCTACTTATATGAAGAAATGTAAGGAAGCTTTGCACTGTGATGTAAGTAGAAAACATCTGAATGTGTTTTAAATATTTTGTAAATATACCTAATATTTATATTGATCACACAACATGCTGAGCACCAAAATAAGACAAAAGATAACTCTTAATTGGTTGATATGGGCGCCTTTTAAAAATTTAGGCGGATAAAAGCTGCTTAGAATACAATTTTGAAAATACATATATGTATAAGCCAGGATTCTAATGATTTTCAGTACTATGATTTCTAGGTTTATCTACATATTATGGTATGTCATCACATATTGTGACATTGATTTAGCACAGATGGACAATCTTTTATATTTACTCTCAGATATCTATTGCCTGGGGCATCTCTGTGAGGTGTGACATTGGTAGAGGGTATATGGGCAAACAATAAGTTGTTTTATATAAAAATACTGCAGCTTTGTTTCTGTGTCTTTGGTTGAGATAAGCTAAAACTCCAGTTATAACATAATAAACCAAAGCAAACTGGCTTCAAAAATCCATTTACCTATGAACTATTCCATGGCAATGTAAGTGCTCCACTGCTGACATGATCTGTCGTGCATATTTTCTTACTTCTTTTTCTTCTAGCTTCTTTTTGTCACAAATTCTGTCCATCAAGTCCCCTCCTTCACACAATTCCATCACCATATAATAGGAGTTTTCGGTTTCTAGGGTTTCATAGAGCTGCACAATATTTGGGTGTTTAACCATCTGATGTATCCGTGGCTCCCTCTTCATGTTCTTTAACACATACGAGTCTTGTTTGGCCTTTTTTTTGTCAATGACTTTTATAGCCACCTTTAAATAAAACACATTGTTAAAATTATGTACAGGTAATACATAAGGTTTCAGAAACATGTAATCATATTGATTTCGCTAAAGGAGTTTAGGCCATTCACTAAGAAATGTGAATTATCAACTTACAAAGGTATTTTAAGTGAGCGTAGTGAATTAGGTGAAGCTCTGCTGACTTTAATCAATGTGCAAGAAGAAGTTTTATGTTGTTTTTACATTTTGCCTATGATTGGGTAAGGTAATTTTCATTACATTCACAAAGCTAAGTGCATTAATAACTTGATTTACCCTATTGTTTCTATATTGGGTCCTTAATTCACTTATAAAATGCTAACATTACTAAATGTGTGTCTAAACAAGGCAATCTAAGTTATTGAGTTGTGATTTTAATAACCGCCATTTGGATCAGTAGTAGTCCTATTTTATGTGCAAATTACACCAGAAGCCAAAGTCCTTCATTATCAATTATACTAATGAATGCTTTGTAACTGTTTCAGTGCTTGCCTATCTTAGAATTCAGTCTGTATATAAATGCCATATTTAGATTTTGGATTTTCGTTGCTTCGTTGCTCTTGACTTAAACCATTTCTGTATATCCTAAACCCCAGCCTGCATGTTCATTCCCCTCTGAAGTAGGATTTACCTTTATATTTGGTAATTTTGTGATCCATAAAATCTTAAAGATTAAACAACGAGACTGTCAGCTTGGTTTGGTGCACTTTGTAGTAGAGAATATAAACTAAATGAGATCTATTTTATGTTGGTCACGATTAACTGACCTCAAGCATATTACTCCTATGATTACAGATGCAGAACATTTCAACACAATGCCAGTCAAGAAGGCCATTAACCACTCATGACTGGTCTCTTCCCATACTTGCTTTTTTTGTATTATTCCCATCAACATTGTATATATTTTTAAAGATAAGACTCAGTTTAGTACTAATACTGCAATGCTTCCAAGTTAAAGGAACTGTCCCCTTTTTTGTTAATGAGAAATACATTTAACAGCAATTTGTGTATTTGTAATGGGGTCCTTGAAGCCACATAAAGACTAAAGCTGCGTACACACTTGCAATTTTTGTCGTGACTGTACACACGGCAGATTTTCGCCCGATAATTGGCCGATGCCGATTATCGGGCGATAAAAATCTGACGTGTGTACGTAGCTTTATATTTGTTGTTTAGCACTTCTGTTGTTGTTTTTTTGTATTTTTAAATACTTTGTTACTAGAGATAGATAAACATTAAAAGTCACCACCAGATGTATACCCCACCCATTCAAATCCAAGTAGATTAGGGGAGCAAGATGTATTTCCCAATGCTAGTCTTGAATATTTGTTAATAATTTGGAATCCCATATTGGAATACTAGTGCCATGTTTTTTTTTTTAAGACAATTGTCTAGTGCCAATGCTTTTTTTTTAAGACAATAAAATACATAGCATGTTTTGCTGTTGCATTCCAGAAACTAAACTGCTATACTTTTGATGCAGTCTGAATCCAAAATTAGTAGACATGAAAAAAAAATGCAATACAAAGATTTATTAATATCAATATTAAAAAAAAAATATATATATAACAAAATACTACTTTGCTACAGACATGGTTTTATCATCACCTAAAGTCATTATATGTTATCTCTTTAACCAAAACATATTCTGCCATGTTTCCATACATGCAAACATATAAAGAATATATGATTGATAGATGAATAGTTACTGAATGTAGATAGGATATGAGAGGATCTGAACTGGTGATGAACTGATCATCATAAATTGTCCTACTAAGGTTTTAGGTGGATTACATATCACTTGTTGGGTTTCCAGGCCATTATTATTATTTTGTTACTAGGCTTTGATTGGCATCACAATTTTTCATGATTTCAGTTCATTACCAAATAGTTTTGTGGATTTCTAGAAAAGTTGAATACTTGAAACAAAATACCTTTAGTATGGTTATCTCCAATATATATCAGCTGAACAGCAGTTTATCTTATGCTAGGTAAGGGTTGCAGTACCTTTTGTCCTGTGGGTATGTGCATTCCTTCCATTACTTTTGCAAAGGATCCTTTATTGATCATTTTTCCAATTAGATAATTTCCCACACGTTTAGTGTGAGGAAAGTTCTTTGCAATGTCTTCACACATCCTGGAGAGACAGGTAAGTATCTGTATTTCTCTGTTTTGTTTCTCACATCCAGGTACTGTTTTATCTAAGTTGTACCCATCCAAAGCAGTGTTGATGGCAGCAGGCATCCTTGAACTCAGGCTGATTTACAGAGTATATGTAAAGGAAGAATAGCACTCTGACTGTAGTAATTCCTGGTAGTCTCTCAGCCCTTTATCTAGAAGCAGAAGCATCTCCTCAATGATCCCTGCTCTCAGTCATGTAGATTTGCTCAAGCACATCCAAGCTGTAGATTATTAGACAAACCTGATACATGCAGTCAGTCATTGCCATGAAGCTGCCTGTAACACTGACATCTAACACCAGCATTAACATGAATGAACTGTGTATTTTCACATAGTACAAAATGTTATGTGCACTGCTAGGTGACACCTACTAGACAATCAGCTAATTCTGGATAATTCCCATATTTCACCTTTTTTCAATTGTCATAGCCAATTGTATGAAATAGTTGTGGCATGGAGACCATTAATTATTGAAATACATAAAGAAACGGATAAAAAAAGCAAAATAATACATAATTCATAAAAAACAGAATGTGTGGTTGAAATATAAATGTGCCAACAGTCCTGCTGTTTTTTTTCTTTAGGTTGGATTAAGCTAATATTTATTATTCACTAATAAGCAGGCAGGAGGAAGCTGCACACTGGAAGCAGGAAATGTGTGATGTCACCTATCTGTCAGTGCAGTGTGGCAAATTATTGGAATTACAAAATTGGGTAAACAAATTCTTTACAGGTATTGTGTATATGTATTTGAAAGCCACTCTGCTTTCTAGAGGAAATACATAATAAATACATGTCATGAGAAAACAAGAAGGCAGCCATTAATATCTTCTCGATTTGCCTTGCTGTCATGCTGACCCCCTTTCTAGAATTTATTGAATTGTTTATTAAAAACAAATACACAGAGACTGACTTCTACCTTTTCTCCGCCTTTCCTGATCTCATTTGCAGTGCCAAGTTATGGGCATTCAAATCTTTACATCTAAATAAGCAGTATATAAACAACAAGCCCTCACTGAAATAGAATAATGTAATGAAATCAAAATCTCACCTTTATCATTCAAATATCATTCAAATATTGAATATATGTATTCAATTGTTTTGTGTCTTCTAGACAACCATATTGTTAACCAGCTTAAAGAATACCTGTGCTTCAACAAACACATCATATTGTTATTTTTACGTACAGATGTATTGTGTTACAATGTATCTAACCCCCTTCCTTAAAAAATCCTGCAGTTTACCTGTCATTAGATATGGTGGCTGCATTTGTTTTCTCCTTTTCATTCAGTCTTAAGCCGCATACACAAGTGCAATTATTGTCGTTGGAAAGGATCTTTCACAACCCTTTCCAACGACTATTATTGCATGATGCATGAACGAGTGCTGTACATACAACACCGTTCTGTTCTATGTAGAGGGGAGAACGACAGAGCGACACCCCGCTGCGCGCTCTCCCCCTTCCCTTGCATTAGGATCGTTAGTCATCCATCGTTCGTGAATCCGCCAGGACAGTCGTTCAGACGATGGACGATCGGCGCTGTACACACACCAGATTCACGTCTGATATCGGCACCAAGCTGATTATTGAGCTGGAACCATTGGATGTGTATAGTAGCTTAGGGGTAACAGCGCTCTTTTAGTGTTCTGCATCCGGACAACAGAACCCGGCCTTTTTCCTAGAAAAAAAAGAAGTGCTTGGTTCTGCAGTCCATTGAATTTTCCAAGAACAGTGTCACTGATAGGAGTTAGCACTGACAATGATCACAGGAGGTTATCGGCTTACAAGATTTCTGGCTAGATCAACATGTGTTTTATTTGTATCTTATCAAGATATAACACAATACTTTTAACGGTATATTCAACAAAACCAAAGATGTGTTCATTACTTCTAAACCTTTAAAACCCTCCTTTTCAAACTTGCCTATCCATCTTCCTTTTTCCTAACCACCATTAATTAGCCCACTACTCACTCCCACCTTTTAGATTGTAAGCTCTTTGGGCAGAGTCCTCTCCCCCTCCTGTGTCCTTGTTTGTACTGCTGCTTTATTCACAAATCTGGTGCATTTTTTCCCAAACTGAAATGTTATTAATATTTTTTCAGTTTTCCAGAATTTCTTCCAGGCTTTTTAATTTTATCTACACAAAAATCACACTTTCATCTTTTAGTTTCTAAACTAATTAGCCCAACAGTGCATGTCTGGTGTCCTTAGAATGTAAATACCCATCAGGGGCAGAAATGGATAAAATAAATACTGTTTGCTTGGCAATTTAATTTGTGATGGATTACCACAAATTTAATGTACAGCACTGCGTATTATGTTGGCACTATAATAATACTGTTTATTATTATTATTATTATTATTATTAATAATAATAATAATAATAATAATAATAATAATGTGAGCAATTACTGAAAATGTAAAATTGAACTTGTTTTTAACTTGTTTTTCACTATTCAGGGAAATGTAATGGTTCAAGGCTGGAAAACAGTAGTAAGTATAGCCGCAGAAAATCACAGTAAAAAATTGATAGATCATATTAGCTTTGCTTTGAAGCTCCTATAGATGTGATTTGCTTTTAGCACAAGGTAGCAAGCATGCATGTAAAAGAGGATATAGTGCCACCTTATGGCTGTTATAATAATTACACAATCTAGAAACATGGCCAGGATCCTTAGACTAGTGATTTAATAACAGCTGAACAACAAAAATTTTTTTTCACTCGCCAAGGATTTTTTCAATATATTTAGTGTATTTCAGGTCTGCTGAATCCATAAATGATATCAGTTTTATTTAATTGAATCGGAATAGACAATTTTACCAACAACAAATGTTAACACAGCATATTATTATCAATCTTTATATACACGAATGTTTTGCATTTTATTTATTAAATGTAGCATTATTTTCATGAAACTTTAATTTGCCTTCCTTTTATTCATACATTTCCTTTTTTTTTACAGAAATATGAGTTCTTCAAGAAGAAGTTGTTTAAATGACCCTAATGTATTTTGCTACATTTGTGGTCAATATTCCCAGCAAAAACAGAGAAGAAACATTACAGAATATGTAAAACAAGCATATCTTGCATATTTTGGTATTAAACTGGGGGACCAAGATAAGTATTGGGCTCCCCATATGGTATGCAAAACTTGTGTAGAGTGTCTACGTCAGTGGAAAAATGGAAAACTGAAAAGTTTAATATTTGGTGTACCTATGGTATGGCGAGAGCCCAAAAATCATCATAATAATTGTTATTTTTCCGCTGTGAATGTAAAAGGTTTCAATCGTTACAAGAAAAACAAGTGGGAGAACCCTGATTTGGAATCAGCAGGACAACCTGTGCCGCATGGTGCTGATGTTCCCATACCAGTGTTCAATACACTCCCTGATATTCCTGTATCTGACATGGAGGATATACTATGGGTTTGGAGTGTAATCAAAGAGTTAGCAGTGGAAGTGAATATGAAAAAAGTGTTTCATCAAACCAGCAGTTCTCGCAAGAGCTCTGTGCTGTCACAACAGCTTACTTATGATTTATGTGTTGGTATGTTCCTGATCTCCCCTGTTTCAGCAAGAAGGTATCCATCCGTACAGACCGGGTCTCAGGACGGGTAACTTGCATAAATCGACATTGGTGACAGAATAAGCTCAATGATTTATTACGTGATCTAAGTCTGTCAAAACAAGCATCTAAACTTCTAGCATCCAGGCTAAAAGAAAAGAACTGTCTGAGACCAGAAGTTAAAATAACAGTTTAGAGGACAAGAGAGGTGACACTCCTACCATATTTCAGTGAAGATGGGGTCTTTGTGTACCGCTGTAACATCCCTGGACTACTAGCCCATATGGGAGTACCAGAATACCGAGCAGAAGACTGGCAGCTTTTCATAGACCGTTCCACTCGAAGTTTGAAATCTGTTTTACAGTATTATGGCAACTGCTATGCATCAATTCCAATTGGTCACTCAACAAAACTTAAAGAAGAATATGAAACAAAATGGTCTTACAAAAGCTTTGCTATCATGAACACCAATGGTCCATATGTATTGATTTAAAAATGGTGAACCTCCTACTTGGACAGCAAAGTGGATACACAAAGTACCCATGTCTCATCTGCTTGTGGTTTAGTAGAGCAAAGCAGGATCACTGGAAAAAAGTGACATGGCCTCCAAGGGAAAACATGAAAAAAGGTGCAGCGAACATCATTAACATGCCAATGGTTGACAAAGAAAAAATCATTCTCCCTTCACTACACATAAAGTTGGGATTAATGAAGCAATTTGTTAGAGCTCTGAACAAGGACGGTGATTGCTTCAAATACATTTGTATATTCTTCCCTGGATTGCGTAGTGAAAAATTAAAAGCAGGAATCTTTGATGGACCCCATTTTTGGAAACTGGTAAATGACTTAAATTTCACAAGTTACATGAGTGATTCTGAACCTTCTACCTGGCACAGCTATATGCTTGGGTAACCATAAAGCACAAAATTGTGAAGAACTGGTACAAAACTTGTGCTTAAACTTTAAAAATTTGGGTGCTACTAGGAGCATTAAGGTACACTATCTCCATAGCCAATTGCAAGAATTTTCAGAAAACCTTGGTGATTTCAGTGAGGAACAGGGGAAGAGGTTCCATCAAGATATAAAGGTGATGGAGGAAAGGTATCAGGGCAGATGGGATAGACACATGATGGCAAAATATTGCTGGAGCCTTCAACGTGATTGTCCTGATCATCAACATTAAAGGAATCATATAAACAGAGTTGTTCAATGACTTCTTTCCGATTAGATCTGTAAATATACTGAATATAGAATATATTGACATTAGGTATTTCAAAAATTTAATTTTATATACGTAGGCATATCTAGTTAAATTTTGCTTAATTTTCATGTTCCATTAGTTTTCTATGAGGCTATTATTGGAAGCATTATTTCCAAAACTAGAGCCAAACTAGCAAAACCAATATCATATTTGAAATCTGTGCATCAAACATAAATTTAATTGACTTTAATCTGTTTGGCAAGAAAATGTTTGTTGACCAGTGTAATCAGTCATTTTTTTTAGCTCATTGCAATAATTATGCATTATAGCAGATTTTTTGGTAGATTTTTTCTATGGCAGAAATTTCTACAAATGAGTTCATATGGAGTTAATGACAAAAGTAAAATCTATAATACATAACTCCTACCATACATATATAAGATTGTATAAGAAAAAGGTGAAATACTGTAATATAAAATAGTAACTATCAAATCACATACATAATAAAACTTAATACATTACAGTATGCAGTTTGCAGGTTTTTAAATTTTACTAAGTTATTCACTTGCCTTGGAAAAATATTCACTATAAATGAATGTATTATTGTAGTACAATTTAGATAAGTTGCAAATCTTTTCAAAGAGTTACTAACCCTCCAGAATTGATGTTGAGCTACCTCAAGTACAAAATATGAAAGAAAAGGAAAAAGAAAGAGGTTTTCTGCTTACAAGATTTTTAGTAAAATCGGTAATTATGTATTGGTATAAATTCAATTTCATACATAAATATTTTACATACGTTTTAAGTAATATATATGCAGTCTGGTTTGTATCTCAACCAACTGAGATATAATTTTACTAGACAAGTTTGCTCTAGCTACAAACCATGTACGTCTTATGCAGGCCCCATGTGTTTCGCCTTCCTAGGCTTCCTCAGGGGAGCTTAAGCTTAAGAACTGTACGGTCTAAATGTAGTATAAGGAGAGTCACAGTAAAAATCCAAGTACATTAACAATACAGTGATACAATAGGTACAGAAAGTACAGTAACAATGTAAACATATAGTAGGTACAAAAATATGTATAAATATAGTCACTATGGCTAGTACAGTGCATAAAATATATTATATAGAGGTGACATTAAAAGCATTGATTATTGGCTGAACCAAGCCTAAATTAACATATTCACGTGGATAATTGAAAAGAAAATGCAAGTGTGAATAATATGGAGAATGAATGAATATAAAGTAAGGTGTATATATGTCCCCAGTGGGTGAAATAAGGTAGAAAAGCTGTAAGGTTATTTACTTATTGTATTGTTTTATGAAAAAAAACAAAAAAAACAAAATAAATACATAAATAAACAGGGGAATTGGAATCAAGTTAGGGGTACATAGAGAGGGGCGCATACCTGACCGTTGCAGGTACAAACCCACAGTTGTCATTGGTTAGGTATGAGACAAGCAGCGATGTCTGTTGTCAGGTCCTTGGAGGCTAAGAAGGTGTCTTAGGAACTTAGTATGGGTTTCACAACCTATAAGGATTTGGGCCCATGAAGGATAAATAAATTAATTTTATAAGATAGTAATACATTGTGGTTATTAAGGTTATAAAAGGGGGCTTATGCAGTGCAAATATTAGACCATAATATATAATATAGTTTGATCAACTTACAGACAGTAGGTGAATCTCTACCCTTAACAGGTGCTCTTGGTGTCAAAGTTAACAAGGTGGTAACAGGGAGTAGGGTACCAAAATCCTATGGGGAATGAAGCCCAATGAGGCTTATAAGTTATGTTGATATGGGTCAATGATATGCATACTAGCAAAATATTGCAATTGGAGGGTTAGGCTTACTTGTAACACCTGATGAAATCCTATGGGATCAAACCCTGCGTCTAATCCCGGGTCCATTGAGCTATATGTGCTGTGAATACGCTGGGGCCTGAAGTGACATCAGAGTATGCCTGATAGGGCCGTGCTTCCCGCGGCCTGACGTCACTGCAATGAAACAAACAGGGTTTGTTGATAATGGTAATTATGCACTAAAACATTATTACTGGATAAAATCATCATCATTATTAGGAAACCAAGTTGCATAATATGCTCATATTTTAAAGGGGCTGCATGTTTACATAAAAATGTGTTATTTGAAATTCTGGTATTAGCCTGTTTCAGTTGTATGGTATGGTTTTATATTTTCATTAATAAATGACATAGGTTGGGGCATGTAACTAAAGACTTCATAAAGAATGAATTATATCTCTAACTACCCAATCAACCCCTGATATATATATACACGCCAACAGCGATCACAGACTGCAGAGAATATAAAGTAAAGTCAAGAGGGCACCTGATACCACCACATGGGCACCTTGTATCCCATTTCCTGGTACGCAATGAGTGGGAAAGGCAAGTAATAGGCAATGAGTGGGAAAGATACAGCAAAGTAGCTACTTTGTCAGGGGTAAAGGCAAAACTGCCAATTTTGTAATTAAAGGAGGAAAAAAATTTGGATTGAGGGAAACCAGCTCTAAATAAAGACAGGAAATCATGGTGTACTGGGCCCTCACATCATGCAGATGAGGGAAAGAAATCAGTAAGTTGTGAAGTTGTCTTGTTTTGTTCTCCAAAATCCTCCAAAAGAGAGGACAGGATTAAATGTTAACTCACAGACAGCAGGCCAAGAGGACTGATGAGAATAAAAAAAGATATATTTCGACCCCTCATCTGCCCATGAGCAGAACATAGGATTCTCCAAACCACGAATAAAGCATAGATTTCCAATCACTGGGAACAAAGAGTAAGCTCTTTAGGAGTAAGGAGTGATTTTTAGGGAACAAGCACATTTTAAAAAGAAAGAAAAGATTTCCCCTAGTGTAGGATGAGTGCACACATAAAACGGGACATTTTCTGGACACCAGGGTGATGCAAAAAAGCATGTTCAATAGATGGTCATTTTTTCCAAGTACCATTGGGTAAATAGTCTATGGTTATATTGAGATGGGAGGCCAAATAATATTTTAAAATATATGGGAATCCAAGACCCCCCTGCTTCTGAGGAAAGGTCAAGAGACCAAGTTGTTGGCTAGGTTAATGGTAGGTCCAGCCAAATTTCAATAAGTGAACGAAAAAGACCAAAAGAATATGGATTAAATGAGCCTGAAGCAAACACAATACTCTTGGCATTATATCTGCCCAACCATGAATTTTACATTTTTTGTTATTTTAGTTTAGATTAGTGTTCTCCTATAATAAAAATCGTTTTGGTTTTCAGACATAATACAGTTCTTTTTCTTCTTAGTCCACATTTCGTTTGGGCGTTATTATTGAATTTTAGGAACATTTATATGTTCTGCAGATTAAAAAACAAACCAAAAAAGTCTATTTCAGAAGCAAACAAATTTACCCCACCAGATTATACATAGATGTGTCTGGTCTCACAGCCCTTGTTTAATATTGGCATGAATTACATTTTCAGTCACAGGCTACTCAAAAATTAATGATGAAAAATCTTAGTGCAGTCAGACTTTGCCACATTTGTGAAAAATGTGCATGCTTTCAGTTCCTGTGGTTCCAAGGATTTTTACTCACGCCATAGTAAAATTTTTAAATAACATTTTAATTATTGTGTGTAAGTAACAGTTAAACAAGACTAAAATGAATGTTGTACTTTTAACTGTTACTGACAGACCATTTATACCATAGTAAAGAGAGAGGGGCATTTCTCCGTTTAATACTTTTCTTTAGTTTTATGATTATGAAGACAGTATTCACTATACAGCACCAATGCTAAACCTGGTTTGAATATATGTATGTCTTTGAATACAAGCAGTGTTACATCACCCAAAGCTTGACAAAGCATAGCAGTGGAAAGTCTAGTAATCCTCAGAAATGTATATTTGTGTCATAGTGTATAGTATTTTTTTTGACAATGAGCAATATAAAATAACCCTGCAGGATAAGAGAATTGATAATTAGTAACTCACAGCACATTTCACTGCTATACAAATAATAGGTTAGGCTGAGGTATAGGTATAGACAAGTGAATAATTCATACCTCTTTAAAAAAATTAAATGTAAATCTGTGTACTCTATACACGTACACATTCAAAGTGCTATGCTTCTGTTCTTCTATATAATATGTGCCCCATGACTCTATATATTTGACTCTATAGGCAGGAAGCTGAAAACAGGAGTAAATAACTGTAACATGTCTCTTAGCAGTAAAAAAGTTTATACAGTTTAACACATTGCATTTTAACTAGGTAACATGTTAAAAGAAGCTATTTTTATAATGTTCTGAATTCCTAATGCAAAAAATTGCATTGTATTTTGCTTGTGCTCAGTTTAGCTGTAACAAAGTTTGTCCTTTTGTACTCAAAGAGTTTTCTATAGATAGAAAAAAGAAGAAAATATTGACAGATTTTCGAACCACCCCAAAAAATTTCATTAGTGTCTAATGTGCTCAGTTTTGCATTGAAAAAGTTTGTACAGTTGTACACGGGGAGGTTTATCTAAATGGCGTTTGAAAAAAAGAAATTATACTCACTGTTTTGAAACCCCCCCAAAATAGCATTTGCGTTTTTTATATATTTATTTTAGCAGTCAGAAAGTATCTTGTGCAATTTCTGTCACTGAATCCTCCTAAAAAGTGCATTGTGATTTCTGTTTTCCCAATTTTGCAGCAGTAATGCAGCTTTTACAATTGGCAAAAATATTAGTGCAGATACTGAAAAAGTAAACTAAGGACGTGATTGCTGCTATTCATTGTATATTTTGTACATCATTAATTTGTACGTCTTACAACTAAGAGCAACATGAGCAGAGTGAAAGGAAGAAGCAGGGGTGCTAGGCTTGTGGTTGGTAGGGTACAGGTGAACTTGGATCCTCAAACAACACAAGCAGGCTTTAATAGATCTTTACAGACTGTAAAAGTACAGGCATGTCTTACATTTCCTAAAAGTGGTGCTGCCATCCCTTACAACTGCAGCAGGTTGAAGATGTTGCAAATTAGCTGACCTAGCACAGGTCAGATTAAACAACCTTTTTCAGCTCTACCTCTCAAACACAAAGAAAAAATAAGATAAATCATATTCGCTATAGCTGTATTTTTCTAGAAGGACATTAAGGCCATGAGCCTCTGCAATATTACCTAATGTTTTAGGAAAACCCCTCCAGAGTCTTCTGTCTCTGCTTTAAACGTAATATTATTTCTGGCTGACCCTTTAAATGTTTTTTGCCTATTCCTGTGCTAATTTTTAGCAGAACCCATCCAAGATATTTCTTCTTCTGTCTACTGCTTGACTAGTTTTTGGCTAGGAAGGTCCCATCCCAAAGTCTTTTGGTTTTTTTTGTGATATCTAAATAATCTTTTTTTTAAGAATAATCCAAGGCCTACTCTGAGTTCAAACCCTTAAGTTTTTTTCAAACCCTCCATGGCCTGCTGGTTCCACGCTGGCCAAGAAAGCTATTTGTACGTTACCTAATTACCTAATAAATAGCAAACCAGAGGGTTAAAGCTCTAATTTTGGCTACAATTACACATGCCTAATGTGAACTCCATTTATGCATTAAGTTTGGCATTCCTAGGGTTAGGATTTAGCAGGAGCTGTAAATTGAGGACTTTACGTCTTTTTCATGTTGCCCTTCAATAGACATAAAATAGTCTCTCCCAACCACTGTACACACTTTTCCCACATATTTTTAATTTACACAATGTTCCTGATACATTTGGTCTTCCAATGCAACTACAGTATATTTGGTTGCTGTAGTGTTTCTCCTGAGAAAGGAACAGCCCTCAGAATTTCCTCCTTATTGTCTTCAATAATGTTTAGATTCTGGTTCATCCCAAACTTGACATTCCAGATATGTTCAGCTGAACAGCTCTAGGCCTGAACACACATTTGAGCAACACTTCTGGTGGCCTAGTTATGCTTTCAAACCTGTCAAATCTGTATTGTATAATTAAAATCACATGAATTAGATTTTACTTCATTTTGTAATACATACACAACAATATGAATAATCAGGGTGCTTAAATTTGAACTTTTTTTGGTTACAACCAAAGTATTTTGTGTTTAATGTGGTTCATGGCAGGCCATAATCACAGCAAGTGAAACACCTTTGCTACACTTAATGTAAAAGGCAGACACCTTTTCTGTACTGCAAACATAGTAATAAAAGTGAAATTAAAAAATCCACATGTTAATATAGTGACAGGAATCAAGGCTGGCGACCTACGGAAACTTTATCTTGACACTGTATGAAACCATTACCAAGTCGGCTCAGTGACAGTGTCCATTTTTTTGCTGGGAAGCACATGTAATAAAGACATTACTAACAGATACAAATGCCAGTGATTTTAGATGCTCAGTACAATTAAAGTCAAAATAGGCAGCTCTGTGTAATTAATTACCAGGAGGTTAAGAAAGATGTTGACTAGAAGTCTTCACAGCTAAACTGGTAATACAGAACGTATGGAAAGAGGTCCAAGCTGCTCCGTCCAAATTGGAATGTAAAAGAAATGTGTTGGAAGGTGATGACAGAAATGAAGTAAAACAGTTGTTTCCTGATCCGAGTGCCAGATGTGTCACATACTGTGATAAATAAGATCTGTGTCTTGCACTCCACATATTGGGGAATATTGCAAGCGTTTATTATAATGAGGTACTAGAATTGCTTTGTTTCTGCTGGCACCAAGCAGGGAGCTGTTATTGCACAATGCCTGGAGCTGCTAATTCTTTTGTTTAGGTTCAGGCCAAGATGGTCTATTAAAAGCTTAAGTTCTGTTTTATTGTTCAGGTATTTATTAACTGATTATGAAAAGACATTAAAAAACTCATAATTAAGCTACCAATTGTTCTTAACTTTAAATATTTTTTTTTCTCAAATCCCTTTTCAAGCGATCACATCAGGCATGTTGTATGTCACTGTATTTATTTTCACATTTTCCTCCAGCAGCTGGCCTTTAAACTAAGTAACCGCAGTCCTCAAACCATAAAAATATAGCTATAACTACGGAAGTTAAGGATTTTACAGAAAAAAAATGCGCTCTTATACTTGTCACACACGTTTTCTCTCAGCTGCTGTGCAGTCTAAGTCTGCCCATGCTACACAGTGCTGCGTTATTTAAAATAAAAAGAGCAGCTTAATTCTTATTTTATTACTCAGCCACAACTGTCTTGAACGATTATAGAACATTCGGCCATTAATATCACACATTCCCAGGCAGGCATAATATGGCTTAGATTTTCTAAGGGGTGGCTGGGGCTTAGTTGCAGGCACACACTTAGGTGTAGTCAGGAAGGAGATCCGCTTATTTGCAAAACTGTTTGCTTGAACAGGTATAGGACCAATCCTATGGGAGGACAAAAAGATACACATATGTAAGTGCTTACATAGATTTAATAAACATAAATTAGGGGAGTTAAACATATATGGGCTTATTTAATAAAAAAGCGCAAGGTTCATTTATTTGTAACTATAGTACACTAGAGCAATAAACCGCTTTTCAGTTTACTGTATTTAGCTCAGCCAAGAATTCAGTTACTGCACTTTGTCAATGCATTTAATGTTAATGTTTATATCAAGTATACCTGACCTATCCTGTATTAAAACAAACTTGGCATGATAAAAAACATAAAGCTTGCAAGGTGGACAGATCCTTCTAAAATTGCTACCTACTTGTTTGCCTTGCTGACTCTCTTGCTTTAATACCTTACGTCATTGACCATGAACAAGAATGCAGACAAGGACTTTCTTTGAAGATTTTGGGTCAGAATCACAGCTGGTCAACTATCAATTTCAGAAGCTTAGTAATAAAAGTTTCCATATTTCTCTCATTACAAATGTAAACACAATTTACAAACATTGGAACATGAAAATGTACACATATGAAGTGTTTGCACTCCATAGGTTGAATCTTTGTTTGGTTACATACAGAATTTCTTCATATAAACTCTGGATATTCAATTCTGATTATTTACATGACATACTAAGTGGCACAGATTGTTGATAGGGTTCTCAGAACATTGGAAAAATTGTGACTGAGAATGAATCTATAAAACTGTGACCTGATAAAACCATAGTCTGTAGTCTGCAAGATGTTTGAAGTAAATCTGTTTGCACAGAAGTATATGGGCTGTCATTATTATTTGTTCTTAACATATATAAGCTGCAAGGTCTTTGTTCTCATCCTGACCATATCATCACATTGAGGTTTGGAATCTGACCCCCCAACCTGTATACTTGCTACAGGTAAGTGACTAAACACTAAAGCCTGGACTGAAATGACAGTCCTGGAATTGAGAAAATAAACCCTAACCCATAAAACCCTTATAACAAGTCTAAAGTGCAAGTGTTGCCTATAGTCCACAAAGTCATGGCCAAATCTCAACTCATTCTGATCTAATCTGGCAAAGTTTCAGCATTTACGTGTAACGCTTGCCCATCCCATGATGCTTGATGCACATACCTATCATCCAGTAAAGTAAATGGTAATATTGATGCACCAAATAAGATACCTGGAAGGGGTTAGACCATAGTGATAAGAAATGCATTTTTGTAAGGTCCAAAGAGTCACTATAAAAACAATGGCAACTTCCATTTTTCATTCTGCTCAGAACATCTAAAGAGAAAACCAAAGTGTATCTTTTATATATTGACTTGCTTGGGTTTCACACTGCCATTCCTAAAATACTATAGTATTTCCCCAGTCAGTCAGTTTTCAAATAATGCTGCTATAATGCACATTAATATATTTCATTTTCAGGGTTAAATGGCAACATTTGCAGTGTGACAAAAACTTGGGAGTTATAACACATGCCAAATGAAAAAAAAAAATGCACAGTTAAATAGCATTGCACATAGTGGACCTGATTGATTAAAGTTCCCCAAGACTGTAGAAGATGGGTAATCCAGCATTCCTGGAATGGATCTGGTCCAGAGTTTAAAACATTTGCCAAATAATATCAAATGATTTAAGGAAATCTATTTAAGGTTTGCTGGATCATCCAGGTTCACCCATGATAGTCTATCTTCCCCAGTCTTAAAGAGCTTTAATGAATTAGGTCCAGTTAGTCACAGAAAAACATGAGGATAATAGCATTTTGCTATAAAGTTTAGGGAATCAGTACTAGAGAGGTTGAACAAACAGAAATTGTGAGACCATGCAACAATAAATATAGAGACAAAAAACTGGCAAACAGTGACAATATGTGGACCACACACGGGTAATTAAGGCGAAATGTGGTCACAAAATAATTTAGTAATATTGTCACTATACTTGTTGGTCCCTTCATTACCTCCTACAAACAGCTTGTTCCAAGTTACTATCAGACTGTTCAAAGTTACCACCCAGATGTTCAAAATAGGTATGTTCAAGGTTAGCCCCCCCCCCCTCCAAATAATTGATGTCATTGGTTTCATTTACCTTAACACCAATAGGGTCTCATTCTTTTGTCTCTGCCAGAGTTGGAACTATAGTTTATCTGTTGGACAGGAGATGATTCTACTAGACATAGCCTCCACCAAGCTTCCAGCACTTGGCACTTCCAGGGCAATAAAGGTTGTTTTTCACAGATCCTGCTATCCCATGTGGACCTCCCCCCAGTGCCTTTAGATACAGCACTGAAATGAGGTAGGAACATTGCAAGAAAACATTTGTCTCTGCTCCTGGTAGATACAATTCTAGGGCTACTGTTTGACCTGCAACAAATAATAATTCTGAAACAGACTCATTTATAAAGGCGTGTTCTGGAAGTGTTCTGGAATTAGATCCCAGCTGTGGGAAGAATGTTGCTTTGATATATGCTGGAAGGAGAATGTTGGCGAGAAGGAGATAAGCTTCTAATTGCTAAGCAAACAAACCAGGAATATTCTCCCTGACTGATCAACTGACTGTAGGCATAGAAAGTTTTCTTTCTGATAAGTACAACTCTCCTTCTGAACAAGATATGACCTAACTGTGAATAATGGCTGCTACCAGCACTAATCGTGTTGTAAAATAGGGGGAATTGTGTTTATTATATATTATTATGTGAATTAGGAATTCAATGAATTTAAACAACTGATGTACTGATAACTGATGTATTCATGCTCTACTATGTACTAGTGTAGTTTGGGGTCCTTTAGGTATTTGCATTTCCACTCCATTTTCTAGACAAGAAAATTTTGAGGGTTTGCAGATTGTCCACAGCTGTCCAGATGAATCTATGGTGCCGGCATTTCTGCTAGTCATAATGCATTCATTGAATGCAGTGAATGGAAAATAAATCTGTATTGTCTACTACATTTACAATGATTTCACCATGAGAATAAATACATGTGTGCTTATTGGCAGCTAAATAATAGCTGCTAATTTCCAACACATCAGCAGTGGTAGCTATCCAGCTTTAGCAGACTTGGTATATTTGGCTCATTTCATGTAATGGAAGAGTGCTAAAGATTTTATGTGCAGCATATTGGCATCCTTAAATTGAACATGATCTCATTCTAGTGTGCCATAGCCCAAATTAACACATTCTCAGGCTCAGCTAAAAAGAGGCTTAGTTTTCATTTGGCGTCTCTACAGATATCATCATCGGAGAAAAGCTCTTTTTAGGAAAACAAATTCTTTTCACTGTTTGTATTTTCTATTTGATTTTCCTTTAAAAAATGGTTAAAAAATAAACAGCGTGCATATTGCTTGCTAATGAACAATTATGAGAAAAGTGTGGCTACTAAATTTGTAATTAGGTGATTTGAAAGAAAAGTGCATAAGCCCCCTCCCCTTCCAAACATTTCTTTGTCACTCTGTTCATGTACAGACATTGTGTAATGATTATTAGAGATGGGGGATCAGACAAAGCAGAGAACTTTGAGGGATGGACTCCAAGTAAAAGAAGTCTGCAAGTTACCTCTATAAATAAAAACCATGGGTTAAACCCATCAGGTAGGTAAAGTTCCAAGGAACTAAAATACTTTAAATAATTGGACATTAAGGGATTTCAAGGAAAGCTATGAACTGTCAAGTTAAGGTGGAGGACCCCTGCCCAGAATGTAAAAGGTGGACTGCTAAGCATTTGATAGACTTTAAAACTGGATGGGAAAACTTCTACATTGTCAGCTTACAATGGGCCAAATGTGGTAATCATCGATAATCATCTCAGGGCCGATATCAGACGGGAATCTGGCGTGTGTACAGCGCCCATCGTCCATCTTCTGAACAACTGTCCTGGCAGATCCACGAATGATGGACGACGAACAATCGTAATGGAAGTGAAGGGGGAGAGCGCACAGCAAGGTGCCGCTCAATCGTTCTCCCCCTCCCCTCTCCATAGAGCAGAACAGTGCTGTATGTACAGCACTCATTCATGCATCGTGCAGTCCTTAGTCGTTGGAAAGGATCGTGAAAGATCCTTTCCAACGACAATTATTGCATGTGTGTACACAGCTTAAATCCTCCGAGAATGTCCATCTATGTAATGGGACTTGAGGGATGATCTGCTTTTGGACCTAAATACAGGAGAATGCAAACATTTGGTTGTTTCAAATGTTGCAAATATATATTGAATATCACCTTTAATAAAAGCATAATCTGCTCCTAATATTTTAAAATTATCCGTAAAAGCTGTACAATTTACCCATCTCTATCTCATTTGTATTTCCAGCACTGATTAATATCTATTCTTGTAGAACATCAAGTATGGCTGTATAATTTTACATACGTTGTGTTTAGTGAGCAAAAAGACATAGGGAGTAAACTGCTACTACTACAAACAATAGCTTCATAGCTAATTTATGCTTGGGGACAGGAAAAACAATGGAATCCCAACAAAATGTTTTAACATGGTAACTCTACAAAAAAATAGTTATAAAAGATAATTTTTTTGCTACATAAGCTTTGATGAGATTTAGTAACAATAACAATTACATTTCTAGTTCAGTCCAGTTTGGTGAAACAAAACTGGACTTTCTTTTATGGTGGTAGTATATATAATGTTGTCGATTTGTGCAGTACCATCCCCATTGTTTAAATATTCTTATTGATCAGATTTTCCTACCTGAAAAGTTAAGGGTATACGAATATGTGGAGATTTAGTGTTAGGACAGGAGGTTTTTGGAAGGTTAGCTTGTGGTTAAATTAGGACACCAGGTAGATAAGAGTTGGGGTTAGATACTAGGAAGAAGCTAAAGTTAGGCATCAGGAAGAAAGGTTAAGGTTAGTTACCAAGAGAGGAAAGGGGCTTGGGTAAGTATTAAGATTAGTACGCAGGACACAATTTCAGCAGTTGAGGTAGGACAATTCAGCAGTGTAGGAAATCTGACAGAACACCAGTAGTCATGTCAGACTTCAGATAAAAAGGTGGCACAAAACTGAGAAAAAGCTTACCTAAGCTTCTCCTCAACTCTGATGTGCCACATGGCAAGGCTAATGATAAACATAAAAAGGCTTCCTGCTCCCTGTACTTCTGCATCGGAATCCTAGACCAGGAGCTCCTATGCTGACCATAGATAGTACTTGAAAAATGATTGGGCTACTAGAGAGAAGAAAACAGATAGTAGTTTTGTGAGGAGGAGGACTATGATCCGTACTGTATATATTAAAAAATAACACTAAAATCACTGTAAGGAGAAAGTGAGAGCATTAGGACCCAATGGGTGGCCGCTTACGTTTCATGTACTGCTTTATGAAAGGAAGAGGAGAAGGCTACATGATTCTTCATATATGTAAATAATAAAATAATATCTGGGTATTTCCAACTGTTCAGGCAGCCAATAAAAAGAATCAGGGGTGGTGGAGATGTTTTATTAGAACCACATGTCACTTTGCCCTGAATGGACAGTGTGATAGATTAATGTTCAGCTTTTGCCATAATGCAACTTCATCTGTCCTGTGACATTCATGTGCTTGCTTAGGAATCTAAATAGATCTTGGAGATGTAGAAAGAAGCAAGCAGAAAGGTCTTCTTGGGTGGGGCCTGAGAAAAGAACTCCAATTATGGAGTAGAATTTCTAGCCTTTGTTGAGGAGCCTTTTATGAAGTTCTCTATCTGTGGGAACATGGTAGGCTTTCTTTGCTATAGCACAGGCTTTGAAAAGCTCTGTAAGGATAAGTAGGAGAAATTTAGGATAGAATCACAGTGATTTTGTTTGCAACGCCCTTGTTTAGGAATATGTTATTTTTCAATTCCCTAAGACAAATTTCTTATATTTTTTTATCATTCAGATGTGTCGACATGTCATTTTTTGTTTGGCACAGAATTCTTGTAAAAAAAGTCATGTAAGTAGAGTTTTAGGATTTATGGTTCTTCATGGTAGACTGGGAGGGGGAGGGTAAATACTACTGGGACACCTTTGCAGTAATAGGTTTCTAGCAAGGTGGTTGCTGGCTTGTTGATCAAGTCTGGATATGGAGGGTTCTTCGGAATACTTTCTTCCTAGGCACTTTTGTGGCCCACCTCCTGGGCACACAGAAGTCCTGAATGCTTGTTGGCTAGATATAATGATTATGAAATCATTTTACATAAGGTGTAGTCATCAGAAAGTGCTTTTCTCGTTTGGGATGAATAGCACCACTAGGGTTTTTCATGTTACAGAACAGAGAACCTGCAATGTGGACATAGGTGGACAAAGTGAACAAGCTAAGCCTTGTGGGATATTGACTATTAATTGGGACTTTTTGAAGGGGGTTTCTGGGGCTTTTTTTTTTTTTACCTGGGTGCTTTGTCAGTCCACCTTTTGGAGGTACAGTATGCTGAGTAAAACTAGGAGTTCCTAAAGTCAGTGATGGCCTGCCTGTGGTGGGGGTCTACTTAGGTTTCCCATGCCATTGATGAATGTGTGAATTACCTACTGGTTTTACACATTTCTTCACTCTTCATTTCCCATAGATTGAAAGGTGAATTTTACTGCTAGTACTGGGCACTGGAAATTAAAAAAATCATAGGTTCTGGCAAACGCAACAGGTTTCTTGCGATTTGTAGTAATTGCAGAAAGCGAGAATCGCAGAAAAACTATATATATATTATTTCTATAATTTTTCATATTAATTATATATCTTCATTAAGCTTATGGCCAAGCACAGAACAGTACACCAGTCTGTGTGCCAAGGTATTGACTCTGAATAAGTGCTCCCTAAATTTTCTTTTCCTGAATGGCTAATGTAGACAATGGGGAAGCCGTTCTCTACAATGCATTCTCTATAATGGTGTGAACCCACTTCAAGCAAAGCAGTCCAAACCACCACAAATTCTGGCTCATGCGTGGCTTATGGTAAAGCCAAATGCACTACATAACTCATGAAATCTACAAAAGGTTTCTTTGAATCTCTTAGATTCTCATAAAAGATAACATTGTCAAGAAACAAAGCCTAAAACCATGATGTCAAATAGTTTCCTATATTCACAATGTATAAATAGTTTTTGATTTGTTCTTAGTAACTGAAAGAATGAATATGATAAATTTTAGTTTTGCATCAGTTGGTTTGGTGGTGAAACTAAATTCTCTTGTTTCCAAATTGTGTATTTTACTTGTCCAATGATGTGCTCTTTCTACCGTGGATAAGTTTGTGAAAAGCCCTCGTTGTAATGCCATATACGATTCTAATACCTTTTATGATGCAAGCTTTCTGTACTTGCAGTGCTGCGATAATATACAAGCAACAAGAATTGCTCCATTGCTCTCAGTTACATATTGAAGACAGCTGTGGTCACTTGAATTAATGCCAATTAATCTGTTGTGGTTTTTATTCGAGAAGGGGGAAGTTTTCCAAAAGAAAAGGATATTTCCTAATCTTTTCAAATAGTGTTTTAGATCTTTTAGGATAACAGCAACTAAAAAGAAAGCCGACTGGGACTTGCGATTCTTACTATTTTAGGGGAGTTTTGTGTGATAATGATAGAGCTCTTGTGCCTGGAATTTGAGATACACAACGGTTCTAAAATAAAGCTGAGGAATTTAGTACAACAGTATTATGCAAGATCAAATATGAAACATTCACCAGGATTTCCTGTATGACAACACATGTCCTGTGTGGATTTAAGCAGAATTGTGGGTTTGCTTTTGTACATTATAAATATGAGTTTAATACATGGAGCAGTATTATATTAAACAACATAGCAAAAATTCTAATTGCAGTTTAATAATATATTGCAGAAAATGTGGAACGAGTAGTTTGTCCTAATTTTTGTAGCTATATTTTGCTGTGGAACAAAAAATGGATACTTGGACAATGGCAATGCATAGTGCTTTTATTGTATATACAGTGCTATACACATACATACTGGGGTTCATTTGCCAAATTAATTTAGGTTGTATCCCTTCCTCTTGCAAGAGATTTTTTATTTGGCGAGGTGAAGTTTCTGACTTCATGTATCCATGCTAGCAAAAGTTTTTTTTGGTATGATTTGCCTGTATATGATTGGGTCTTCATTGCAAAATGAATTTTAACCAAGATTTACTAAGCTTATCCTTTGCAAGGGGATGATTCACTTTGCCAATTGAACAGTCCATAGTCCTTCTATATTTTTTTTTTTTTTTATGTATTTTTTTTAAGGTCAGGACTAAAAATCCAGTTTATAAAATACTGTTTTTGTTAAAAAAAAAATATATATATTTATATATATATAATTTATTTATTTATTTATATATATTTAAATATTTTGAAATGCCATATGTTGATCAAGAAGTTGGAACTCCTAGCTTATTGTACTTAAAATATTTTGGCTTTATTGAGCTCAGTAGCTCAAGCGGACACACACACAATAAATGGTTTCAATTAGTCATTTAATCTATTCCTTTTAGCATTCCTTTGCTAGAAAGTACTATTGATACCTTTTCCTGAGCAAGCCATGGAAATTTTGTCCACCATTTGCAGGTTAGTGTCTGGCAACTATGCATTGAGCCAAGATGTTAAAGAAAAAATATGGTTGTTTTGTATTTATATAATTATTATTATTATTATTAATAATAATATTAGTTAACAGGATTTATTTAGCGCCAACATATTACGCAGCACTGTACATTAAATAGGGGTTGCAAATGACAGACAGATACAGACGGTGACACAGGAGGAGGAGATGACCCTGCCCCGAAGAGCTTACAATCTAGGGGGTATATATATATATATATAAATATAAATATATATAAATATAAATATATATATATATATATATATACCTATTTAATGTACAGCGCTGCGTAATATGTTGGCGCTATATAAATCCTGTTTATTATTAATAATATTAATAATAATAATAATAAAAACATCTTCAGCCTCGTTGGTGTCTTCAATCAATTCCCCTTCTGATGGAGGATCCACTTCTTCCACTCTTCCCATGACGCCGGCCGCCGCCACAGGAATTTTTCCCTAAGGTCCCTTGCTTCTGCCATCCTCCTCTGCAATAACTCTGTTCCTGGAAACTACTGATGACAGGGATCCGGTTGTAGTCTCGCGAGATAATCTTTTTGTGATCACACGAGATGACATTTTAATGGCGCTGTCTCCTCTTGCTGCCGTCATTCCTACAGCCGACGCCGTCCTGACCGGTGCTGGATTTTCTCCTCCACTGACAACAGATCCTTCCACAGGTAAGGGACGGGCCCCCCCCGCTTCCTCTCCGCACATCCCGACTGCTGCTAACAGAACCACCGGCCGCACCGGGGGACAGGCCAATGCCCGCAGCTACACACTCTCCCAGCTGGGCCCCCACCGCAACTGACCTTCCAACATTGGGGGCCGCAATGTCCCGATCCCTTGCTGAACGGGAGCGCACTCTACTTCTGCTAGGGGACATCAGAGTTCGCTCCTGAGGCGTCCGTCCATGATGGGGATTCCTCCCAGCTCGCCCTCCACTACTCGCTGACATCTGCCGAGGGGGGCAAACCGGAGGGTCCCTTGCGGGGCTCCCTAAGTGACGCCGTGCCCCTCCAATTTCTGGGCTCAGGCGCACCGGAGGCCGAGACTTCCGTGGCCGTGCCCTTTGACCTGGATCTTCAAGAGGACCTTTCAATATGTTCAATAGCTGACCCTCCAACCAGCCAGGGCCTTTTTCTGCTGCTGCAGCTTGCAATTGCGCCCACAAAGCCTCCACATTCTCCATGCTGACCTGTCAATCTCTTCAATTTGATGAAATTAACTGCCTCTTAATTCTCCCCCCACTCTGCTTTTATTGACCTATTTGACCCCACCCATTGCACCAATTCTTAACCAATCAATTCAAATCAAAATTTGACACGTACTCCTCCCCTATGCACCTTTTATCTGACCAATCAATTTAAATCAAAACCTGCATCTTTAACCCATTAACTGACCTCTGCCCATTCCCCCACAGTCATGTTGGCCCCCGTCTAGCTCCCCTCTCGCAGGCTCTAGGGCCTCCCTGGACAATGACAAAATGACCTTATACTTTACTTCCGCAGCAGTCTGTGATTTCCTCTTCCCTCCTACACTTGTAGATGGGCCCTTGATGTCCTTACTTACAATGCAGGGCTGCTGATCCTGAACTGTATATGATGATATTAAAAGCCTGTGATTAATGAATGGATCGCCGAACAGAAGAGGCTTTAAGAGTGAGAAATAGAATAAATAAAGCATAAAGTATAAAATAAAAGTATATGTCCTATATATAAAAGTATATGTTAAAAGTTCTCCTCAGTGAAAAGGAAAATTTAACCCGACTGCAAGGGTGACAGTGTCATTACCCATGAGGCTTTTCTAAACAGACATGTACAAACACCATTCCTAACTTTTATATAGAGATTCTACAGAATAAAAGAGTGACAAGATAGACCTATAATAAAATCCTAATGAGTAGTTATAGATTTAAGAGGAAATGCAGAGATGTCAAGAAACCTTCAGTAGTTGTATGTAATAACAAATGGCAAAAATAACAAACTACCTTCCTAACAATGAGGAAAAGCAGAAATGACACTTAAAACCCAAATATGGTACTACACTATAAATTGTACTAAAATGCACAAAATACAACAACAGTATTATCATATATATCCTTCCTCCCTCTTTACACAGCATATGAAGCGCAGTGCTCTTGGCATAATTGGCTAGTCAGATAACAGAACATTATCAGTATCACAAAATACATATGGTATCTACCTCAAGGAAAGAAGTTAAATCTGCCAAGAGCTCTGGAGAATTGGTACAGTTAGCCCCACACTTATTACAAGTGATGTAGCTTATAGTTATAAAGTTATAAAGTTTTGCCTTTAGGCACCACTGCCTACTATACTTGCCCATTACATAAAATTTCCACCTAATAACTTTGCCACTTCACTGACTATGGACAACCCAATCCATAAAATATGTACGAACAATTCTTCAAACTTTGCACAAAAAAAGCAACTACAGTATAATGAACAACATTAAATCCCTCCAATTATATCTGAAATATCAAACTCTGATGGTTTACAGCCCATCATTGTGGTTTTCTTACCATTTGGGAAATTTATTTAAGTTATTAAAAAATTCCCTAAAATTCTCAACAGAAACGTTGGCTTCTGTTTTCTCGGCAGAGCTAACTGGCCTGATTTGTCAGAACAGCTTGAAAATGAAGTGCTAACTGTTGGATTTTATTGAAAGGAAACCAAGTGGAACAACATATGTATTTTCTTAGGAAACTAAAAAGCTCATAGTCATGTGATGTTCCTTGGGGTAAATTCTTTGTTATGAATTACAACCTGCTTACTGATGAGTTGTTAATAAAAAGTAGACCTGTTGGCCATTATTTTTTCCACACGGTACACACTTTGAATTTTTTTTTAAGTTTTCATTAATATAATAAGTGTGAATAAATCTGTTTTCAATTTGTGATTGTTTTCTCTGCTTCAAAAACTGCAGTTCCTTCTTGAATCTAATACTACACTCAAATTTGATAGTAGTGAAATTATGAAAAAATGAGGGTAGAAATGTTTTAAAATAATTATATTGTACCATAACTTTGAATCCTGGGGAAAGGTATCCATGACAATTGTTGGCTTAGGAATCCGCCAGCTGCACTCAAAATCAGTTGACCAAGTGGACGAAAGCAAACTGTTGAGTAAAACTAGAAACAGATGGCAGACTAAGGTGGCAAAATAAGCCTTGCAGGATATTTTTTTTTCTGCTAGCATCTGGTCACACAAGGAAGTCTACATCTATTAATCGCGTTCCAAAAAAACTCATTATTGAAAAAATCCAGAAACAAAAAAAATCTAATATAGTTATAGTATTAAATATTTTATATATGCATATTGAATGTTAAAGTTAATTTATTCTTTGCCCCTTATGTTCATGGTACCATGTAAGCACAAATTATTATTAAATCAATTTGTAATTATAATATTATTGTGTCAACTAGCAAAAAGGATGCCAAATCGCACCCTTGTGATAATTTTTTTATCAAATCAAGGAAACCTGTACTGAGATAACATTAAAGTCTGCCATGCATCATTTCCTTTTAAAAATGCTAGTTTCTTTAGTTATGCTAGTAGTGCTTCAGTACAGTCTGGAACTACACAACACACATACTACTTTGAAAATGCAAAAAATTTTTATTGAGACACAAACAATAATTTGGACAAAAATGAAATAGAAACCATGAGTGCACAAAGTTAATTCTTCATAGAATCGCCTACAAATGTTTTAAAACTTCAATTAGAGCTGCAAGTTTAGGTTAGCACATCTAGGCACAAAGATGCTTGCCCAATCCTCCAAGCAAAATTGCTCCATAAATCTAAAGTTCATAAACTGGTCCTATTGACAGCTTTTTCTACCCCTGCTAGGATCTTCTTCAGTGTTAACCTTGGTGTCTTTATTGCATCTCTGATTAATGCCATTCTTGCTTTTAGTGAGTTTTGGTGGGCAGCCTTCACTTGCCAATGAAGTGGTACCATAATATTTCTATTTTGATATAATAAATTTAATGGTACTTTGTGGAGTATTCAAAGTTTAAGAAATGTTTGTAATACCCAATTGTGATCTATACTTTTCCACAAGGCTGTGCTTGACCTGTCTGGAGTTCACTTCTCTTTCGTGTTAGTAGTAGTGTGGCAGAGTCAGGAGTTTTTCAGAAACTATGTATCAGAGTTTCAGATGGGAAGAAATGTTGCTAGGGATTATAAGTATGCCCACCAATATTACAGTACATGTGATGGAAACATGGAACAAACTCAATGATGCAAGCCATTGGTTATCCATAAGCATTTTTCTTCTGTCAAATACCTACTTGGTTTTGTTTTCACATACTTGAGTCTCAGTTGCATGTAATTATATAGGCTCATCATCCTAGATTCCTTTAGTAAATCAACCACAATATGTGTACTATGCAAGCCTACCAAAATAATCTATTCATCCACAAACTTAGGACACCTCCTTCTCTCTTTGAATTCCAGTTCTTTCATATATCCCCTGAACCTGTTTGCATTTAATAGGTCATTTTTCCACTCTTCCAGATGCATAATACTTTTAAAAAGTTTTAGCTTTAGTTTAAAAAGGTTATCAACTGGAATTTCCTAGAAAAAATTATTGGTAAAGCCCATTCCCAAATTGTCATACACAGCCAAAACATAGAAAACTTCCATAAAAATAATTACAGCCATCTTTATGGGAACCTAATTACTAAAGAAAGGTTTAATGTTAGTTATACATAGCTAGAATGTCAACATCAAATTAATAAATCTATCTTGTCAAAAGAATACATCCCCAATATTTTACTGTAAAGAGTTATGCTATTTTACATGCAGTGTTAGGTAAATACATTTCAATATTGTCTACGATATTTTAACAGTAAGACATCTCTTTTTGCATTGTCCAAGTATATTTACAAATGTTTTCTATTAAAATGTCTACTGTTTCTTTCATCCACAGATGTAGACAATATCTGGTCCAGTTGGAAACAGCATAACTACAAATAAAAATAGCATGCAATGGATATCTTGGCATTCATATTCTTGTAAGCCAGTGAATTCAAGTGTAACAATATGGAACCCATGTTCAAAGCCTGGGCTTCTCAGGATTTGTTTACAGATGTTAGTATAAACAAGGAAATCTAGCTTTTGAGCTCACAGCATGACTGCGACATTGTGTTTTTCTTACAGGGACAGAAAACTATGCATAATAATCAGCAGGTTATTTGGTATTTAAATTCCAAAATGTGGTTTCAATTATAACTATTCAAAGGCACATCTGAATTAAGATAACTTTTACTGTTAACTCTATCACTTTCACTTTCTTGATTACTGTGGTGATCTATTATAATGCAAAGTGTGTGTTTTCAATGTAGATTAAATATTACTTAAAATGGCCAAGACATTTAAACATTTGGTATGTTCACTAAATGTTAATAAAGCTGATGGTAATAATAAATGGTTTATATGAAGTTTAAACTTGATTTGCGTATGTGCAAAATGTTGTTAGCGTGATTGTTAACTTTTAAACATTGGGCCGGATTTATAAAAACTCCAAAGCTGGGGAGGATACACTTTGATCAGTAAAGCCCGGTGATCCAGCAAACCTGGAATGGATTTCTTTAAATTAATTTGCTATTTACTGTTTGCTATGCAAATGTTTTGCTGGATCACTCAGGTTCACTGATGAAACTGTATCCTATCCAGCCTTGGAGAGCTTTAATAAATAAGGCCCCTTGTTTGTGGTTTTGGGCTTCTAGACTCAAATCTCCTGTAATCTCTAGCAGAATTTCAAATCAACCCCTCTTCCTTAATCTAAACCAAACCCCTAACCTACCTACCCTTGTTCCTCTGAACCCAACCTTTTAACCTGAACCCAGTCATTACACTTATTACACTAAACCTAAACCTAATCCCTTTTAACCATACTTCAGAACCTCAACCTATTCCCTTTTCCCCTCTTAACTAACCCAAACCCAAAATTTTTTCATGTAACCCAATCTCTACATCATACCCTCAAAATTTCCCAGATTATCAGTGTAACGTGATCTCCTGTTTGGGAGAGAGTAGCAGCATGGGACACAGACCATTACATTGTTTTTTTGTTTTTTTTACTGACCACCAATATTTACCACACTTGTGGTCTTTTTTTCTTCCATTACACACCAGTAAGGGGCATTCTTTTCCTTCTACTGACTACTAACCATGAACATATTACCTTCAAGCATCGTTTTCTTCCTGACTATGAACACTAACAATTTCTTTGGCTGTCACTGATCCCAGGGAGTTTTTATTTTTCCCAAGAAAACATCGCCCCTTTCCCCTCACAGCTATTTACTAATTACAGCAGTTTTTTTCCCCAAAACATACACTGGGGTATTTTTTACTTCCACTTATCAGCCAAGCAAAGTGCTATGATACAAGCTCCTTTTTCCTAACATCATCACTAATGATATACATAACCCTTAAACTAATCTTTATCTTTTTCCCTACCCCAAAAACTTTAAGTGTATCTAAACACAAACCATTTTCTTTTCATTTAGAATCAACTAGGAAAGGATGGGATATCCTATCAGTTTTTTTGTTGTCCTTATTCTCTTTAAGATTATTACTGTTAGATTATTACTAGCACTGGGGCTAAACGTGGGGAAAAGCTTGAAGTTTGAATTATCAGAAGCACAGGAATAGAAGGATATTCTTCCAATGGGAACACTTGTTCTGCTGGTAAATGAGTACTGATTACTCTCACTTTGATGAGATTTTCTCTAACTTCCTGTTTTCCTGCCACAGGTGGTAAGAAAGCTAACAAGGGTTTTAGTCCTTCCCTACTCTATTCAAAAACTCATAATTTAATCCTAAACATAATTTGCTTTCTTACTTGATTAATGTTTCCTAAAAACTAATTTATTTTGTTATTAAATATTTATTTTTTAAATAAATTATGACTTTTTTCATATGTTCTAAATAGGGCGAATAAACTGGCACCAACGATCAATAGCAGCAAAAAAAAAAAAAAACAGTAGTTTTCCCCATACAAATTTCTTACCTCCCCCTAACATGCCCAACACACAGTGACAATTGGCTGTTGTGAGTCCACCTTTTAAAAAAAGAGGCTGGATATTCTTTCCAATTATTAGTGACTCAAGGGAAAAAGGCAATGTGTTGCATTACCAGTTCTTTCCTATTCTGGTGGTGAGATTGTAAACTTTTCAGCCAAAAATGTACATTTTTTAAACTGTGGGAATCCATGGTAGAAGCAAACCTGAACCTCGTCACTATTTAAACAAGCCAATATATTTGTCTTTAGAAATAGTGTTTAATATTGATTAATATTATTTTACAACTGAAGAGTAGAGCCACACAGATATAAAATCTGTTTCACTAGTGATCTGCCATTCTGCCCCTTTTATGCACTTTGAGCGATAACAATTCTCATGACATGTAGTATTTCATTTCTACCTGAACAAACATTTAGAAAGCAGTCCAAATACGGTATAGAGAAGCATGTGTTGTGTTGAGTATGTGGGTTGTTTTTTTTTTTTATTATCACATTTTTTGTAGATGTGTTCAGGAAACACTGGGAATATAAGAAGGTAAAAAAAAGAAATGTTTTTTTTCTTTTGTTTGGCATAGCACTAATAGAGGGAACTGATGCACCAAAGAACTAAGAGCCTGATTATGAAAGAGGAAAATGATCTTTCCAATTTTAAGGAATTGTGCAACAGCGTACAGTATATGGCCACATTATTAGGTACACCCTCTTAGTGCTGGATTAGACTGTCTTTTGCTTTCAGAACTAACATATTTCTTCATGGCATATGTTAAACAAGGTCCTGGAAACATTTCTCAGGGGTTTTGGTCCATATTGACACAATGCAGTAGAACCCCAGTTATCCGGAACTCAGAAACCTGGAAAACTCAGGAACCTGGCACCTGACAGCTCCGCTTTCTTGATTGCTCCTGTAGCCCTAGCAGAGCTGTGGCACATGTTCTGCATCCAGGAACACATGCCAGAGATCTGCTAGGGATGCTGGAGCAATCAGGAGAGCACTAATTGCTTCACTCCGTGATTGGCTGAAAAAAAGAGAAACCCTGATGACGGCTCAAGTGTCATCAGGGTTTCCCCTTTCTCAGCCATTCAGCACTAGAGGTGAATGGGGACAAAGTCTAGTGCTGATTTGCTGAGAAACCTCAGTTTTAGAGTAACCCAGGATAACCGTAAACTACACTTATCTGGATCATTGGCTGTCCCTGTGGGTGGTGGATAACCGAGGTTCTACTGAAGCAGGATACAGTTGCTGCAGATTTGTGAAGTGCACATTCATGATGATAATCTCTCTTATAAAGGTTCCTAGATTGTAAGCTCTTCTGGGCAGTGTCCTCTCCTCCTCCTGTGTCACTGTTTGTATCTGTCTGTCATTTGCAACCCCCATTTATTGTACAGTGCTGCATATTATGTTGGCGCTATATAAATACTGTTTATTATTAAATATTAATAATAATAATAATATTAATAATATTAATAAAAAAGGTTCCCTATTGGATTGAGATATGGTGACTGTGGAGGCCTTTTGAGTACAGTGAACTTGTCATGTACAAAAAAACAGTTTGAGATAGGCTGATCTATGTGACATTGCACATTATCCTGCTGGAAGTAGGAATCAGAATATGCATACAATGTGGTCATAAAGCGGTGGACATGGTTAGCAACAATACTAAGGTGGGCTGTGTCATTTAACCAATGCCCAATTGGTACTAAGGGCCAAAAGTGTGTCAAGAAAATATCCTCTGCATCATTCCATCACCACCAGCCGCCTGATCTGTTGATACAAGACAAGATGCATCCATGATTTCATCTTGCTGACACTGGATTCGGACCCTGAAATCTGGCAGCAGAAATTCAAACTCACCAGATCAGGCAATGTTTTTCCAATTTTCTATTGTCAGATTCTGGTGAGCCTGTGCAACTTCAAAGTGTTGTGCTTTCATGCTCATCTGAATACCTTGGTTGTAACAAGTAATTATTTGTGTTACTGTTGGCTTTATATCAATTCAACTTATTCCCCCTTGATGGATGACATCAACAAAACATTTTCATTCAGAGAACTGGCAGAATTTGGCCACCAATTTATTATTAGAGCACTTTTATATTGGTGTGAAATATACTTATGTTCATCTCATTTCAGCTCAGGCCGGCTCAGGATGCTACAGAAAGATCACTGTGAATGCTCTCTGCAAAACCAAGTAGCTCCTGTTTGTTTGTCCTCTTCAAGCATTGTTTGGTGATGTGGTTTAGATTAGGCAGCGTATATATGTATGTTCCTCATGCTCCTCTTTTACTGATGGGTTGGGCCGGAGGATCAATGTGCAGAAAAGGTCTACATTCTAGTCCAAGCCAGCAGTCAGTAGTGCTCTATAACAGTGAGGGGACTGGTGGGGCAATAAAAACAGCAGGAGGGCACAGGTTTTTAATTATTTCCAGACATTCTTGCCCAAACCCCCAAATGGTTGCTATGGCAGTAGATTTGCCACTGCCAAGACATGTTTTTTTCATGAACAAGGCAGAAAACTTTTATTTTTAAGTCTACATTATTGTGTTTTTCAATTAACCTAAATGAATAAACATTGGTATTATGATCCCAGTATATTCTTTTTTTAATTGTAAGTTTAATAGGTAAAATAGAACTCCATTCTATACATCACACTCTACAAGTGTTTTACATTCTTGTATTCTTATGTTTAAAACATATATGAAGCTAACGAATAATGACCATTCTGTTGTATAAGGGGAAATCTATATAAGCTTTATAGCAACAAATCATAACAAAATATCTGCCCCTAAAGTGTAATGTAAGCTTTTACTACATATTGTTTTACTCTTGAAAACATGCATCCAGAATTAATTGTAATTGTTTCTATTACTAATAAAAATATCATACTTTAGCTGCAATATTTTTATATTAAATAGTGTACTGAGGATTAGCCAGAGCTCTGTTTACTAATCTAGAAAACTGTACAGACCAAATGTGTTAATATTAATAAAATAAACTAAACTAATGTCATTTGAGGTTGGAGTAATACAGTGAGATTCCTTCACCAAATAGTAACTGCAGTTTCAGCTTGTTGGCTTTAATAGAGACATTTAATGTGAAATGTTAAAACACAGTGGGTGATATTTATATAAAATCTCCAAGAACCATGGTATTTTGCTTATGTGGAATATGATGGCATTTTGCCTAGATCAAGCAACCAGCAGATTAGCACATTAACACTTTTAAGAAATATGCATTCATGCAGTCCTCTCTGAATGTGGTCTTTGACTTTTTGTAGCCATGCCTAATCATTTTCAAATTGACACTGTTACTCATAAAATTTTACATAATGTCTAAAGGTTGTTATCCCTAAATAACACCTTACAAATGTTTCATGGTAGGTATTTATACTTTGAATGCAAGAATAAGCTAATTTAATATTTCTTTTTATTTAGTATGGGACTGGTCGCAAATATGTAAGACACACAAAATATACTAACAATAACTTTAGGTAGGTTTAAATGCTGATCTGTGATATATATATATATATATATATATATATATATAAACATCCTATTCTATTAATTGATTTTTATTCTAAATAATGTTATAAAAATTTAATTCATTGAATTATTCAAGTAAATCAGTTCATCAGTTCAGATTTTACATTCCTAATAGTTTGCCAAAGGAAGAATGTTCTTCTGTATACCACACAAAAAAACGAGAGGTATGATAGTCATTGATATAGACTGTAATACAAAATTGGCAGAGGTTAAGGCACAAAACTGGGTAACAGTTAGCTTTCTATGTGATACCAAAAAATTCACCCAAGGCACGCATGCTTGCAGTTTTAATTAAATCATACACTTCAGCCAAAATAAAAATGAAACCTCAAAATACATAGAGAAAACACAACCTAAATGTTCAGTGCCTAAAAAAAAACACTGCCCATTCAGGGCAAAGAAACATGTTCACTTTATTGAAGCTGCTTATACTTACCTTCTCTTCAACTCCCCATTACTTCTTCCCCTATTCACCTATGGTGAATGAGCAGAAAAGCTGTGTAAGCCACAACACGGGGCTGTGAACTCACTCCCTACCTACCATCATGTAACTAGGGCTGTCGGTAGAAAAAAAAATAAGTGAGTCTATAACATGTTTCTCTATACACAGAAGTACTGGGCATATCTGTTTCTTTTCTTAGATTGACAAAGTCACTGGAGACGGTACAAAAAATAGGAAAATAGTAATATGCAAAAAAGCATGCAGTGTTGGCTGTATTAGGGCTATGGTTACATTTGTTCTAACTTGTCCCAGCTTGACACCTCAAGTAAAGAATGTATTTAAAAAGTGCCAAGTGTCAAAGGCACTTATTACAAGGGGGTTATTTTCACTTGCCGTCTGTGCAGAATTACAATTTTTGAAGAACCCATAGTAGGCATACCTGGAAAATCATGGCCTTAGGTCCCTAATACATAATTTTTGGATTAGGCATTATAATAATTTTGTTTATAACTTTATGTCAATGCCAATATACTGTAATTCTGTTAACACATATGGGTTTATGAAATTCCAGGTCTACTGAATCATCAAGAAGAAAAATTAGAATATTATAAAGTAATTCGGTTTTATACAATATTGAAATCTGAATATAAAAGGTTAGAAAGAGAGAAAGTGAGGTCCCTTTTAATTGATGTGTTTTTCTCTTCTAGTAGACTTGTGGCAGTATTGGCTTCCTGGTAAGTTGGGTCCTCCAAGGTGCAGACTGGGTTGTTGGAAGTGAGAGACACAAAATATGGTTCTTGGAACTAAGGGGAGAGAGAAAGATTTCTGCAACTCAGTTGCCACCATGTAGAAAGACCTTTTGGCTATCTTCTGACCTGGCAAGCTAAGTAATTATGGCAAGTATAGTGTGACTGCCCTGTAAATTATGCTTAAGAAATGATGTACTAAACAATAGTTAACAATTGACATAGAAAAAAAAAAATCAAATTACACGCGTGTAATTTTGCTACCCTCTACCCATTACAGTAATTCCTTTGAGCGTATCTGGTGGTCCTGTCCTGTTGCCCAGAGGTTCTAGGCAGAGTTTTTTTGTATGCTGTTGTTCAAGTGTCCTTAAACTAGTCACTAGATTTATATCCACCTCTGCCCAGGCCTCTTAGAAGATTATCCAAGTACATCCTGCTAGCAGTTCCAATTGCCCTGGCTAAAACATAGAAGTCCACTGCTATCCCTTTTGAAATTGTAATCCCTAAACTCAATTGGATAATTGGTAATGGTAATTTGATTTATATACTTAAGCATGATGTTTTTGACTGACTTTTTGATTGGGTGGTTTCGATCCTTGGGCACACCAGTGAGGGCACAACAATGTGCTGTAGTGAATCACCAAGCAGGATAATAGTCAAAAATAGTCAAAGAAGGCCTAGGTCAAGACAGGTAGCAAACAAGAGAGGTAAGGAACAAAGCCAGGGGTCAAGAACCAGAAATCCAGAATATGACATGGAGGTCACCAAAGACACAGGAGGACACAGCAGACATAGGAAGAGACAAGAGGCACGGGTGACATGGAAGACAAAAGGGAACACTGGACGAACACAAGGGATTAGACACAACAGTCTGGGCCACAAAGGGACAGAAGCTGAACACAGGAGCTGAACTGGGAAACACTCAATTAACAGGCATGTGAATAGGAAAGGCTCATCAGAGCTAAGGGGCTCAGCTGTCATGGAGAAACATTGCAGGAATGCAGAGTGCTGTGTCCGAACCAAGAAAATAACCTAAAGCAATTAGGTGACTTTTTTCTGATTGGCCGGCAGAAGGGGTGATACTGAATAAATCTGGAAGAACAAGTGCGCCTGGGCTCAGAACTGTGTGCATGCGGAGATGAGAGGTGACTGTGTTTTAGCGAGAAGGAGGCAAGTGTGACAATTTGGACCGAATAGTTCTACTTTTTGAAGAAAATGTAAAGGATTTTTAAAACATTAAGTGGTCAGTGGATACACATGAGTGGAGAATAATTTGCTATGACCCAACTAGAGCTGAATTTACCAAATTAAATTTAACCTCTGGCCATTTCATGGAAAATGTACAAAAAAAACACCAACAAAAATGTACAAATAACAAAATTAGGTTTTTTTGCTTGTTGGAGATAGTTGCTAAGTTTGGTGGGTGGGCAGAATAGCACCTATATATAAAACTGACACATTTTTGGGCCATCAGAGCAGTCTGCTCATTGATAATGCATAAATCAGCCTGGATAAGATATAACTACTTTGCTAAGCTTTTTTCTTTTAACTAGATGTATTAGTATGGTGTTTGTGGTGACTGTGAACCTGGCATTCATTGAGACATTCACTAAAAAGCATATAATGAACTTTAGTATAACATAATGAATAATATTAATGAAAAGTAGGATCTTATTCCTCACTGTTTGGCATCATCAACTTCATTCTCATAATGTCATTTGTAGAGTACCCAATACTACTGAAACACATTACTCTACACTCTACAACAAAAAACAATTTAAATGTAATAATTGCTAACTCACCCCTGGTATTTTTTATTCTTTTCTATTTGTTTTTTAGCATCAGGATTTCCATCAAACCAAATAATTTAGAGTGACGCATATTAGTTTTGAGACATACAACTGCAGCTACAGTATGTTACTTGTAAACAACCTGGAAGTAAGATCAGGATGCTGTACCACCTTGCCTGGGGCATTTTGAAAAGCATGATTATAAAAGATTTACAATAAACCAAGAAATTATCAAGAATATAATTGAGGGAGATAATATGATGTTTGCATGTTTGACTGTCTTTTTATTGTCTGTGGCTGCCTTTATATGCCATATCTTGTGATGTTTGAATTACTTGTGTCATTGCCAATGCATTAAACAGTAAACTACTAGTAGGAGGGAAAAATCATTGATATTGGATTACTAAATAAAAGAAAGTTAGCGGAGCCCATTAATTGGATATGGGCAAATACAAGTTCAAACACTGAGTGGCAGAGCACTTCTTTCAAAGAATTACCTATGAAGAAGGGAGATGACCTGTTTCCCCTGTAACAAATGTAGATGCAATATTGGACAATGCAAGTGGTACTAGCAGCCTGTACTTTGTATAATGGTAAAACAATCCAATTCCAATGTACCAGTTTTTAAAATTAGAACAAAGAGGAGTTCTAGAGTTTCCAACACTATTCACTGGAATCTGTTCCATCTGTGCAATAATTATTTACATACTTACTAATGTGTTTCCAGATCCTACCTGTCCCAGGGATGTAAAATATATATATATTTGGGATGGATGGCTTTGGGCCCGAATAACTGTTTACAGTGCATGTCATTAGCACTGAAACAAATAGGACAAAGTTTACAGGTTAACCAGGTGCTGTCATGCCCATGGTAATTGTAAATCAATTATGGTAACCTAATTGCTTAATTGAACAAAATAGCTCAGGGCATGCATCTGTATGTGACATAATACAGCTCAAACAGAACTTTGAAAAACAATTCTAAACTTAGTTTTTGGGCCAGCGAAACATTCTCATGGCCCTTCAAAACAAGCTGCATGAATGACTGAAAGCTAATCACACATTTAATAGGCTGCATCTTCTTCCTACGGTTCATTCAGTGCATTATTGCAACTAGATATGTATCTGAATGAACTTCAAATTTAAAGTTAAAATGATTCCTTAGCCACAAAAGCTACACATTGTCCTAGTTTATGAATATATATATATATATATATATATATATATATATATGTATAGTGGCTTTGCAGTTTTTTACCAATACATTTATTATATATATATATATAAGTTGCTTACACTATCAGCAGTTATATTGACAGTCATTACATTTTTATTCCATGTAAAGTTTTTGACCACAGATGTAAATGTTTATTTACTAAGAACCAACTTTTCAGTTATGAGAGGTCCAAATGTGTATTTTCTGCAATTCGTCCTTAGCTTTTTATTCTACTTTGCAGTTTTAATTGGGTGCTTTCATTAATCTGTTTAGGAATTTATTCCTATGACTTGGACATAAAAAGCAGATGTTTTTAATAGCTTGGTGGCTTTTAGTACTGAATTGAGACACGTGAATCGAATAACTCTTTAGAAAAAAAATTGAGGGAGAAGCAAATCACTGCAAATACTGGACATTTTACTTAATTTAAAATAAACACTAAAACACCTCTTATTGCGATGTTTAATTTGGAGGATTTGTAAAAACACAGCACAAAACAGCTGCTTTAAACAATTCAGCTTTTTTTCTGAGGACCTTGCAGACTACACAGAAAGTTATGAAAATAATCCGTCCAATTAGTGTGTGGTCAGTGCACCTGCAACAAAGATCGGTCCAAGGAAATGTGGCAGCTAATGTCTCAGAGAACAATTCCTGAATTCATCAGCATGGTCCTGTTACAATATTACATTTACACAGATGTTAATCCCTAGGGTGCAAACAACATACGAATAACCCCACTAAAATGTGAAGAGCATGAGAAACAAGAGTTCAGATCAGGAAAGCTGTTAATTTTCACGTATTACTGGTTTCACTGCTGAAGCTCCATTTTCACATGTGTAATAAATTTAATATTGCATATCTCCATTTTTCTGCTACATACAGCTAGCAGTACAGAGACTTAATTTTCATTATTTTGATGGAAAATGACATCAGTCATTGAATGTGGGACTTGAATGACTATACTTAGTCATATCCAGATGTAATTAAATTTATCACCTGCTCATTTCCAGTTGCACTCATTAGCTAGTGGCCTAACACTTCCACTTTTTGTGTCATACAGTCCATTCCTTGGGGGGATGTTGTGGTTCAAACAGGATTGCATTGCTTCAACAGAAAAAAAATGTAACCAGATGAGAGATATATTGGGCCTCATTTTCAAAGGGTTCATTTCTCAGCATGTGCCTGTGGGGAAATGCTTTTGAAGAAAAGTCCCTTAGTGAACATTTTGTCTTTACCTTAGAAACCTGAAGGATTTGATGTAATCTCTGGCACCGTGTGAACATTGTTTATGGCCATTTAGACAGTTATGAAGAATTTAAGCTACCAACTTTTGTAATAGACAGCAATTATGTTTTGTATTATTTTGGTGAACTTACACTTATATTTGTGTATTTGAGATTGTACTTTTTTTAAGAGGGTAGATAGATGTAAAATGTTGGGCTATATTGCTGAAAGATAAATACAAAATACGTCAGTTTTTTTACAAAAGTATAAATAACCATATCTTAGACATGTTGGAGCACTACTAAAAGTTATTTCAACTTTCTTGCTTCATTCCAATAACCATATAGTGCTTTTTTCATCTTATAAATATATAAGTAAATGTTTTAAGATTCAGATCAGCAGAAGAGCTTTTTGTTGCAGTCTCAGTCACAGTATTATCCATTGTAGCTCAACTTTTACCATGGGGCTCTATACACTTTTGCATAGCTATCTTCTAATTCAGTATTACAGATACTTTAACCCTCTCATACGAGATTACAATCCCTTCAACTGCCCTTCATTCCAGACAACTGATGTTTGTGCACGCATTACCAAGGTCAGCATATCTATCCTGATTTAGGATCTATAACCTGTGCAGTTTTTGGCTATGCTCACACATCAGTTCTTTGATTTTGTGGTCTTTATTTATTTCTATATAATTGTAAAGATATTCTTTAAAGTATGGGTTTCAGCCTAATTTACAAATAAACACACTTGTAGAAATTGTTAAAAAAATGAAAAAATGAAAATTTGGTATATTGTTATTTTTTCGCCATTTCTTTTTTGAATACTGATCAGCTATCAGAACATGTAGCAACATCATTTTCATGTGAGATAGCAAGAGAAACATTAAAGGAAGTTTGGAAATGTAGGGCCTCAACTTGCTTTTTTCAGTAAAATCCCACTTTAGCATGGGATTTAATTGTAGTCAAAGACAAAGTTGGGTAAATAAATTTTAAGTCCAATACATAAATTAATTAAGTAAGGCAAAGAATATTTTGGGATCCCAGTAGCAGAGGAAGCCATGAAAATGAACCTCAGCTTAACTCATAGGCAACCAAGAGATTTGTGAATACATAAACCATTACAATCTCTGCTGACTAGGATAACATTTAGAAAAGAAAAAACTTTTATTCTCCTTGAGAAAACGAAACATTTAATTAATATTGCCAAATAATAAGCACACCATTCATTAATTCAGATGGATTAAAATTATTTTATATTTGGACAACCTTTTTATAAAAATTAAATTAATTTATCTGGTAAACTCCAAGCAAACAGCTAAATGCTCAGTTTAAAAAAAAAATATGCATGTGCATGTTAACCCACCAAGTGAATCTAAATTCTGTGCACACGTTCATAGAATAACATAGACTAAACATATGGCAACCAGGTCAGCGATTTTGCTTTTCCTTATTGTAGTTGAGCCATACACCTTGGTCACTTTTATTCCTCCTGCATATGATCAAATAAAAAAGAAGGAGCAGAAAATGCAGGTACTTACAGTAGTTAGCATTTAAAAGGAATTAAATCTTTTTTTTATTGACTATATAAGTCTTTGAATTGGGTTATTACATCTGTCTGGAGTTAAGCTATAATATGCTATAATATTGTAAACCAGAAGAGCTCAGAGTTGAGGGCTTCTGGATTTTTGGGACGCAGTCTATTATGTCACAGGTTGTCCAATGTTGGCTATCCTGAAAGCCAGTGCTGGGCTTATCTGCTGCTTCCTGAAGTGCGGTCCTTTTCTCACTGACTTTATGACCATCAGTATGTGATGGACCTTCGCCCACTGACAACCACTTAACTTTTACCCTTATGCATTGACTACCAAATTTAAGGTGAAACTTTACTGACCACACTGAACAAGGAGTTCAGAGGAATTCAATGGAAGTCTTTGATTGACGTTTGCAATGTAGGGGTCTGTAAATGAGGTCTGCAAGGGAGGTCTTTATTCAGATATGAAATGGGTATCTGTTTTTAAGGTTTGCTGTGGGGATCTGTACAGAGTTTTGAAATGGAGGGGGTCTGTCACTCAGTTCTGCAGTGAGGGTTTGTGACTTAAGTTTGCAATAGGGGGTATGTGACTGATGTCTGAAATGAGTTTTTCATGTCAAGAATTTTTTCAGGTATCACAAATAACATACTTCACCTTAGTACTATGGTTTAAAAAAACACCATTCAATTACTGCCTTTTGTGACAGATATTGTAAGTAACTAATAGTATACTTTCTTTTGTGTCACTTACCACTGATACAAATCTACTGTTTTTAGAACATTTTAAAGCATTTATTAAATAATGCTCATTCAAATACTTCTATACATATACAGTATATTGAGGACTGAATGAATGTTGGTGAAATATTACTTTTAATAAATAGCAAATATAAATCAGCTCTAGTTATTATGCAATAAATGACCCTTGGCTGAATGGCTGAACAGTGCTTAAAAAAGCAATGTAACATTTTTTGATATTGCTAATAAATTTATAAAAAATTCTTGAACGAGTTGGGAACAGAGGTTTGGCTGTTCACAGTAATCTTGGCCCTCCAACAACAAGAACTGTACTTATGTATTATAATAATAATACTATCAATGTGATGAACCAACCAGTAATAATGGGGATTAAAAGTGATGAGTGATTCATGTAAAATTTGCCAGGGACTTCACAAATACGTCTGTACAATACTTACATTTACCATGAATATATCAAGTTTTCAAAAACATTTCTAGGGAAAAAAACAAGCAGCGTTCTCCCTATTGACTGCCCTTGGCCATGGACACATTTCTTGATCTGTGAAGGTCTCCACCAAAGAGTCCAGATGAAAATAAAGAAATTGGAAACGTTTTATTAGGCAGGAGTCAACAGAAGTAAGGCATAGTGAAATAAGGCTACGTACGCAATAATTGTCCTTGGAAACGAGCAATAAACGACCGATCATTCGATAATTGTTAACAAAAAAGTGGACAATGATAGGCCAACAACGCTGATGAACGAGGAATGTCGCTGGAAACAAACAACCGTCCAAGCGAACAGTTTGGGCGTCGATCGTTCGATATCTACTGTGTGTACGGTCGTTCAGTGATCGTGGATTCTTCTGCTATACACTTCCTCCAGTACACGTCACTTCCTGCATTGTTCAAAGGATCGTATCTAGTGTGTGTACGTTATTGGTGGAATAAAGAACAATTGTATCAATACAGCATGTACAGAATTGTGCACTATATGAACCTCAAAAATAATCATGAATAATCATTGATTTGTCATTAGTTGTTCATTTTCTAAAAACAATTATTGCACATGTGTACCTAGCCTAAAAGGGTGTTCTGCAGACTGTAGATAGACAGCAACCTAGACTCACACAAAGTAGGTGACAAAGTACCCAGGAACCTGGCAATGATGGGTGCAGGATAATAAGAACCACAGCAAAGAACAAGATGACACTGACTTACACCCTAGTGACATCAGTCTGAATTCTATGAGCAACTAGGGTAACTAAGGGAACAGCTTAAATGAACTTTTCATTTGTGTTCGGGATAGGTGGATGTATACAACTTGTGCATAAGTTAATGTGCCACAACAAAAGCTTCACATAATCATAAAAAAAACATAAAACTGGTACATATAAACCTAAGCATAATCATTTTTTTTAAATATTTTTTTATTATTAGTAGAAAGAAAACATGATACAAACAGAAATACAAAACAAATGAAAAAATAAAAGAAAAATGAGATTAATGACAAAATCAACAGTATCCAGTGACATATCGTGACCATAAATATGATTCCTGTCCACTGCTCACCTCTGATTCTTGTCCACTGCTCACCTCTACGATTCATGTCCACTGCTCACCTCTATGATTCTTGTCCACTGCTCACCTCTATGATTCTTGTCCACTGCTCACCTCTATGATTCTTGTCTACTGCTCACCTCTGATTCTTGTCTACTGCTCACCTCCGATTCTTGTCCACTGCTCACCTCTATGATTCTTGTCCATTGCTCACCTCTATGATTCTTGTCCATTGCTCACCTCTATGATTCTTGTCCACTGCTCACCTCTATGATTCGTGTCTACTGCTCACCTCTGATTCTTGCTCACTGCTCATCCCTACAATTCTTGTCCACTGCTAACTTCTGAATCTTGTCCACTGCTCATCTCTATGGTTCTTTTCCACTGCTCACTTGAGTGATTTTTGTCCACTGCTCACCTGTGATTCTTTTTCACTGCTCACCTCTGATTTTTGTCCATTACTCACCTCTAAGATTCTTGTCCACTGCTTACCTCTAGTTACTGTCCACTACTCACCTCTGATTCTTGTCTACTGCTCTCCTCTAATATTCTTGTCTACTGCTCACCTCTAATTCCTGTCCACTGCTCACCTTTGATTTTTGTCTACTGCCCACCTCTGATTCTTGTCCACTGCTCACCACTGATTCTTGTCCATTGTTTACCGCAACAACCAGGTTTCAAAGATCTGATTTATTAGAACTTTATTAATTTTTATATCAAATATTCTTGTTGAAGAGTAACTACTATTCTTTGTTAAATTCTTATAGACAGGATTGGGTGTTAAGTGACACAGGCTTGGGAAAATGACCCCTTAGTAAGTCCTAAAATCCCAATTACTTGTTGTTTTATAAAACATAAGTTGTCCTAAAATCTCTTTGTGTGCATCTTTGGAGTATTAAAATAAATATGGGTTTAAAGTATCAAATTATTTTAATGATTACATTTTCATTTGATTTGTCTGCTGGAATACAGAAATGCTATCATTTAGGAAGAATAACATAGATGTAATTAAAACCATAATAGACTTTTCATCATTAATCAATGTGATTTTGGTGAATAACATGACTGGTCTCAAACAATAACATTTGATGACAAGCATAATTAAATAAAACATAAGTGATGAAACGCTCAGCATGTTTTACTGAGGTAGTCCAGACAGCAAGTTATTAACTGTTAACTAAACACTGTTTTGGCACAGAATGTACAATACTAGAATAGCTTAAAAGACTACTGTGGAAGTGGCTAATCAAAGATTGGACTGTTAAGCTGGACTCAGAATGTTCTAGTGTGTTTGTTGTCTCGTGAAAGAACTAGCAAGAAATGAGATGACAACTGGTAAATTAAAATGAGTAAGCACCACATCTATGTGTGTGGTGGGACTTTTGGATGTGGAGTTGTGGTCAGGGTTGTGGGGTCAGCAGTGAATATTGCTCAGAATCTGCACACAGAACAGATATTTTAGTTCGACATCTGTTGAAGTGGAATGTATGGTGATTTGTATATACTTTCCTTCTTTATATATTTTTTTTCAGGACTAAAAAAGAAGCATGGAATTTGTTTTATACTTTTTTCAAATTTTATGTTTATATTTTTAATCAGCAGGTGGAGCACTAGGCACCTTTTCACATGTTTAATAGTTTGATTTGCTTTACCTGTCCTTTACCGAATTTTTATTTACACGTACACAAATGAATGGGTCAAAGGAATGGGTTATCCCTCTCCCCCCTTCCAAAGTCAATATACATGTGTTTGAGTAGTTTTGAAGTTTTGGTAACCCAGGCAGCCCTTGAATGGTCTGTGAATACAAAGGTCCCTTAAAGCAAAACTAAAGTCCATATGGTCAGGGTGGGCTGCATATTTGCACAAAATACTTGTATAGCACCTGTCACAGACTATTTCCCTGCATCTGTTTTGATTTAGTTAGGGTTGTACAGTGCCAGGGTATGTATTTGGCCACATCCAGGAAAAAAAACTAAAAAAAAACTATTTAGTATGAGGCCTGCATGCTCTTCTCCATAATAAAGCTCAAATGTTACTGTTTCTGGTGTGTAGTTAGATCCAGCTCTCCAAAGAGTCATCACTGGTATGATAGCAGTAGACAAGCAAACCAGAAGCCCATGTTGAGGTAAAATTACACTTGCACGTTACCTTCTAATGTGTGTGAAAGGTCTTGGTTTATAGTCTCTGCTCTTTACCCTTCTGCCACAGTCTTTCAAATTCTGTGTCTCTCTTCTTCTTCTTGGTAATTGGGCAAACAATGAAACAAATACACAGGGGCTACACTGTCACAAGTTCCTTTTGCTTTCAAGGGGAGTGGGTAGAGCGTCATTAAAGTGTAGCTGCCTTTAGTAATCAGCTATAAATGTTGGTATGATTATGTTGTAGATGCAGTGGCTATTACCAGTTTTGTTTTGTGTTTATAACCCCAAATTAAGATTATCATAATTGCACATAAGTACTAAATTGAAAATATATCTCCATTGCTATTTTCACCCCAGTGGTCAGTTGCACCCATGAAATAGTGCACATTAGTACTTTGCAAGGAAACACCCTCAAGTGGGTTCTACAGCACCGTTCCAGAATATTGTAATGTTAGCTGTATGGACAGAAATTCTGAAAGTATTTGACTAGATTAAAAACACAGTAATACCACACTAATTTTCTACTGTTTAAAGCACAGTCAAAAATAACCTATCGTATAATTTTCTCATTTATGGTCCTTTTAAATTTGTTGTATGTTTATTATATAATATTTGAATATTGGTGGAAACTAATAAAAATATTTCTAACACAATTTTTTAGTAGGTTCATGATGTGTTTATGGAATTTAATATATTTGTTTTTTATCCACCCTTCTCTAGACTCTCTTGGTGCCTTGTATAACCATTGATGGTATTATATTTGACTTCAGAACCATTTAAAGAACATCTATGCTTGAGAGAAATATGTGAGCTACCTCTGCTGACCTCCTTCCAAATATGCAAAAAAATGTTAGTAACCAGGCCCAATTTACTTTCTTTAAGGTGGACCTGACATAATAGAAGATAATTGCATGCATACTAAGTCATGTGTGAAGTATACTTGCAGGTGTTTAAAACTTCCTAAAGAGACCACAGTTCTCATTACAATACCATTGTCTGCTTTTCCCTGCAGAAAGTGGGATAGTCGTCTTTTTTCAGGGTCAGTAGCTATTTCCAGGACTGGGATGCTGGCTCAGAGATAACATAATTGTGTAACTCTTTGTGCCACTGCAGTGATTGGCTGTGTTGCTAAATGTCTGACATGGATGTGCCTCCAATGTGTAACCTTCCCCCTAATGACTTGCTACTAATTTTTAATGTCGTTATCTGAACACTGGGAAAGGGAACTGGAGAAATGTTTCATCCTGCCTGCAGCAAAATACCACTATATATCATTTCAGCCTAGGCTGGAGCTCTGGGACATCTTAAAGTGAAATTTTCACTGAAAGTCCATTTTTTCTTGGTTCTAGAAAATATTGCTTGTCTTATTGGTTTTTTTATTCTTTGCCTTTAATATACTTTAAAATCACTGACCATGAATTTACACCTCAGATTTCACACTATTGCCTGTTCAGTTGTCTGCATGCTTGTTTCAGGTATGTAACTGAAACTGAAATTAAAAAAATTGAACCAAAAAGCAAATTAGTATTTTTTAGAATGTGTTCAACAATGGCAATTTTAAACATTTTCATAATATGGCAATATTATCATTTGAAACTGTTGCAATATATTGTGACATGTTAGGAATGTATTTCTACGAATATGTGATATTCCAAAAAGGTGCAAGGAAAAGTGACAGTATCTCTACCATGTTATATTTCGTAGTCCATAGATCCTCCACTGGGTATTTCTCTACTGTGTCTAATATTCAGTGTTTACTAGCAATGCACACTTTTCATCTACTTTCATCCCTTTTTAAAGCTATTCTTGTTACAAAAGTCAAAAGTTGGTAGGTATGAATAGGTGTGTGTGTGATGTGTGCAGCTGGTGATGATATCAAAGATCTTGTTCTCACCATCCTACTATGGGTTCTGTGCTCTGCACAGTTTACCTCTTGCAAAGATTAATTACATCCATACTGGTTATTGATGTTCCATTATGCTGTGAGAGTTAAAACAAATTTTTGATTATTTAAAGTAAACATTTTCAAGTTTTTTTAGGTAAATGAACCTTAATGTTCAAGAAATATCTATTCACTTGCTGTTGTGTCTATAGAACAGGGAGAGATGGGAAATCTTGCCAACCGGACTATGACAACAAACTAACGAAAAAATGCCAGAGGTTAAAAACATTGCATACAATACCAAAAACAAAAAAAGGTTTTAGGGTGAATAAAATGTCATAAGCATGAACAAAAAATGTACACAGCTCCACATCTGGCCTCGGGTGGATATAATTCAAAATTATAACACTCTGTTGCTCCCATGAATACTTATGTATACAATAAAAATATCATTTTACGTACAAATGTAGACACCAAGGAACACGTCTATTCCAATCCACACATAAAACACAAACAAACTGTAATAAAACCAACATGTTGGTGACTATAAACACTTCTAAATAAATCCAAAGTAAATCCATACTTGTGGGTGTCATACTTAAATTAGTTCTTCACAGACAACAATTGCCTGTTTTTCTCTAATTAAAAGCAGCAATTATGCCTTTAAATGTTTAGTCTATAATCCTCTTTCACACTTTATGTGGAAAACATTTGCCAGTAGATGAGTGCTGATTTAATGCTATATTTCAGTTTCAATTAAAATAACGCTTCTTTACTTTCTATATGAGCAAAGCAATACTTTCAGAAGTGAGAAGTAAAAACTGTGGACCTGTTTGTTGAAATGTACAAATGCTACAAGTATAATATTCAGCTACTGATTAAAAAAAAGAAAAAAAACCTCACACACATCCATGGTACATTAGCCTTGCAATGGAAATCAGTGTGTTTGCTTATGGCACCTTTCCATCATTAACACTTTTGCAGTCACACTTAGAGGAGATCCAAGGGCAATAGGTACAGTCTGGATGTCTGCCTTGCTGAACACTCTCTATTCAACTCACTGTGAGACAATATGCCTTTGTGGAGGTAAATGAGTTGGCACTTTGACCCCTGAGGTGGTATAGATGACTTCAGTCAGGTCCCCCCAGCCTTTCTTAACTACTTGTACCCAAACAGAAAAAGGGAACAATCAAGGGTTAACGTAACTCACACATAGTATTTTCTTAATCTGTTTTCTCAAATGCCTAGTGATTTGCAGTAAGTAAATAAAGTGTGTTTACTATTAATAGTTCTTGTCAATCAAGTCTGCTACACTCACAGGTATGAGTATAAATATTTGTATTACACAGGATCAGTCTAGATTATGTTAAAGATGATTATAAAATATATATCTTTATATACAGAAGTTGATTGTGTTTTCACAAAGATTTACTATTTACAACATCTTTATCACAAAATGTGCAAATAGAGTTACCAGTACAAATCGGGGTATATATTAGTCAATCAGATTATTTTCTTGGCAAATCCCCCATCATCATTTTACCGCTCAGCATACACACCCCAATAATCAAGGAATGAACAGTGCTCCCCATGGTGCTGGCCTAGATCTTCCTCACTAGTAGAAAACAAATCTGCTACAAAATTTCCATGGATAAAGGAAATCAGCCAACATTTCAGTAGGCAGTTTTTTTCTCTTTTATATGCATTCATTTAAAACTAATATCTTTAAAATTTGTGTTGACGAAATGTACTTTTGTTTTTAAATTTTTAGACAGGCAAAACAGCTCCTCTATGTGTATTTTAAATATGGACCTAGCTGCATAAATGAATTAATTATTAATAGGACTAATTGATTTTAATTCTGAGACTTATAATTATGTTTTCTCAGTTTCTATATAAATATTACTATGTTACTTAAAATGTATTTCTTTTCCTTATACTGTTCTGTTTTACTATGATGGTGTGACTACAATCATAACATCCCATGAAGCTGCTAGGAAGGCTGAGGGGGGAGAGGGGCCAGAGTCTGTTTTTTAAAATTTTCAATGGCCACCACTGTATTGTGTATGTCCAGCCAAGACAGGAGCAATGAAAGGTACTTCACTTACTTTTTATAGATGCAACAGGACCTGAATAGTGATCTCTCCAAAGTGAACAACATTTTGAGAAGTGAATCTCTCCAGAGAGGTCACAGACACCAATACAATACTCTATCCAAAATTTTTGATCAAAGTGCCCAAATAGGGCCACATATTACACAACTAACCCCATCCAGCTATGTCCTTTTTATAATGCATAGGGGAAGACATTCAAAGAGAATCTTAATTTCTTTAATGCTAATGATTGAATTTTATTAGTTCTTGTTGTCAGTGGTCATACCAACATGAGCTTACGCATTCAGATTCAGTTTTCCTTCAGCTGAATGAGTTAATGTAGTGATTTATCTTCTTCTGCTGCAAATGGAACTCCACTGTTTTTTTCACTTTAATGATGAACCTCCTAAAGGTTCTAGTAAAGCCAAAGCCATTCATTTTTTATTTTTGATAGAATGGAAACTGTACTTCTATCCATTTCACATTTTTATTGCTGTCTCTTGGCTAACATTACCTCCTGTTCAAAGAAAATTCAAAGTTTATGTTGTCATTGAAATAGGGGTTAGGGCAAAATCTGTTCTGGGGACAACTGGCTAGGGATAGTCCTTAGCTTTGGGGAAAAAAAAATACCTATGTTGCCTAAAACTTTGAGAGAAAGCAACCCTGCTTCCAAATGTATCATTGGGTATGTTAAGATGAAACCTGCCTCCTGGACCACTGCGCTAATTCCTAAAGAAGAATCTTTTTAACATTTTTCAATGGCAGCAACTGGCAGGACAGAACCAACTATTTGTGTCACCATTTATACTTTAGGGACGGCCGAGGGTGACATGCTACAAGAATTTACCTGTTTCTAACAGTTTCCATGAATCTCTTTTAAGGGCACTGTTAGGGATGTGAGTGCAGTATGAGCACCAGAATCAATTGTTAAATATAGAGGAATTGTTTTCCCATCACTTTGTGCTAAAGGGTAGTAAGTGACATAAAAAGTAGGGACCTTTGAAACATAAAACAAACACTTTGGTGATGAGCTTTGGTGCCACAAGTCTTTCACCCACCTCAATAAAAATATTCAGGGCGATTTTCTAAACACAGCTCCCACCCTCACACAGTAAAACATAGAACTTGCAATCTCTCTTGTTGGGCATATGATTGGTAGCATACCTTTAAGCTGCTGTAAGTAATAAAAATATATCTATGCAAGTTGGCTGTAAGAAATGCCAAAGTTTCACCTAATAAAATTTTGGTATGCCTCAATTTTCAAAGTAAATTTGATTTATTTGAGCCACCAGCCATCTGATGACAGCTTGGTGTTTTTTGTATGAGTCATGTCCCAAGGGATCTGGAGTATGCCAGTAGTATACATTGGACTCCATCCAGCGTCCGCAAACAGGTTTTCATTTAGACTTTGATGCCATTTGCATCGGGTTGTAGAGAGGCTGCTGAAAGGCAGCCTTAGTTTGGGATCACTCCTTTTATTTAAGAGAAAAAAAAAACAAAGGTCTTTTTCTAGAGAGTTTTTACGCCTCCACATTGTAGGTACAAGGTAATATTTAAGGCAACAGTAATCTGTTTTTGCAGGTGGCCCTGCTTCAAGCACTTCCGTATTTTGAGAATGGATAAGACAAAGTGCAACAACTTTTATTGAAAAATTGCCGAATTTGTAAATGAGAAACACATTTCTCTGTGACTTAGATTAAGTTCACTTGTCCCCCATATGCTGGAAATTTCATGTAGCTGTAAAATAGGTGTTCAGGCTTCAAAGTTTGCTCAAATATAACTTATTATGAGGCAAGTATAGCACTTTTTAATACAGTTCTCTTTTAAAGACTATTTAAATTATTTATACATTAGACCTGTAAATATCAGCTGTGCTTGTAATCAGGCAATAAATATTAGCAACAACAGGCTTTAATTTATAACCACAAATAGTCAGGAAGTCAGGTGCCCAACATAATTGATGTCCTTCTGAATACACACTGCTATGCAGAAATAACAAAGCATGAAAACAGAATGCACTGTTTTTATTCTGCAATGAAGCTGCATTGTAATGGAGTTTGTTCTATCTATCTATCTATCTATCTATCTATCTATCTATCTATCTATCTATCTATCTATCTATCTATCTATCTCTATCAGTTTCAGTTGCAGATTTTCAGTTTCCTATGTCACACTGTGGACGACTGTCATTGCACTGTGCTGTCATCTTCCCCATTTTAGCTTCCTGAGTATGAAAACATGTCCGACTGACAAAATCATTGCTCTCATTGCTAACCTTACAGAAAATTTTTATGTGGGCGTTATCAATAGAAAGCTGCAATCCACATACTATTCTATTTGCACCCATGATTATGTAACTGTGCTAGAAGCATTAAAATTAAAGAATAAGCAACCCACAACTAAGATTCCCCATCCCCCCCCCCCCCATTTGCATTGTAACAAATGGAGGGTAACCTCTCACTGTACTGGTAGCTAACAACTTATCTCTGTTTGTCTTTTTTAAAATTTTACTTTTTCTGTTTTAATTTTAGAAGTAGAGATAGCTTAGCTCTGTCTGCCAAATGCCTTATCACATAAATGTTTACCAATTCTTCCTTTTGTCTACCAAATTATTTGTCATGCAGCTTTTATGATGTGTATGGCTATATTGATTGTATTTTACTTTGAACTACAGCAGAGTTTGAAAAAATTGAAAAGATTGAGAACACCACAATCATATACAGCACAAAGTACACAGTAGAAACATATTTTTACACTACACATTTACACCAACTGGTCCTCTGGATCACCCTTCAATCCTATAAAAAATGGATTGAACTGGATTGTACCCATACATCCAAATTCTCTGTTATGGGGCTCTTGTTACCTGACACCAGATACTGACTTGTCGGCCCTGATGCAGTTCACTAAACATTTTAGACTGTTCCAAGACTAAATTCCAGTTGATAGTTTCTAAATCTCTTTTGACTGCGTTTTTTCAGATTCCAGATAACCCTGCTCTGCGCATTGTTCAAACCTGGCAGTGTTTTGCTTTGGTTATATTGTTCACCTTGAATGAAGGAATTGCTGCTCCTATTTATGTTGCAGAGCACTTATGAGTACTTATTTATTTTGAGAGGACCTGTTAATGTGACCCATCATGTTGGAGTCTTATTTAGAGGATAAACTATTCTTTCAAGATGGAACTTGTAGCCCCTTTTTTTAAACAATTGCATATAAAGAGTCTCTCCAATCTCTACTCTCTCAAATCCTGACAGTAGCAAGATGTCTTATTACCCTAAAATGGGAATCGGCTAACCCCTGACATCTTCATAGCTGCATGCATATAACATTCTTCAAACAGATCAATTGAATAAAAGGGTGGATAAGCATCACCAAAATTGAGCAACCCTGGAACCAATATATACTGTTACATAACCTCTAACTTACTGGTGCCTAATCCAGAATTTGGCAAAAAGAGAGTGGCCGAAAGGAGATGTTGGTTCTGTTCTGTGTTCTCAGCCCCCAGGACTTTTCTATTGTCTTGTGGTCCTTTTTCCTGTTCTACTATAATTTTCCCTGTTACTCCCCTTTCTCCTCCCTTTGGACATTCTTTTTATAAAAATATATTTTTTATTGAAGTTTCACAGTGATAAACATATATACAAACATATAGGCAAACATATAACTTGAAATACTACTAATCAAACCATGAAAATATATACATTTGGGCATAGAAATAAAACATTGTTGATAAACAAAAAATACAAATAAAAAAAAATTAGTCCATATGTATGGGAGGGTCAAGTTGTATAACTTTATTTTTGTGGGGACATTAGGGGTTTCATTAAAACTTTCCCAAGCCTTTGGACATTCTTTTCATCTGTGGTAGATTAGCCCCCATTTGTCTTTGACATTGGGACCTTTGGAGAGGTGCTACATGGCTCATTTGGCACATGCATGTTTTTTTTGTGAACAGTTACTTGTTTTTTTGTGTACTTACTATAATGGGGTTCACCAATCCCTTTGTGTACTATTGTTCCTGAAGGTACACCCTGGTATTGTTTTTATTTATTTTTTCTGTAAACATGGAATATTCTGCATTTATGCTGACATAAAACATACTTATTCATTTATTGTAATATTCTGTTTTTGTCATATCATTATTGCAGTAGTTTAACATTTATTTACTTATAGATAACAAAGTCTGTAATGTATAAGATAATGTAAAGGATCATCTGTAAAATGCATCACTGTGATAGAGTTTGTTCTTTCTTACTGGGTTCCCTCCATTCTTGTCATCCATTGAATCATATCAAAGCATGAATGCTTTCTCACTGCCCATATTGATTTTAGAACTAAATTCATATGCTAAGTGAATAATGTTGTATGGTATAAACATTTGAATAATGGGTACTCCCATTTGACCACCCAGCCATCCTTTATTTTCAATGCAAATTCAATTCATATTTTTTCTTTTAGTACTTACTGTGTGTATTCTGTTTTTTTTTTTGTTATAGATAAAGTGTATCATTTTTCATCTAGAAAGGTGCGTTTGTCCATAGTCATATCACCAAGTATGAAAATCTTATGCCCCTACCATTGTCCTATGTGCTTAACACAATTTGAAGTCAATTAACCTAACTGCATGTTTATAGGATGGGGAAGGGGGACTATATTGCTTTGAGCTATCCCACACAAACAAAGGGAGAATATACAAGCTTGTTTCAGATAGAGTCCTGGCCAATATTCAAATGTGAAATCATAGCACCGTCAAGACTAGAGTTCCAGCCATTAGGCCATTGTGCTGCCACATATCTTTTACAGAGTTTTACAGAGTCAAGTAGCTGCTCTTAAGGAGAAGAAGTAAATAGAAAGTGCTTCTGTGATCCATTACCTTGTGTGTATAAAGTTCACTTTTCTGCTGATTGTTTTGTAATTTAAAAAACTATAACAAATAATGGACTGTACTTGCAGAAAGGGAACACCTTCATCCTGAAGTTTAACTTCAGGCTGGTGTGGTAGAAACTGGAAGAAACTGGAAACCTAGAAAAATAAATCTAAAGCTCCATCTCCTATCTCAAAAAGAAAACAAATATTAATATTTTATATTTACCTGACAAAAAGTAATATATCCTAAAATAATTCTGACCAAAGTTGGAAAGATGAAAACTTCATTGCATTTTCTGTAATACATTTTTTATTTTAAAATATGCTGTTTTTTAAAGCCTTTCTCTGGCCACAACTGTTTGCTTCATTTTGAATAGAGAAGAAATGGTTTAGGTTAGGTGGCCTTCAACAGTCATCCAAAATCAAGGACATTTTGCAGACACAATTGGCTCTCTGACCATGAGGATTTCCTTACACTCTGTAATAGGGACAGGAAGTGTGACAAATGTACCCACCAAGAGCACACATCACAATAAAAAAATAAAAAAGGTCCTAACTCCTCACTACCTGCAAAACCAAAGTTTTGGCTGGAGTTAGGCTGTAAATTACAAGAAAATGCCCACAAATTGCTATCATTTTTTCTACACATGTTTCTGTGAACACAGACCCTAATTTCCACGATGTTATTGGAATGGCATTATTAGACTGGACCTGTTTTTATTTTTTAACAATCCCTCTGGAGAAAGATACCACATGGAACCACTAAACACATCAAGAGAGGAGGCTTCACAAGCAATTTGATTTTAGAAGGGGCCGTGCCATGGTGAAAAGAAACATTTGCTTTGATTATTCTTTTATGAACTACAAAGTATAGTGTGAAATCATAAAGCATTTCATCTTACATCAAACGCATAAAATAAACGTACTTTATAATAAATGCTGCATACAATACTTGTGACGCTGTTCAACATTTAAATACTGTTTTAAGTAAATTGTGTCAGATGGGGTAACTTGTTATTTCTTAAATGTTATTTAGCAAATGGTTTTTATATGTTTTCCAAAAGTACATCTTTTAACATGTTTTTTTTTCCACATTCTCTTTTTATTTTTCTCACCCAATAAATCTTTTATCATGTTCTACCAAAACTTGGCCTGCTTTTAAAAAGATCTTGTGGTTGGTTTATTGGCATCCGTTTCAAGATGACACATTCCTCCTGGAGATATTTATAATGATCTGGAAGATGTGAACATTTTGGAATGTTATGAATGGCAGAATGGTCAGACCAGGCTTGACTTTATGGTAAGTTATGCAAAGATCTTTACCGATAAGATTGCCTCTGTCAAACAATAAATGGAATTAAAGCATAACTAATGTTTATAACTTTGCAATTAAAATCAAACTTTCCACATTGGGCTACAATTGACATACCCACAAATATAAGCAGCCAGTCACATGGATGCATTGGGGTTTGGGAATTTTTTAAGCAACACACACATATCCTCGGCCATAACTGTAAACTGTACTAACAGATATTTCCCTGATACTTTAGCCTTTCTCAAACTTTTTAAAAAAATAAGGAAACTTTGAGCAAACTTTCAGGTACTCAGGTTACCCCTGCTATAATTACTATATCCATAACTCACAATACACTAGTGTGGTGGTCAATGGGAAAAATGACTTTTACTTGCAGGCCAGTAGAAAGAATGACAACCTTAGAGATGGCCACAAGGATCACTAGTGTCAATTTAAAAAATATCAGAGGTACAAACTTCTCAACCTCTAGTACCCTCTAAGGTTGCCCTAAGGTTGTTAAACACTGCTTTAGAACAAAAAGGAATTAACTGTCAATTTTTTCATTTGGTGATGGCCCAAGACTACTTTTTATAAAGTTTTCAACAAAGTCACTGTAAAAATGAAAAGTATTTTAGATGAATTTTAGTATAGACTCATTGTTTCTCTTGGTCAAATCCTTGGTCAAAATTTTTAATACATTAAAATATAATATTTTATTATGTTTTATTAACCTCCACCACAGCAGTCACTAAAAAATGTAAATGCATGCATGGGAAAAGCTGATTATTTGGCAATATTTGTCACTATTCTGAACATCCATTAGTGTATATTGGCTACCCCTTACCTTTTCCCCAATACTGCATGTAAGTTGTGGGTTTTTGCATAGCTAGCATAGTTCCAAGATTGTCAACCCGCCTGGTCATTAGCAAAGCCAAAACTGCCCGTGTTTGTTTTATTCAATACACTCAGAGATTATTAAACACAAGCACTAATCATTATCAGCAGCATAGTCAAGTTCACCTACATTACTCCTTATGCAATTAAATCATCTTTCTAAAATGGCTTGCCCATAAGTAAAAAGTTAACAAGATAACAAGACAATGATAAGGTTAAGAAAAGCACTTGTGGTGAAAAGCCAGACTTCCACTATGTATCCTAAACCTTGCAAATGGTGCGGGAGTGCCTTACAAGACTTGGACTACCTAAATTCCCACAATTCCACTGGAAGGACTGTGACATCACCTTTGCCTCAGGAACGTGTCCAGAAGCTACATAGGTAAGTAAATTGTATATTCTCTAAAATTTTTCCACATGTGGTTATACTTGATAACTAGCATGGCTGGATGTAACAAGTGGACCTTTTAGTGTCAGGTCGGCTTTAAAGTGAAAGAAAAGCACATTTTAAAGACCATTGTGAGTTCTCATGTACATTTGCAGCCAACTCAACCAACTCTTCTGCGGCTAAAAGAAAAATGGTTATTTCCAATGCTCAGGCCAGATCTGATGTAAAGAGAATGTGTGTAGGAAAGAATGGTTCTTTACTCACAAATATCATTTTTTTTTTTATTTCTAATGTTGCCTAAAGAGCCATACTTTCCTACCCGCATTTTCTATTCCTACTACATTTGGCTGGGCAACTGAGATATCAATCCAATGTGATCTATGCAACCTTTTTGAGGAACTCTATCATCTATCACTCTCTTCACACTATCACACTATCAGACTTGGATTAAACTAATCCCTCTGCGTCTTCCCCTACAACGAAGTTGAGAAAATTCTCTGCCCTTCTACTCTGTATTCCCCATTTTGTCTCCTTCTTTTGTTAAAACATATTATACTGGTCACATTAGATCAGCATCACCACTGCATTTTACTGACAATCTGTGAACTGTATCACAGTCAATAGGGAAAAATTTCCCTCATTTGATAAATGTGCCCCTCAGTTGGCTAAACACATTTTAAAGATCATTGTGAGTTCTCATGCACATTGCAGCCTTCAACATTTTAATTGCTATTTCCTCAATAAAACTATTGGAAATCATCCATGTTGCCATTAGCACATGCACAAAATCTGTTAACAATATGTTATCCAGACTCAGAAACTTTATAATTAACGTTGGAAAAGTCTTCAAAGCCTAATGACTACAATTTTTACCTATAAAATTACTGGATTTCATTCAATACTGCTCTGTTTTTTAGCTGTAAAATAAACTGGATGAGAGGGAGCTGCATTTATTCAGTTTACTAGAAGAAAGTGTGAGATATGGCTTTAAAATAACCTGCTGATTTTGTTTACAAATGTTTTATTGGTGCCAAGAGTTTATTTCTTGTCTAGTTTTCACCCTGGTGATCCTGAGGCTTTGTTTAACTGTTGCATTAAAACATGTGAAATAAAAAATTAAAGGAGAATAAAAATATGGCATTTGTTTATTGTAACAATCATACCCCTACTTACGAGAATACATTACTTGAAGATTGCTAGCATGTACTTTTTTTTTTACTCATATTATTTACAAAAATATGTAAAAGGTAACGAAGAGAAAATTTTTTAAAGGGATTTTGGGTTTCCAAAAACCAAAACCATGAACCATATCACATTTAAACACTAACAGGGCCTCTGGATGTCTTAAATGTCCGGAAGATTCGCTGTCAGTGTCAATAAATGCTGTTAGTTGGTTATTAAGAGTTAACTAACTGACTGTTTTTATACATTTTTACATGAACCTTATACATCTAATACCTACTAATTTACTTGCCTGAGGATACTTTTTTTCTTTCTTTACTTTGGTCTAGTTCCCTGTTGTACTGCAAGTGTGGGTTCTGTTTGAAAAAAGCTGATCTTTGGATACTGCAGTAATGCTATGATTGTGGGTTATTGTGAGACTGAAACTGTATTGCTGAGGAAATAGAACCTGTGTGATTTACACATTATATTAATATAACTTTGGGCTGGTATCTTCTCTTTGATGAGGGCATTTTGTACAGCATGGGGTTTACCTACTTTCTAAATAATGAGCCAGTTCACTGTTCTTCAGATCTAAAGCTGCACACACACGTGCAATATTCTCATTGTAAAGGATCGTTCACAATCCTTTCCGACGAATAAAGACTGCACAATGCATGAATGGATGTTGTACATACAGCACCGTTCTGCTTAATGGAGAGGGGAGGGGGTGTGATGGAGTGGCACCCTGCTGTGTGCTCCTCCTCTTCCCTTGCATTAGGATCGTTCGTCATCCATCGTCCGTGGATCCGCCAGGACGGTCGTTCGATGGACGACGGGCACTGTACGCACGCCAGATTCTCGTCCAATTCGGCCCCAAGCGGATTATTGGGCGAGAACCATTTGACGTGTGTACATAGCTTTAGAATGCTAGAATACAATGGGTATTGTATAGCATTGAGATTATTTTTGAACCTATTGTATGTGTGAATGCAAGGGATAGACCATAAACTTTGTGGTTTTACTTCCAAATTATGGGTCACAGTTTTTCTACAGATGTACTATTCACCTCTTATTCTTAGACCCAACAAAAAATGTGTCTACTCGTAATGTTGTGTGTTTCTATGCTCTAATGAACCAGCCTCTCTGCCTTATTTTGTACTTTAGACATTTATTGAGGGTGGTGTATAGCCACAAAGTTCTGTGGTCATAATAGAGGCATAATAAAAGCAGTTTTCAGAATGTATCATTTAAAAATTTGGGCTTGGTTTTTTGCTAACATAAAATAAAAATTATGTTGTCACACAGAAAGGAGCCTTGGTGAATGTTGTGGTACAAAATGCAGTTTTATAACTTTTCTGCACATTGTTAACTGCTTTAGACAAAACAATTTAAGAGAACAGTTCTAATTACCATGAAACTAGTGGTCACTGACAGCTGGCATTATAGCATGTACACACCTAACAGACCTCCGAAAGCTAGCTAAAAGGGCAGTGCGTTTGCATTTATAGCCAAGGAAAGAATTCATCTGTGTTTGCTGGATAGAGGTGCTTGGAACAGTAAAATTCTGATCAAATTTGTTTGGATCAGTCCAGAAATCCAACTGGATTCAAATTCTGAGTTTGAATTCAACTGTTTTTTTTTTTAATGAGCTGTTCTATACATTTCAATGACAGGTAAAGTACAGCTCAGCCAAAACAATCATTTCATGGCATACTATACCTGGAAATTACATTGTATTACTCAAATTCCAAATTGCGTGCCGAGCTTAGAATAGATCCTATCTGAGTCGGAATCGAATCCAATCAGAACAACCACTTATGCTGGAGTTATTGAGAAAGTATACACATAGTTTGTAAAGAGTCAGCACTAAACTTCTTCCAGGTACAGAATTACAATCTTCAGGCAAAATCATCCATACAGTGTGAATAGTATTTAGATTACTCACTGGTCTTGATTACTTGTGTATTTCATTATCAATTTGAACTACTGGGCTTCAGTAGCAGAACTACCACCATAGCAGTCCATGTGATCACTATGGTGCCCAACGCAGAAGAAGGCCTATCAGGGACCAGAAGGGGTGAACTCACGATATGGGTCAGCCAGTCCTTACTTGTCTTTACTGTGATTTATCAGATCCATTAGATGCTGCAGGAAAAGACAAGATGCTTCTGAATTGGAGGTACTCTATTTCTGCTGGCAACAGTGCAGCTTATTGCATTATTGGTATGATGTCAATTAATAATATTGTATACATTATTATGCAAGCATTTAAACTTGTATAAGCTTTCTATACATTAAAAAAAAACAGTAAGCATGGTTTTATTTCTTCTTTATGTGCTTTAATCAATGTGATTCAATTGATCCTCTCTACCCTGTAATGAAAAATGCCATTAAGCGACAGTAAATGGTTCGTTTTAAGAGTTTGGGGTCCAACCCAATCCTGAAACCTAAGTAAATCTCTGATTGAACGTACAAAAAAATTACTCAATGAAGAACACATGTAAAAAATTTTTTTTGTTTGCTTGAAAAAGTCCTGGCTCACTGTCTAAATTGCACAAGTTCTCTTTCTTACTTCTTATGGAAAAAGTGGTTCTTGTAGACCAGCCAATTCTTCCATGAAGGGTTTACTATAACATGTCTAAGTCTTATAAAAATTATTTTTTTTTAAATGTTGTGTGTTCACTGGTAATACATTATATTTTACTTTAAGGCTTACAGCATATGTAAGTTTTTTTTCCTTACTCCATAAATGATTACCATGGAGAAATCACAACACTGTCACAGAGAAATACAGTATGTGACTGTTTATCTTCTGTGTGGAAAGCCAGAGTTCACACACAACCCATCACCTCAAACTGTTAGCCACTTTCCCCATGGTTGCTTCCCCTGCTTTCAATGAGAAGTGTGGTCCTAAGCCTTGAGAGAGCATCAGAGACAAAGCTTTTTGTTATAGGACACCTGTCATAAGGGACACATGTGGGCTACCAATACTAACCAACTGCTTAAATAAACTTACAAATCTGCGAAAGTCAATCTAAGCACATAATGAAAAAATGCACCTAGTTTACCTTCTGTCAAACAACATTGCAGGTCAGAAAATAGATTTGTAGGTAAAGGCAGCTCAAGTTACAATTTTTTTTCCCATGTAAGTCAAGTTTGGCAGTCACTGCTTTCCAAGCCTACAGATGTCCCAGATTGCTTTTCCAAGTAAAGTCAACAGTTTTTGTATATTTAACAGCCTTTATCTCTGCATTTTCCAATCTTTCAAAAAGTCTACTGTCACAAAAATGTGTGCTGACATTACTCTTGCATGGGTTGGATAGAGGAGGTATTGGTTTGGGTAAGAAACCTCAATTAAGCAACAGGTAGGACCGGCTCACAAAGGACCAGAAAAACTCTGGTGGGTAACAATCATATGCCCATATTGTACTCTTTGATAGACTCCTTCTGCCTTACCTTCTGCCCATTGTGCCAGGAAAGATATAAGGTCTCAATACCTCTGATGGACCTCAGGTCCCCAGTTCAAACCTGAACAGGTATTACGTTTTAAATATAGGTGGCTGAAACCTTTTACACCTACTGAGAACTCTGAGCTTTTTCTAGATCAAAGTAACCATGCCCTACTTCTATCTATTTTTTTTAACAATGGAAGTAGTTTACAACTGTCTTAAACTACAGCAAAATCCAAATATATTTGGGGATTTTTGTGCACACAGCTTACTCTATGGTAGCAGTGGGGTTACTTCTTCTGACCATCATGTCTACCGCAAAGTCTGTCAATGGCACTAAACCTACCCTTGTGTGGGTCTGAAAAAAAGAACAACACAACAATACAAGAAGTATGAGTAACTATTTCCATTGGAAGATTATGTACACAGGTCAGGTAGCTTAGTGTGGCAGTGTAGACTTACATATATGTTCAGTAGTATGGAAGAAAGAAAAAGCTTGTATCTAGTGGTACCCTATAGCACAGTGTTTCTCAAACGAGGTTCTGTGGAACCATAGGGTTCCTTCAGAGGTTGTTGGGGGGGGGGGGATTCTTGAGCAATGAGCAGTTTTTGACTCTGAGGTCAGTTTAACAGACAGCAATTATCTTTTTGGCTATCTGTAAGGGTGACATTGTTTCCTATTGCCAGCAATGTAAGAGGCATTCTTCCTAGTAACCACCACTCCAATGTACTGTGAGTTGTGGATATAGTAATCATAGCAGGGGTTACCCCAAGAAACTTCAAAGTTATTTTAAGGGTTCCTCAATGTTAAAAAGGTCCAGAAACGCTCTGCCATAGCATAACCTTAACGCAATACAGAACAGAAAAATATTGCTTCAATGCCCAAGGATACATATTTGAAATGTAGGTCCTGCACGCACCCAATCTTCATTCTTTTTATGTCATAGCTGATTAAATCAGAATCAGGAGTAAAAGAAAATTTTCTTCCAGTAGGCTATTTTCCTGGACAAATACATTTTAAAAACAATTGTTGACTGTTCCCCTGATTGCCTATTCCCATGCGTTTCAACAATACAAAAAAAAAAAAAACAATATTTGCAATTTATTATGTCAATTTTTTTATAAAAAATGATTTTGGTGTGTAATAAAAAAAAATGATTTTGGTATGTAGTAATAGAAGGAGCGATATTGTTAGAGATATTAACATTTTGTGCAATATTATGTGTTCATAATATGAATACGGAGCAGAATTCTGCTTAGACTTTTATGTGACTTTAGCTCTGTTGGTTTGTTTTTTTAAAACAAGCTCAGGTCAGTTTCTTGTGCTTAACAAAGCTGACAATAGCTCATATTTGCATGCCAAAAATTACTATTTTATATTTCCAATAAATTTGGTTAAATAATAAAAGACTTAAAAATTAAGATGAATCTAAAAGTAAACATGAACTTTTTGGGGAATATAGTGAAAACAAAACTAATCCCACTAGCAAGCAAAGAATAATGTCCATTTGTAAATAGGGCAACAGCTGCATGTATTTAACTCCAGGAAAATAGTTGAAATACATATTTTGTAATTGTTTTATAATTTTAAAACATAATTCCAGTTTAACTTATTAGAGAATATTTATTTAATAAAAATCCTGTTACAAACATATTGCTATGATGGCTTGGTTAAGTTTAATAGTAACATTGGCAAGTGCAAGCTAAGGAATATGTCCAGCCAAGGGTATCAGAATAGGCAGAAATGACCCTCATCCATAGCAGCTGTTTTGTCCAATTGTTCTTACTCAATACAATAAATATATATTGGGAGGTAAAATAAATAAGATATTTACTAAAACAATGTAATGTAACTGGGTGATCTAGGTGGACTAAACAGGATATTTGCTTAATATATTTTCAGCTCTCAGCAGGACAATTATCCATAAATGGTTGAAAAGGACTGCATGGTGCTGTTTTATTCAGATTTTACTATAGTGCAAGTATTAATTTGACTGGAGATTTAATTTAGTATATTGTTATATTCCCTAGTGTGATTTAGTTAGCTGGTACATGTGGTGTACATTAACAGCATGGTTTAATTATGGATAATTAATTATAAAAAATAATAGGGCTTGGTGACTAGTTCATCGTTGGCATGGGGTTAAATACTTTATTTAGACTTTTTTTGTTATTATACCACAGAATACAAAATAATTGCTATACATTTGATTCTTATCCTTTTAACACCCTTTTATCCTGTTAACAAATATTATTTTTAAAACTTTAAAGTTAGGTTAAGGTTTTATAGGATAATGGTATAAGTGTTGTTTTTAGATATACAGTTTGTTTTAGTGTATGTATAGCATTTCTTTTCAAGTAAACTTTTGATAAATGAAAAGGATACCCAGAGTCCTTTGGGGTAGCTAAAGATACAGCACAATAGAATGGCTAGCTTTGACAGTCAGTTGCAGTTACAAGTCAAAAAATGCTGTGATAAGTGTAAAAGCACCCTTGCAGTACAATTCATTTTTACATAGTAACAGGTAAATACACTTTATACATTCGTAGTAGGCATTTTTTGGGGGTATTACATAATGACAGTAACTCAGCACCTTTCGTAGCTGAGCTATATCTTCAGGAGGTACATCTCTGTCCTGTCCAGGATTATTTCGGTCTTGAGGAGGATAAGACTTTTATTGCTTGCAGAAAATGCCATTTTTCTAATAGTGGGTATAAAAACATTTAACTAATAATTACATGATTTTTTGGGACTAACCAAGTTGAAAATCAACCTTTTATACATAGCTAACAAGAGATATGAATTATTACAATTTTTTTCTTTTTTAATTTACTGATATGTGTTTCAATATTTTTACTGTTTTATGCTTACTCATTATTATCAACATTAAAAATTAAAACAAAACCATTCTTAAATATTTCATGACTTTGTCAATGATCTCATGACATTTGTGGCTTCACTGACTCTCTGCTCTCTGACTGCTCTACACACCTCAAAATAAGAGACTCATGGGACAAACCAAATACTGCATGTATAACTAATATGATAACATGCACTGAGTTCTGTCAAGTGCACCTAATTTGCCATTCTTACTTAAAATATATATCCCTGACATTAAAAAAATCAATAAGACCACACACTGCAATGTATTGATGCAGAAAATACTTCAACAACACCAGACATTTCTTTTGTGACTTTTCTGTAGCTTCAAACTACATCATATTACTTTCAATAGCTGTAAAATCCTAACATATTCAAAGCCATTGCAAGATCAGCAAAGACTCAATAGGAGCATAAATACATGCACCAAAAACACATTTTTTTCCTCAATGACACTTCATCTACACAGCGAAATTTAATATATAAATTTAAGCAACAGATGCATAAAAAGTTAATAAATTGTATTACAGGTAATAAAACTATGGGGAGGTCCTAATTTTGCTACTTTTTGGGCTAGTGGCTGTATAAAAGTGTGTGTGCGTAAACAACATTTTGCCATCAATTACACACAAAATACCTGATGTTAAATTTGTGATTTTGCAACCTCACAGGCTGCATGATCTTTGTTGTCTTCATGTAGAAATTCAGATGATATTCACCCAAAACAGAGCAGACAAAAGCAACTCCACAGTCACAGTTCTCCAAAGGCTGTTTTTATATTTGTTTAAATGGAAGCTAGAAAGTTCCTTCTTGGGTGAATAGAAGAGCAGTTTACACTGGTTATGCAGCCTTACAGTTGAATAGCATACCATTATTTTGATAAAAAATGAGGATACATTTTGGTAAATTTATTTTTTAAGACAGTATTGAAAGGAAGCAATAGGTGAGCTTGGTATATCACAGGAGCATAGTCTGAGCCTTTCCTCCTGCTGGCTGAGTGTGGCAAATATAACATTTGCAATACCTTACTTTAATGAAATAAAAATAAATTTACAAATATAAAGTGATTTACAAATGTGTTTTGTGCTCCATTGGCTTTGGAACTCTAAAATTGGCAGAATGAAACAGAACTGGCCAGGGCATCAGCTGTATGCATTGAGTTTGTATGTTCTTCCCATGTTTGTGTCAGTTTTCCCCGAAAAACAATGTTTTAAGTTCTATAGGAAAGAAGCAATACACAGATGTCACCATTAATATTTATTTGTATATTCCAATCACATAAAAATATCATCTGCACATGATTGGGATTCTGCCCCCTCACTTACCCCCCATATTCAGAACATTTCCAGGTCCTTTCACTTTCACCTAAGCAACATCTCCAAAATCTGCCCCTACCTGTCCCCTGAGACCACCAAACTCCTTGTATATGCCCTTATCATCTCTCGTCTGGACTACTGTAACCTCCTCCTCTCTGGTATTCCACTAACCCGACTCTCTCCTCTATAATCTATTATGAATGCTGCAGCCAGACTCATCCATCCTTCCCTCCGCTCCTCTTCCGCTGCATCTCTTTGTAGTTCTCTACACTGGCTTCCATTTCACCTTAGAATCAAATTCAAGCTCCTGTGCTTTATCTTCAAATCCCTACACAGGTATTGTCCCACTTACATTTCTGACCTGATAAAAAAGTACTCCCCCAGCGACTCTCTCCGCTCCTCCAATGACCTGCTAATGACTTCCTCACTCATAACCTCATCACACGCACGGATACAAGACTTCTCTAGAGCTGCCCCAACTCTCTGGAATGGTCTTCCTCGTCCTATTCAGTTTGCTCCTATTTTCTGCTCATTTAAAAGAGCACCCAAAACCCATTTTTTTAATCAGCCCTACTCATCTTCTTCTGTCTTTTGAAATCGTCACTACTTCCCACTATTCCATATCTCCCATCCTATTGTATGTTACCTCCACCCACCTCCTAGATTGTAAGCTCTTCAGGACGGGCTCCTCTCCTCCTGTGTCACTGTCTGTATTAGTCTGCCATTCGCAACCCCTATTTAATGTACAGTGCTACGTAATATGTTGGCACTATATAAATTCTGTTTAATATTATTAATAATATTTATAATATTAATTTTAATTAATTGGGTATTCCTAATGAACATAATACTTTTATTGTATACTTTGTAGCCTGTGAAAGTGTTTCAGTGCATTTCGCAGGGCATATATTAAAGTCTGTGTTGGTTTGCACAAACATACATTTAGTAAATTAATTTCTTACTGCCTTGGGGTTTTCTTCTTTTCCCTAAAGGTCTTTGACAAATAAAAAAAAACATTTGCCACTAGATGGCGCTCTGCCTATAGAAAGTATGGTCCCTGCAACACCAATAGTTAATAAACATGGAGAACACATGAGATGTGTGTGTATTACTCTTCCTAATGTAAGATTTTATACAGCATAGGAGACAGCTGGCAGCCTAAATGAGACATTTAATGTTCAGCCATTAGATGGCAGAGTGCACTTAAGCTCCTGCCATTGTAGTTGTCATACTCTGAATACGGTATAAGAGTGGGGACTTTTTGCTGTGCTTACAAACCAAAAAAAATAAAGTACTATCATTAAAATCTGTTTTGAATTATTATTATCAAACAGGATTTATATAGCACCAACATATTACGCATTGCTGTACATTAAATATGATTGAATTAAACATTTAGTACTTTACAGTCATGGTGTGACAATAATTGTACCATGCCTGTCACATAATTTGTATTTCTGTTTATTAGTCCTGAGAATTACACAACATTGCCACACCACACATCCCTTTGTAGCTAGGAAGAGACATGTTTCTGGTGTAGATCTGTAATACTTATGGTTTCTTCCCCACCTACACAGAACTCTTCCCATATAATGTATGAAGATCAGAAAGAGAAGAGACCTATATTCCAGTAGGAGAAAACTGAATAGGGCTTTGAATGCTGCTTGGGATTTTATTGCAACAGTGTTGGCTTAGTATGAAAAATGGGTTTTTGATCATGAACTTTTTGTGTATTTTCAGCATAATAAAACATGGAAAACAGAGAGAGGTGAAAAGGATCCCCAGACATACAATTTGATAGTAGAGTTTCCAGTTCCCATACATCTCCAAAACTAACTAGTTAACCTTTACCCAGTCTGTAAGACAACTTAACATAAGTTGCATTGTTTCATTGTTCACTATTTTTATAATACAGTCAATAGGCTAATCTGATTGTGTTAAAGAAAAATAAAATTCGCACCACAGCCTTACTCTATTTTGAATGCATATGGGAAGAACAGTAGACCTACAACAAAATAAAATCATATAAAATGTGTTAATATATCAAATGCAACTTGATATTTGCCCGATAGCAAAAAATGACACATTATTTAACCAGAGTTGTTATGTCAGTTTTAAATATTGCTAAAATATTGCCCTGAAAGGTATTTAAACATAATAAGGAAGTCAGCTTTATTTCAGAAGTATATGATGCACACAGCTCTTGGCAGAGGTAACACACAGCGTATGCTTGGAATGTAATAAAGCTTATCCGGCATGGAGAAAAATGAGTAGGATATTAACTAAATTAGAACTGCATGATTTCTGATGGAAAAACCATACCCCATTCATATTTGACCTAATTTCACAGCCTTGGTGTAATGAAAATAACACTTACAGCTGAGCAGAAGCATCCAGGGAAGGAATAAAGCGAATTTCTACTGTTTAATCACATTAATGCCGTATATTGCTGTGACTGGTTTAATAAAAGAAAAATACAATGTGTAAGGTTCTATTATGTGTTTAAAGAGAATGCTTTCAGAACAAGGCCTCATAGCAGAAGGTGCTTAGAGCATGATTGGGTTACAATTACACATCTGACACATGCATCTACTGCCTATGTTTCTGCAGTGATATAATATGCTCACTGTGTTTTAATTTAACTCAGAGGTAAAACTTATATTGGGTGAGGAATAATATGACCTAAAACAAAATCTTTGATGACTTCTTTCTTATGCCAAACAGCTTCTATTTCAAACACATTGAGAGAACCGTGTGTTTGAAATAACTTCCTCTGGCAAGGGAGATTTCAGTTTAATAGGTAAAATGGCACCAGATAAAATGGATAGAAGTTTTTGATTAAGGGTCCATTTGTACTGTAGTGAGTTAACGCATGGTTATTAATTCAACGCGGTATTGTGCATTAATGCAGATCATTGGTTTTGAATGAACTCTCAAAGCATATATTTAATGTTAAATATGCTTGTTAAAATAAAATGAATCTTTTTTTATCTCATTGCATGCATTGTGGGGGATTGGGGTGTGGTTTGTGTTTTAACAAGCATTTCTTTAACAATGCATGTTTACTGCATGTTAGTATAGTGCGAAAATGTGAATGGGATCTTAAGTAGAGATGAACAATCTCATGCAGAAAATTTGTCTTTTTGGAAATCACCTCCAAAGTCCTTACAAAGTGCACTGACTTGAAAATGAGCCAGTCAAAATTTGCCAGCTGCAGAATTTCACTGGCGTTTCAAATTAATGCAATTTGCATGCAATATACATGTGAGTTGCATGTTTGCATTCCCTTCATTATCCAATAATGCTATTGTATCATATCAGCAGTTTGCAGTATCCTCTAAAAAAAAAAGCGAATCACCTAAATCTTAATATGTCAGTATGTAATGTGTAAGTATATATGTAAAGTAATTTTGTCCTCATTTTTTGCTCAACAATACTATTTATTATTGTCAAAACTTAACTTTTTAAAGCTAGAAAAAACACTAAGGGCATTGTAACATAAAATATTACATGACATTTTGCATTCTGTTTTGTACCAACCAATTTTACATGTATTTACTTACTGCCTGCTAAAAAAAGGTTTTATGTTTACAAGCTCTGTAGCTCAAGCTACAATTTAAGGTGCGTACACACTTCCAATTTTTATCGTTCCAATCGAACGACGAACAATCGATTTGGCAAAAAATCGTTCGTAAAAAAGTAATCAACGACGCCGACGAACGAGGAAACTCATTGGAAACGAACGACCGGACCGGCGGATCGGATTGGACGACGATCGTTGACCATCGTTCGTGTGTACGGTCGTTCGTTGATCGTCCATGTTCAGAGCATGCGTGATGAACGAACGTCCGTTCACTTTCCTGTCGTGCACATAGTTCCTCTATCGCTTAAACGATCGTATCTATTGTGTGTACAATATCTACGAACGATCGTGTCGTTATCTCTATGTGCAGGATCGGTGCTATTCGATCGTTCATATATATCGTGCAGGAACGTTCGTCGTTCGTTTTCCAATGATAATAATTGGAAGTGTGTACGTAGCTTTACATTCAGAAGTATATGAGCATCACGACTATAGACTTTGTACAGCGCTGCGTAATATGATGTGCTATATAAATACTGTGTAAAAATAATCATATGAGTCATCAACAGTGACCTATCACTTCTTGTACAGTCTGGAAAAAAAAAGTTTCAGATGAAGCCAGCCATCAGGTAGGTCACCATACTATTCTGTCCCTTCAGATGACCCATAAAGATAAGCAGTATTAAAACATACAAACCACTAAACATGTAATTGAATTGATTCTACTTATTTTCTAAAATATGAATAATAAAGATTTGCTCAGAAAATATAACTCAAAACACAACTCAACATATAATTTGCCCATGGGGCCTAGCACTCATCATAGCTGTCACAATACTGTATCGATAAGTACTGGTAAAGTAGACTTACAAGCCAATGGGCCCACACGACCGTGTACCCGAAGCTTTCAAAACTTTGTTATAGCATACTTGTTAGCTGCAGATTGCACTCTCTTTATTACCTTCTTAATGCTGCTATGAAGTATAGAATACTGGGAAATTTGCACAGTCAATCAAAGTAAGGTTTATTACATTTGCTTTTCATTACATTTTAATTTTTTGCTGTTTATAACAATTGCTCGTAGTCTACAGCTATACAGCTGAGAAAACAGAAAGAGTATTGGTGGACAGAAAGACAAACCCAGTTTAAAAAAAAAATAAATAATAAGATGTTTGAATTCTCTATAGATTGTAAATGTGCCTTTAGTTTTGGTTGTATTTACAGATTAATCTGTAATTGTACAGATTTTCTTTTGCTACAAATGAAAAGAACATGGAAATTCAAGTGAAAACAATTAAATGGATTATTTTTCCTCTTTATTACATTATAAAGTTATATACAGCATCATGTTTCCTCTTAGAACAGTTTGTTTGCACTCACACCATTTGATATTAACCCCTTGGCACAGTTGAGCAACATTTATCATAATCCCAACACATCCCTTGTTTTATAGAAGTTACACCAAGTGCACATATCAGCAGGAGGCAACGGAGGGCTGTACCATTCTGATGGGAACCTTGCGCTGCCCCTGAGATGGGATTCCCTTTCCTACCATGATAGGGTATAGAGGTTAATGATACAAAGTATATAAATGTTCCCTAAGTGTATACTATATCCAAAAATGTCTGCTTGTTAGAACTATAACTTGTCTATAATAATAACCCATTGCAAAGGCAGTGCTATGTCATGTGAAGATTTTTTTCTCTGGTATTGTCAATTTGGAAGGTTTTTATTAAAGCTAGACTCCAAATATATATAAAAGACACAATTAATGTTGGCTCTGTCTTCATAAGTACACCATTATATGTTTCTTCCTGAGGGAGTCTCTGCCAGGATTTCCCAGACCTTACTGTGAAGAATCTCTTCAGTATGTGGAAATAAAACTTCTTTTTCCTCTACTCACAAAGTGTGCCCCTTACCCTTTGCAATAACTTTAAAGTGAAATAAAAAAGTAATCTGTATATGCATGCATGGAAGAACCTGAAATTGATGTGGTATCAGCATCTACAGTCTGTACAGAAGATTTCAGAGAAGGGGAGGGATAAGCAGCAAAAGTTTCAAGGTAGGTGTGCTATGGTGCAAGAATCAGACACTATATGCAATGTGCTGTATTTTTTTCACTGTTCAGTCACAGGGCATGAAGTATGAAAAACTCCAAGAAATAAAGTTTCTTTCCTTGATAGACCAGGCAGATTTGTGTAAATATCAGGACTGCAGTAACACTTTTCTTGTATACTTTTTGCATTTCATCTGTGTACTTAGCTTTATGAGTTTAGCTTCAAAGGCAGCAAAACAATAACAAAAAGAGATATTAATGATGTCAAAGATATTGTTAATTATCCATTTCTGGTTATTCTGAAATGGCAGTATGAATAAAACAGCATTTATTTCTACACGTTGTTACTTTGTGCCCACAAAATAGCAACAAATATAATTTAGTATGTAGCAAATATGTTATATTGTTACATATTTAAATCTTTGTAGGGGATGTTCTTGTACATCAGCTCCATATCCCTAAAATTCAAACAGGAAAATCAGGGGAAAGGCATGCATAATGTGATTGGAAAACTAAGCCCATACTTATATATTCAGAAGAAAATATAAACCAGGCTCACCCATCTGCTACATTAAGATGTGCTGCTACAACAACATACAGAACAGCACTTGACATTTGACATTAGCCCTTAAAAATAGCAGTTGGTTCTGACAGCAAAACTGTACCTTTTTGTAATAAGGTGACAACACTGCTGCACTGAATTCAGAGTTGTGTTGTCACCTGGAAAAATTTCTATTTCTGAGGCTAAAGAAAGGAGAGTTTTTATTTTATTTATTATTTTTTAAAATGTTATTAAGGGTTGTACATCATATATTAGCTAAATTCAGAATCCTTCATGTATTTTAACTTTAAAAGCTGTACCCATTAAATTTTACCAGTCCTATGCAATGACCCATAGCAAATTATATTTTATTTATTTCCTATGCACATGATTGGGTGCTAAAAGTAAGAATTATACTGTTTGAGCAAACCCCATCTAAACGAAAAATGTTTCTCATTATGTTTGGAAGATTATTGTTGCCCCCTTTGCATATCCTGTAGTTTGCAGCTATAGTATTAAAATGACTTAATTGTCCAAGTAGTATTATATTCTTCCAGGTTGACTGGCCACCACGTGGACTTTCACTTACCTTGGGACAGGGAAATCTAGTTTTCCTCACTCTTATCTGGTGTATTGCTAGGGACAGAATGAAAGCAATGGATGTCACAGCAGACTTTAGTGGGAATAGTATTAAAGTGCTGTACTCCAATTGTGAATTACACAGACCCACTACCACTGCCCAGTAACAATCTGAAAAGATTTTTAAGTTATATTTGAACTGACAAATCAGGCAAATCTGCAGCTCCAGAATCCTCAACTACCCAGAAAATTCCGATACTAGCAGATTCAAATAAAACAGAGTGTTTGTTTTTCCCATCTTCAGACATCTCTGAGGATATCAGCCTGCAGAACAACTAGAAAACCATTTGTTAAACAAAGTGCTTACATTTGCCTCGGTGTCCCATGTCAGGCGATGTTCCACTAATGATGTTTGAAGAAGACTGACACCTTCCCAGTGAAGGGACATGGTCCCAGCTGACAAATGTGCAGCTAATTGACCTGCTTTATGGTTCTACCCCTGGGAAAATATTACCCTGTGCTGAATCCCATCCAACAGTGCCAGCTCACATACATCCATAGGAAACCCGAAAATTGCATTCTAATATTACAAATCATGGGACAGCTATGTCTGTTGTAATGAACAGTCCTAATGATCTTTATCATAACTTTATAATTTAATCAACTTTATAATTCCCTATTGAAAAATAGTCTTCCATGGCACCCGATTGTGTAATTGATGAGATATACTTTACCTTAATATATATGTTCATTGGCTTACAGACTGGAATCAATTCCCTTTGTTAGATCTGTTCATTTGGAATTTGCAACAAAATAATCAATCCATGTGATGTTATAATTCATTTATGTGCTTTATAGCTCAGCTGGATAATACCACCATTAAGCAAATATACAAAATCTAAACCTTGGGCACTGGAAGGAAAAGCAACTAGAGTTACACACACTCGGATATATATATAAATATATATAATCTGGCTGTGTCAGAACCATGCCACCGAGTTACAAAGAGTAGAATAATTTCAGCCTAATAAATATAGCGATCCTGCTTTAACTTCAGTTGTTCTGTTCTCTTTGTTATGAATTTTGTTCTCTTCCCCTGTCTTGTATTTAACTCCCCCCAGAACGATGTTATGTTCAACGTAAGAATAGATTTATCTTATATTTACTAGCATGCACCTTTTTCAACATTTATTTTGAAAATCTGATAATGTGTTTCTTTAAATTAAACTCACATATTGAATACAGCTTCATCTTTCCACTAAGCTAACTGATCATTCATTTTGCATTTTATATTCCTTTAGGTAATCAGCTCCCTCGGTTAGCAGTGGTTGTTAATTATGATATTTAAAGTCCTAATGACTGAAGAGGCCTGAATAGATATACATAGGAGATAGCACTTGTTTCCCAGCTGATAATAGCAGGCTGCTTATTATCAGTATGCACTGAAAGCAATTTACCAGCGCTGGATTCTTAGCAAATCTATATAGGTCATAGTTGTATGTGGATGGATTGTTGCTTTGCTTTTCATCACTGGTAATGAATTACCTTCTTAAATTTTAAACTTCTCATCAAACAGATGGATTTTGCTCCCAATGCACATTTACGAGTTATAGGCTCCCATGTGTGTATATTACAGATCTTCGTTAACAAACATAACAAAACAGCATCCCACAGTGAAACAATTTGAAGGTTAAAACAACGCAGATCCTTTAAGAAAGAATTTTATTGGGTTAGCGTGTCTATATTTTTGTCATTGGATCCTGATGGCTGTCAACCTTTGTGTTGCATTCTTCCATTAATCAATAAGAATGATTTATTCTTAGATAACAAGTATCAAAGTTCCAAAATTACATCATGAACTGTATGAGATGTAAAGTCATGTTCCTTGAAGGGCAGAAAAACCCATAGCAACTAACTAGAGGCAATGTAACTTCAGCCCATAATTATATATCTATGTATATTTATATATTTATTATACATATTAGTACTGTTGGACCATAACCATCACACAGGCAATTAGCACATGGCAATATATGACTACGATATCAGATTTCAGAATACAATGTATACGGTATATTTTATTACACATGGGATGAGTACCAATACATCATGAATACATCATGAAAACAAAATGAATTGTTGCTTTTAAAGAAAGAAATACCTTGAAAAGATTACCTACTCATATATACCATACATTAATTTGTAATCAGCTTTGTATTTATTTTTTACATATTCTGTACTAATGATTGGCTTTGCAGTGTAATATTTGACCGCACCTTGCTAACATTCAGCCATTACAGTCCAAATTTAGTAGGCATAAATATTTCATTTTTAGTTTAAGGGAATTTCCACTGTGAAATAAGATCTCATTTGCAAAAAAATCCAATTTTTTGAGCAGTAGTCAGTATGACTGGGGTAAACAAGGCAACAGACACCCGGTAACAACCCAAATAAACTTTTGTTGCCCGGCTATAAAATAGGAAAACTACAGGATGATGTAGAACTATCCCATTGAAGAGAAGTAGAGTATGCCAGGTGTAGCCTGGAGAATTCAATGTAGTATTATACCAGCATAGTATACCCAAAATGTATAAATATGCAAAACAGAAGAAGCATGAATCTGCCGAAACATGCAGTGTATGATTAAAATTCTTGATTCATTTATATGGAGAGGAGAGTCTTGTTTTCAATTATGTCGCTCTGTATTGTATCAATTTCTTTTTATAGGGATATTTTTAAGTCATGACATATGATAGTCGTGGCGTCTGTATTCTGGAGCTATCACTTATCCCTGCAAGTGATAACACTACGCTGTATACCCCCATCACTGGCATAATCCCAGTGTACACCAAGTCCAGCACTTTTATCCTTCATTCTTCACACTAGCTAAACTAAAGAACTTGTTATGGCTGACTCAATTAAAGCTTTTCATTTCACTGACTGAACCCGACATATCACCAATTACACCTCCAGCATGTGGAAGATGGTAATGATCAATGTAATCGCATCACCTGCTAAAAACTATAATATTACAGCTGCTGAAATGCTGAAATGGAAAAGAAATTGCCAATATATATATATATATATATATATATATATATATAGCACCTCCATGGTCCAAAGAGTTGTACACAACATGAACAGCTACGGGTTAATATAATGCCTTACAAACTCAATTTACAAAAGCATTATAGAATACTTTACTTGCTATGCACAATATACATAAATTACATGGAATATAAAGGGAAAATTATGTATCTCGCATAAAGGATATATAAAGTGGTATTTCAATATATATATGTGGTCTACGATATATGTGCATTACCGAGTATCAGCATTTAATGACACACACACACACACACACATATTTAAAATTTATTGTTGGTACTAAATATTTTAAAACACGATAACTGGAAAACTGTGTAAGCAGCAAGTCACACGGATTTGCAGTGTAGATGATGAAGATGAAAAAAATAAATAACATTTTACTGTGTATTATTATGGTTATTTTCCTGAGACATGTACACTTAATGTGCAATATGCATTGAAATATTTAGCCTGAAATATTTAATAATATTATATATGATCCTAATAAGTATTTACCAAATTTATTTATATATATATATATATATATATATATATATATATGTATTTACCAAATTTATTTATATATATATATATATATATATATATATATATATATATATATATATATATGTGTGTATATATATATATATATATATATGTTCATTGATACTCCAAACTCCCTTTTTAGGTAGAAATCCTCTATGACCAGGGCTAGCAATCTCTGCACGGTTACCATTGCTTCAGCAGCTAAACCATACAGAAATTCAAGATACATACCAGTTTTCTTTATTAGCGGATGTGCAGTTACCGGCACCTGGCAGTCCCTGTATTTCAAATCTATAGCATCAAGTGCTCAAATATGACATAAAGCATAAAAATAGAGCAATTCTTTTAGCAAAAATAGGTATTACAGCGCAGATAAACTTATGAAAAGAAGTCACTATTTTCCCATTGATTACTCAGCAGTCTTACTTAAAAAAGTACATTTCTAAATCCCGTTTTATCTAATGGTTTGAAAACATGCATACAATATTATTATACTTAATATTAATTATTTTTTTTATACATAAAAAACAGCAACCACAATAAAACAATGACATTATTAATAGTTATAGCAGAAGTAATAACAATGAAAGTAATAATAATAAATCATAGTAATAAAATAATAATACAAATAATACATATTACAAATAATAATTAAATTCAATGCTTATTCTAGATTTTCCTTGTCCGACTGCAAAGAAAGGGTTAAAGTTTAAAAAAAATCAGCCCACATGTGTGCATACCCTGAGATCCCCAGGTTCCAGCCAACACAAGTGAGCTGTATGTGAGAGACTTAGAGGCTGAGGGTTTGCTGGGAACAAAGTCCTATTTCCTTCTTCTCAGTCAGGAAAGCTGTGAAGTCCTCCATCCCGTTGCACCTCTAAACATTTTAACAACTCCCAGCATAAACCTTCTCAACCTATAAAAAGGAAGCCTTAACTTTTTATTAAGGTGCTAAATTCAACTTACTGTGGTAAAAACACCAATCTTCTTCGTCTTTAAGGAAGGGAAAAGCCTCAGCCAATGTGATAAAATTATACTATAATTAGGTGAAAACCTGACTAATTGAGATGAAAATGCATGCATAAAGTTTAGAGCATAACTTGCAAGAGCTCAATATGTTTAATGATGTTACTGGAAAGTGTTTACATCTCCAGCTAAAGTTCACCATTCTGTCCAAAAAGTGCACTTGAATATGTCCCAAAATATTACCCAGAACCCCAAGACCCTTTTTACAAGCTCAATTCTGGGTGATACAGATATTTCATGTGGTCATGTCACCTGATGCAACACCCCAACTCATAACCCTTTCCTTAAACCAAAGTCATTTTTAATTATCATCTTAGATAAATCTTCCTAATTATGAATCGTGTTTGGACAATCTAGGGGCAGATCAGATTAAAGCATTAAGGCATTTTCAATACATTAGTTGCAATGATTTCGAATTTCTAAGAATAAAGAATGATCAGAAAATAAATTTTGTGATTAATAACAATTATCCAATCACAAGAAATGCAGATGCATATGTATTTTGTCATCAGTACATGATTGGATAGTTTCAGTAAATATGTATACAGTTCATTGTGTGAAGATTTCCAGATGATTTAGTAAATCATCTCTTTGCTTTAGTGTAATGGCTTGTCCAAAGTTTCTTTGCAGGCTTTCACAGGCTGATCACCAAATTATCACCATATTGCTGTTAATATCAGACTAAAGGGGGAAATGATTTTTCCATGCACACAATTAGGTCTGATTAGAATGGTAGGGGATGTAAGGTGGAGGGGGTGTTAGGGAGATGAAGCAGGAGAGTTCCAGGCTTAGGGACATGACAAGCTCAGACCTAATTTGGAAGTAGGTCCGGCTGAGATTTTAATGATGGCACTGTGATTGGTCAGATGTGCCTGTGATTGACATATGTGACGGCTCCTCCCTGTCCCGCCGCTTTATTGTCACTAATGAAGCAAGTTCTTTCCAGGGCTCTCCTGCCTGCAAGTGCTGACAGTCCAGGGCTACAAATTTCAATGACAAGCTGTAATTTGTGTGCAGAGCGCATTGTAACCCGTGTCAGTCCTTCCTGGCCCTCCAGACGAGTCACATCGGCAAGGGAAGACATAAGTTTATCATCTCTGCTGTAGTGTGTGCAGGGACATGTGCTGATCCCCGGGATCTGGATTACACCTAACCCAGCTGGGGTATGCCTTAGAGCCCGCTACAGGCTGCTCGGGGGTCTCCGGAGAGAAGGGTGTATGTGTATATGAGGACACACATCGGGGGACATGGCAGACAAGAGGAGGTCACCGTGCACCATGAGTCTCAAGGCACACGCCTTCTCGGTGGAAGCTCTGATCGGGGCTGAGAAGAGGAAGAAGAAGAGGAAGCTGGAGGATGAGCACACCGACCCATCGGAATTATCCTCCGTGCAGCAGTCTGCTGACATGGAGCACTCTGTGTGCGGCATACTGGGAGCCTGTGAGTGCGGTACCCCAATATTCTGCATGGACCCCCTTATCTATGCCATGGCATGGCATTCTTCCTTCTCCACCCTAACATCGCTATCATCACCTTCTCTTTCTCTTATTTTTATTTATCTCTATGTCTGTTTCATTTCCTTTCTATTTATATCATCTATCCTATCTAACAATATGTCTATATATATATTTCTATGGAACCTATCAATACGTCTATATATATTTCTATGGAGTTTATCAATTGTCTCTATATTTTCTAAGGAATCTATCAATATGTCTATATATATTTCCATGGAATCTATCAATTGTCT
>NC_092861.1:71918771-72019623 GCF_032062135.1 Pyxicephalus adspersus | reverse complement strand
TATATATATATATATATATATATATATATATATACATATGTGTATATATATGTATAGATATAGATAAATTGTATCATTATCTGTTTTTCAGTATAAGCAAACCCGATTAGTCTATCCATATATTTGTATATATAGATCAGGCATGCCGATTTCGGTGCCCTGTTGCTGATGTTTGCTGTTTGGTGGTTAGGATGTATTCTCTGCTAGATCTTAGAATGATGTATGCGGTGACTCCCGGCTGACCTCTGTGTGTGTCTCAGCCCCCAGTCAGGACACGTATGGCGGAGTGAAGGCGGCAGCTGGCCCGTGCAGTCCTCCATTGGCGTCCCCCGTGGTCCCGGCCCCGGTGGGTTCCTCTTCGTCGGTGATCCGTGTAGATCTGCAGGGAGCTGAGTTGTGGAAGCGCTTTCATGAGATCGGCACCGAGATGATCATCACCAAGGCCGGGAGGTGAGGCACAGCTCGGGCGATGGAGGTCTCTTTATATGTTGCTTGCCCCATTGGCAATGTTTATGGCAGCGCGGGCAATGTAATGAATGCTCGGTGTACACGAGTCCTTGCTAAGTGCATGAGATTTCTTTCTAGCTCCAGCAATCCATCATCATGCTGGAAGTAAGGTGACTGCCAGGGGGCCAGTGACATCCTCCTAGACATGGCTTGGCTGGCTGCTTCTTGGTGGAGGCCAGATATTTCACTCTGAATATTTCCATCATGATGTATTGGTTGGATAAACACCATGCACTGTTAATCACCCCAGCCATTACCTAGACCGCAGCCTACCCCAAAACCTGGAGTTCTCACACCAGTTAAGGGATATTCACCTGGAGCTGATGATATGAGGCCAGCCTCTCAGCCAGTAGTAGAAAATATACAAGATCAAGGGTGAAGGGATTTGTAATACTGATTTATGAAACCAGGATGAAAAAATAAAGTTGTGATCTGCTATAGAAACCAATCAGATTGCAGCTTTGAGTTTGGAAATATTGGTTGCTCTAGGCAATGTAGTTTTCTTTCCATGTGGGTCCATGCCTGGGTTCTCATTATGAATGCTAGTCTGGGATAGCAGTGCCAGCAGTGTGTCAACAAATGTTAGCTGAGGTCAAGATACAACTTTATTTCTGATTTAGGAACTGTTAAGGACAGACTAGCTTGGACATAGCCCCGATTCTGCTAAGAATCTACATAGATTTCCTTTCTAGCACTGATGTCACCACTCTTACTCTGATCATCAAACAAATGCTGATCATACAGATGTTTACTATGAATGTTTTACTTCCCTCTCCAGGGAGATCTGACATCTAGATTTACATATTTGAAAGATATCAGTATAGGATCCCAACACCTAAATTGAAACTTACAGCATGATGAAGTGACTACAGATGGCAAGTCTATTTTATCAGCCCTTAACATAGAGCTGAGCCTGTGTAATGCTCATTAGAGCGAGATCCATGAATTCCGTCTTCTTCAGAAAAGACATGGTTCAAAGACAGATGTACAAGGAAACCTGAATATTATACAAGGAACTCAGCTTATTAAAGATTGCAAAAACATATTTGATTAAATCCATATGTTATAGGCTACATTTCAATGCTTCTATAGCAGTGATCTAAATGCTGTTCCAATCTGCACAATACAGCATTTGTCCAGTGGACTTGCAGCCAAAGGCTGTGTGTTGTACAGGTGCACACACACAGAATATATGAAGACATTTTCTTGGCTGTCAGTACCTCTGTAGAGGGTCTGCCATAACCTAGGGCTCTAACAGGACACTGACAGAGTGATCATAAATCTTTTCTGAATCTACTGAGGATTACACTTATCTGTAGGGCCAATGTTTGCAGCATCCTCATCAAAGAGGATATGGGGGTCTTCAATATATTTGCCAGCACATTACTGGTATCACTTCATAAAGCAAATGTCAATATACAAACTGCCAAACAGCCAAGCTGCCATACTTTTTTAATTTTTGACTTCTCTTACTGATAAAAATATTACTTTGACTAGTTTTTAAGGGCTGATTTACCAAGAAAGGGAGAAATAAAATGAACATAAACCTGGAGTCATTGCCCGCAGCAACTGATCATATTTTACCTGTGTGTGAGAATTTAATCAGGAGTTTGAATTGCTTGGTTTAAGTGTTATTATAATTCAATGCTCATTTTCTTACCTCTTGATAAAATAGTTCTTTAAACTTTTAAATGTTTTCAAACAGTCATAGCAAGAAATATATTCTTATTCTGTATCAATGTTTTACGAGAGCATATAGAAGTTCCCTTGGTTCTCTTTTATAATTATTAACACTGTAATAAGAGAGTCTATTAAAGAAAGGTGTTTTATACAGTTCACAAACACAAACAACAGGCTGTTTTTGGTTAATTTATAACTATTAGTACAAATGCACAGGGCTAGGAAGTTTCTAAGATAGAGCTGTATAACAATCATCAACCTTTTCTGTGATTTTCCATTACAGGCGGATGTTTCCAGCTATGAGAGTGAAGATCTCTGGGCTAGATCCACATCAACAATACTATATAGCCATGGATATAGTGCCTGTGGACAATAAAAGATATCGGTAAATAGAAAACTTATGTGCATGTATACATTTGCTGCAAGCTGTCACTCAAATCTGCTTTGTATGTTGCTTACTGAGGGCATTTTGGGATGGAGGAACGCGTGTCTTACATATGATGATTGCTCCATAAGAATGCATATATGTGTATATGCAACATCTGCTGTTTGGAAGTAATGTGAAACATTGTAATTTTAGTCTCCAAGGATCTAATTCAGAGTACAGATTTATATGATTTAATTACACATATGTGAATTATAATTATTTATGGCCCTTCTTATCCCCTTGCTTGGCTATGTGTCAGGAATATTGATTGTACTGCTTAAATTACTACGTTCTATTTGTAACTTTTTTGCAAAACTGCATAAAAGCCTGCAGTGTAAGTTCAAACTGTGTCAGTCAGCAGTTGTTCTTGTGTCTGTATATGTATTTAATATATGTATTTATTTATTGTATATTTTCATTTTAATGTTTGAGGTTGTGGCTTTGTATTTATATTAGCTTTACCATAAATTTCTGCTTTCGGTTTTAGTGATCTGTTTATAAACGTTTTTACTCAGCTTTTACCCAAATGTAACACGTTTTTTCACATTGGATTCAATTAGAAAATGTATGCATAATCTTTTATTTATGTACATTTTCTAAATTAAACCGGTTATGTGGATCTTGGATGAAAATATTCCTAAATGGCCCCTTAGTGTTTAGGGTTGCTGAGTTGTGTTTTTAATATTACTTTTAATGTATTACATTGCTAATTTGTGTTAATACCGATTTCACTTTTAATGTGTAAAGTTGCTGATTTGTTTGTGTATCAGTTTTTTTATATTTGTTTTGCCAATTCTTCATTTTAAGTTGTGATTGTAGTGGTGTGATGTTTGTGTGTATTTGATATCAGTATCCTATACTCTATTTCTCTGCTTTGTTTCTTATAACCGGTCTACACATTATTCGTTTTATAAAGCAACTCTAATGTAAAATCATAATTCAAAGAAGAAAAATATATTCATATTATTTTTAACTTTGAAATATATATATACTTATAAATCTATTTATCTGTCTATCTAGCTGTATTTATATAAAAAAAAAACTGTATACAGCTATTTAAACATTTATAAAGAAATCATAAGACCATCCATCGTTTTGGTATCCTCTTAGGTAGAAGGAAATGTCATCAATTAATTATTATTTTTTTTTTATTTAATACTTTTTTTATTTTAATTAATTTTCTTTTATCTCGATTTACTGAATCATCCGTTTGGTTTTAATCATTCAGTTTGTACATTTGAAATGTAAACTTTGGCAGTGCAGATAGATGTAGAAAGTTTTTTTGTATATGTCATTCAGAATCAGAAAAATGTAATTGCTTGCAAAGTATGGGAGTACTAGGACTAGTTGCTGTTTTTTAGTGGTAAACTGTTATACAGCATACATGGGAATGAATATTCCTATGTGGCATGGACATAAATTACAAACATGAAATACAGCAGCATAGCATTTGTATTTGTGATGGAATAACAGTGTCTCATTTGTATCAGAATTAGTCTCTTGTCACTGGGAGTGCAGTGCAGTGTTTTATACATATGCATTTATACATATCTGCAAAACATATTAGGCACTCCTTTGGGAATATTAGGGAGTATAGTTCAGTTTTCCATACATATATTTATTAACTGTTATTTGTTTCTACTTTCACAGACACATGTATTTTATGGGTGGATTTTACATCATTTTTTGTGTTAGTACAATGCTCTTTAACCTATACAGTCATTTAAAATTTTAACTACCCGCATTCATGTTGTCAATGCCATTCACATTTTATGAATGATGATGAATGCCAAGATTTTCTTTTAACAGTTTGCATTTTCTGGCGACAGTCATCACTAGAACACTGGAAGTACCTAGTAATAACAGTAATTGCCATTGTTATTACTTTTTTACATTTGCACAATATGCAGTTTGAAGAATAGTATTCTGAACTATAATTTCTGAAATGTAGTAATGTACTAAATGTCTGCTAAACAAGTGACCCAACTGAAAAAGGGTAAATGTGTCAAATATGCAGCAAGGTTAAAGTGATGAACACGGGGCTGGAAATTCTATAACGTTCATGCTGTCTGTACTGAGTAATCAGCTGTAAAAAATCAGGCATTTTAATGCCATTATTTCAAATCTGGCTCACCTTTGCAGAACGTTGCAAAGAAACTGCATGGGGTTATAAAGAGTGCTGGGCCTGGCTGCTTCTGGGATTTAGTATGATTGTGTCCAAAGTGAAATTTGTAGCACATTGTGGCATTCGCTCTGCTGTTGAAAGAGCATTAAAAACATATTGAATACATACTGTATACTGAGCAAAGCTAATGTTCAGTTTTTAAAGTGAACCTCCAATAAACTTAGATTAGGCTTTAATAAAGTAAATGTGTTCACATTAAATACCAAATCATGATTTAAGGAAATAAAGAAAGCAGCATTTACTTGAAATTTCCTTGCATGTGTGGTCAGGTATTTGAAGTCAGCATAGGCTATAACTTTACTTTTAGTTTTCCCTTTAGTATAATAAACCCATTACTTTGTCTTATAGGTATATAGTTATATGTGCGGGTAATATTTCCCTATATTTTATGTCAGGCTCCCTTTGGATTATTACCTCAGTGTGCCTACATTCATTGCACATACCTTTACTTCAGTGCGCATATCTTTACCTCAGTGTAAATGCATTTACTTCAGTGTACCTCCTTTTACCTCAGGATGTCCCATACTAAGTGTGCCTGTGTTTACCTCAGTGCTCCTGCATTCAATGTGCCTGCATTTACTTCAGTGCACCTCCAGTTAATGTGCATGTTTTGACCTCAGTGTGCCTGCATTTACCTCAGTGCCAACATTTAGTGTGCCTGCATTTACCTCATTGTGTTGTTGTGTTTACCTTAGCGTGCCTAAATATAGCTAAGTGTGCATGCATGCATGTGAGTGTGCCTGCATCTACCTCAGTGTGCCTACATTCAGTGTGCATGTCTTTGCCCATATACACAACATATCTAGTTTTATTAGGCCGTTGAGTATCTGAGTAAACAATATATATAGCACAGATATAATTATATATTGTGCGAGCAGCCAGTTTAAATATTAGAATGCAATATTTAGACCTTGCCTTCAGTACAACTTTAGGTACAATTCTCCTCCGATGCTTTTAGAAAATGTTTTAAGCAAATGTTTTCATCCCTGAAATGAGCAAAAATTAGATAATGAGATGAGATTTACAGACTTAACAAATTAACTTTCTTGTTTTGTTAAAGAAAAGCATTATTATGTAAAGTTTCCATATTAATATTTGTCTGTATACTTTTTTTATAGTTACGTCTACCACAGTTCAAAATGGATGGTTGCAGGCAATGCAGACTCTCCAGTTCCCCCACGTGTTTATATCCATCCAGACTCCCCAGCTTCTGGTGAGACATGGATGAGACAAGTCATTAGTTTTGATAAACTGAAACTTACCAATAATGAGCTGGATGACCAAGGGCATGTAAGTATTAGGAATAACAAAATATCTTAACATATTGGTAGTTTTTTTATCATTATTTTTTTCCACATTATCTTTTACAATGCTTTGTTCATTCTAATTCCACATACTTCATTATAACCACAAATCAGAACTTGATTAAGCGATTAAGAGAGTAAGCTCTTTTGGGCTGGGTCTTCTCCTGTGTCATTGTTTGTAACTGTCTGTCATTTGCAACCCTATTTATTATTCAGTGCTGCTTAATATATTGGTGCTATATAAATTCTGTTAAATATTATTATTAAAAATAATAATAACTAAATATATATATATATATATATATATATGCACATAATAATATATTATATTTATTATTATTATTAATATTATTAATAATAATAATAATAATAATAATAATAATAGCTTGTTTAAGATCTTGCATATTTGAAGGAGCTTTATAGCATTAGTCTACACTAATCTTTAGGAAAATACAGGTAGTAGGTTTCTTAACTTACCTTTTGGTTTATTTTAAATTGTTAGCTTCAGCATGAAAATCTCTACATCTGGGATTCCATTTTCACTCTCCTGACGGTTAGCTATGAGGGTTTGCTTTATCAGCTAAAATGTACCTTATTTTCATTGGAATGGGTATATGAGAACTTTGATGTAGCATTGGAGAGTTGGGAACTTGGATGCAGAAATCTTCCTGCTGGAATCGATGCAAGAGATACAGAATGCCAGTTTGGAGTAAATGGAATCTTTAATGGTGTTGTACAATAGAGAAACTAAATTTATAGAAGGGAGCATGTGAAATAAATTATTATTTGTGGAACCCTTTCATATTACTTTTAGCATAGGAAGAAATGTTGTAAGACTTTGAAATCAATAAAAGAAAAATTAGGAAAATATACTTAAACTTTTAAATGCTTAATGGGCTTTGCAAATGAATCCAAGATGTACTTACTTAATTTGCCAATGAGAGAACCGGTTGACATCTGTTAGCAATCCAAGACACAGGATTGTATTTTTATAGCAGTGATTGAAATTATTATCTTTTTAAATAATGCCTAGATACAGACTTGTCCTTAAGGAGTAATACATGTTTGTGGAAACTAATTTTAGTGAAGTTGGGTCAGTTTCCATAGAAGAAGAATATTAGCCTGATTTAGCTTTTTATTATTCAGTCATATGCATGGGAAATCCTATTTTTTTAAACTTCCCTGTGCATTAATATGAGCATGTTCTTCTTTTTTAGTAACATATTCTCATTAGGTTTGTGATCTGTTGGTTCATGTACCATGCCTTTTCAGCTGTATATTTAGTTAAAATTATTGTTCCAAGCTTCCATATTCCTAGCTTTATTACTACTATAAATTATAATAATAGTAATGAATATAATAATGAATTTATATGGCACTTTTTTGAGGCATTTCAGTCTATAGTCATATCCTACCAGTCTCCCATAGGAGCTAACATAAAAACTAAAGAGAGAGCAGAGTAGTTATATCAACCCCTTGTCAAATCACAGGCTTGAGGCTAGCACAGGAGATCTAGCTATATTGTACAGTGGCAGGACCCTCTTTATGTCATGTTGCAGGAAGCCTGTATAACACAATTGTAAATGCTTTTTGCAGGTACTACAGTTTATATACATACATTTCAATTGTATATTTAACTGTTTTCCTAGAGTTCCCACTTTGAACTAGAAAGCTTTGCTAGACAGGGATTTGTGTCTTTTTATTATGTGGGGCAGTTATTATTATTAATAATAATAAACAGTATTTATATAGCCCAAACATATTACACAGCGTTGTGCATTAAACAGTTACTTTGGAAGCAACTTTCACTGAAGTGGAAAACTTCAATTCAAAAATGTTTAACATATTTTTTATATTTTTAACATACCAAAAACACAAAGGGTTTGAATTTCTAAAGCTGTAAGAATGTAGATCATGCCCACAAATGTAACTACATAATTTCAATGTAGACTATTGGGTCACTTCTTTTTTAGTGCTATAAGAAAATAGTAAAGCAGACCTAAAGATCCTTGTGAAACTGTGGGGTCAATTTACTAAAGTAGTAGTGGGTCATTTAGCTTATAGATGGTTTGGGAGAGCAATTTTGTTAAAGTGTTTTAATGCATTAATTGTATATTTTATAATATTGATAAGTTTTTCCTTATGCATGTTTTTGTTTTACTGACGCCTCACTACATTAAACATATATATTTAAATATTTCAAAACTTTAAAGGGGGGCACATTATCAGAGGTGGTGCATTGAAAACCACTGCTGACAATAAAAATTAAGGGCAACTTTAAATTATGGCTAAAGCATGCACAGATTAGATTGTGGATGAGAATTGCATTCGTTCTTTTAAAGTTGGCTGCAAGAATGGAAATATTGTTTACACTGGCCTCAAATTAAGGTTTGGTGAACGACTGTTTTTAAAGGATTTGTAGTGGGATTGTTCTATAATGTAAGGGAAAAAAATATTTTTACAAGCTGGAAATATGACTATTTTCTAAAAAAAGGAGTGCATGCATGTGTGTGTTTTTAGTGTGTCATCTGGGGTTTCCAGTTGCCATTTTTTTAGAAGTGTTTAGGTTTCTCAAAGAAAAAGAGTTTATATGGGAAAATGTTTCCCAAATACACATTTATTCTACACAGATAGCAGTTTTCTTACCACTGCCACTGATGCTAAACTACAAACACATGGTAAAACATCCTTCAAGAATTTGAAACAGGATGTCTTCTGTGTACATCAATAGTATGACAATGGTCCTTACTCTTTTCCTAATCTATTCAACAGTAAAAGAAAAAAAAAATTTAAGCTGAAGCTGTGCTTTACAAGCTTAAGAGGTAGTAACAAACTACAGGTTGCCTACATTTGTCGTGGGAGTTTGCTTGCCTTGTACTGTATATGGGTATACAGTATCGATTTATTTTATTTTTTTTTACAACGTTTTGTTTTAAAGATTTAACTTTGTTTTAATTGTGTTCACATCTTCAATACTTGGGTTTGAATTAGAACTAATGCTGAACTTGAAATATAAGATTATTCTAAATTGACTTTCATCAAGCTGTATTAAACATTACAACTATCAGTATAAATGACTGGATTTATATCAAACATTGACCCCTAACAAATCTTCTTTGTATAGCTGTTTTTTATATTGAATAATATAGTTTTACACTTCTAAATGGTAGTCATTTTTTATGCCAAGTAGTAATAACTTAAAGTAAAGGTTTGGTTTTGGTTCCATGATACTTAGTGCATTTTCATTTAGCATAATGCATCATACTTGGTACAAAGTCTAAATACACCCATCTGCTAGCTTTGGCTGCTTTGTAAGGAAGCAGGACTTTATATCCATGGAAATCTTTTTTTAATTTACTTTCTTGGAAGCTGCTTGGTTGAACTCGGGCATATCAAATGTCAGGACCATTTGTCCTATCTACCTGGAACTTTGCTCTAATTACTTTAAAAAAACAAATATAACCTCTAACTTTGGAACCTTTATGAGGACTTATATCAACCAGCAAAACTATTTGTATTGCTATCCTTATTTTTGTCAACAATGGTATTGTACTTTTGAAAAGTGGCTACTATCTAACTCCTGATGAAGCAGACCAGATCTGCGAAATGCGTAGAGTTTAGTTAAAATAATAATTCCTGTTCTTTCAGTGATGGTAACAACCATAATCATTATGCACTCCTTTTGATAACTCATCCTAGTTAAAAGCATTAAGACATTGTTTGAACAAAGCTATTTATCTATACGATTGATTTTATGATATTATCATGGTCTATGTGCAAATTTATATGTTCAATAAGATGTTGTAAAATAAAAATTTGCTTTTTTAAGTAAGAGTTTGGTACCTTGAAAATCTCTCTTTGGAATATAGGTAGTCCTGCTTTGCTCTTCTTCTAAACAGGAATAACACATATTTTACCTTTGCTAAATACACCCATATACCTAAGATAATATTTACTCCATCCCAGTGATGGTCATAGGTAGCAGCAGGCATAAACAATTGATTTTTTACTGATTATATTTGTATGTTTCCCAATACAAATTCAGCCTAAAGAAGTTTAAACAAAGATAAGTAAGGAGTAAAACCTAACTACATGCTATTGTTTTTATTAAGACTACACTCAGGTACACCCAAGTTGTATTAGTAATTTGGGGTTCAGAGGAACACAGCATAAAGTGCACCCTCTGCAGGCTCCTTGCTGTCTCACCAATATGAAAGCCTGTTGTAGAAAAACATGCTCACAGCTATCAGTCTAAATTTAGAAGTTGGATTGTTAAACAATGCAATCAGGAATCATCAGAAAGTTATTTATCTGTGACTTTGTGAGGTGTTCTCTGGATTAGAGTTACAATAGAGTACTTAAAACACAGACTAGGTTAAACTGGATAAGCAGCTCACTGACTTGTTTTACATGGCACTGAGAATTTCTCCGCTTGGGTAACATAAGTGTGCACATTATTATATTGATGGTTGTATAATTACTAAATACCATTTGCATGGCTAACCACAATCTAATGTGCGTTGGTAGCTCAATTCTAAGCCCCTACTACCTGCCATTGCTCTATTCAATGTAAGTGTCCTGGTTGGCCATTTGGTATTATAAATGGCAGATAGTCAAGCTCCAGCTCTGAATCCAGGGAAATGAAGCCCTTGGTAATAAAAAGTAACCCTTAGTATAAAAGTAATTTTATACTTTTTTAATGTCAGGACTTTGTATACTGATCTGGCAGATTTTATTTCTTTGGTCGAGGAGAGTTTGTATGGAACCATTTTATTGTTGCATCTTAGGTCATACAGTTAAATTGATGTATGCAAAACAGCCATAGAATTACTGGAGAGTCATTGAGCACATGTTGCCACATCTATATTTTACCATGGTATCTTGCCATGAATGACTTGATCACAAAAGGATATAATCAGATGTAAACTTTAAATAAATCACACCTAGTTTGCTAATGCATTGGGTATTAAAAACAATTGCAAGTATACTTGTTTTCAACTTTTTTTAGTTTGTGGTTTTTTACACCTCAGTGCTGCCTAATGAGGATAACTGATTAGGATTTTGATGACCACCTATACTATAAAAGTTTAATTGGGCTACAGTTTGGTTACCATGTCCGTGTTATTCCTGTCAGGTCAGGGTGTCCAGTGTCTACAGCATCTGACAGCTGTAAGCATGCATCAGACACAGCCAAGTACCCAATTATATTTTACTAATTGCAGTGTTAGTAAATGACCAAGGATTCCTATGTGTCTTTAAATATCTCTATCTGCTATTTATCCGTTCTGCCCCTGTAGGTATGATCTTGACTCAGTTTCTGTTTTTACCTTTTTTGCTTGTAGTACAGCTTTGTCTATTTACCGCTATGAGTAGCTGGAAGCCCTAGTGGTTTGGAGTTGTAAGAAAACTTTAAAGTGTATCTAAACCCAGAACCAAAATGTAATATAGGAAAACCTAGTGGTTCCCTAATATAGCGGCTACAATACTTCTCATTTTCTTACTCCTTTTTATTTTACACAAAGCTATGCTTATTTTTTCAGTGTATCAATGGAGAGAGCCATACTAATCACACAGGCTGGACATCAAACATGTCTGCCTTTGTTCATCTCCATTACAAGGGAAATGTGATTGGATTAGTAATTGACAAAAAAAGTTCAATAGTTTTTTTTCTTTTTTCAGGTCACACAAAATTATTAGAACTCTGCATTTCAGGCTAGGGCAACAGGTATACTTTGTACTTGCTGACAAAAATATAATGCAGCCACCACATCCAAGGGTAAGCTGCAATATATTTTATTTTGTTTCTGACTTAAGAAACAAAAGTTTTTAACCTAGATTTGGTTTTGTAATTATTGGGAGGAACTGTGCGGGACATTGCGGAATGCAAGCCGTTATGTGTTATTTTAAGTGAAATAAACTGGAAAACAGATTATTTTTTTCTAAATTAGGTCTCTTATATGCAGTGAATGTTGAATTGGGTGCCAAAGAACAAATTTACCAGTTCTCAGGGCAGAGTTAGCAACTACAAAAATAAAGTCAACTGAGACAAAAATATTCAACCATTTGCCATTTTATTTTATTTGTAAGCTTAATAAAAGTAAAGAAAACTCAATGAATTTTAAACTAAGAAAAATTATTTTTTTTTACTGTAATTCAAACACAAACTGAATTAATAATGCATCCTAATTTTAAATATTATGTGTTTCACAGTAGGAATGTCATTTAGCTGATGTTAAGTGACAGTGCAGTCTGTCACTATACCCATTAACATTTTACTCTGATGAAACCTATTTTGTAACTTTTGCCTAATTGGAAACAAGTGACTATTTTCCCTATTACTGAAAGCAAGAGCGCATATTGTTCCTATGAAAAGCTAAGATACATCGGCAACTACATCAATAGGATTTGGAAATGGTCAAAGTACCATTTCCATCACAGTTTGTTCTTGATTATTCATGCCTTCCACCACGATTTTGAAGTCGTCAGCATTAAAATAAGTTAGTATTAGCTTTTGATGTTGCAGGATGAAAACCAAACCAGTTTCAAACGTACTCTTGATGGCTATTCAACTGTGAATAATTAGGATCAGAAAAGTATTCAGCACTGAGTGAAAATAATATTATAGGCTGAAATATTTAAATAATTTAAAACTAATGATTAACTTTTGGTCACCTTATTACATTAATATCAAGTTCTTATAAGTTAAAAATGATAATTGAAATGTTCCTGATTAGTTAATAAACCCTTGAAATTTTCACAGATAATTCTTCATTCAATGCACAAATATCAGCCACGTGTCCATGTGATTCGGAAAGACTGTGGGGATGAACTGTCTCCAGTGAAGCCAATTCCAGCAGGAGAAGGGGAGAAAGCATTCACATTCCCTGAAACAATATTTACTACTGTAACAGCATACCAGAATCAACAGGTACTTCTTGGATCATTTCATTACTAGCACAAATGCTAATGGATAAAAAAATAAAAAACCTTAATGAAAATGATGTATTAAAACTTACACAAAATCTATTTGTTTTATTAACAGATATTTCCAGGTTGTGATGCTCAAACAATTGCAACATATATGTCAGGTTTATTGTTTCTTAACTTGTGAAAAAAACAATATATTCAATTCTGCTATCTGGGCCTCCTTACTAATGACTAAAATTAAAAGGATTAAAAGCATTTAGGGTTTTTTAAAATGTGAGCCATCAGTTAAAATAGGGTAGGAGGAGAGGCTGTAAGGTTTGGATAGATGATACTTTAGAATTTATATTAATAGGAACACATTTATAAACCTTAAAAATTATCAAATAATGATCATAGAATGAAATAAAAAATATTTATTTTTTTTATTTCATATTTATTTTTTTTTTTTTTGTGTGAATTATCTGGAAGTAGCATGTGAATATCAGGTGCTGGTAGACATGATATATACATGCTTCCTACAGGAAAATGTCTCACTAAATAATGATTTATGGAAACACAGCTGTGGAACATTCAGCTTTTGAAGCCAGTCAGCAAAAGCAGCTCTCAATACTTTTATATTTTTTCTTGATGCCCTTAAGGGTACTAAGGATCCTTGCTGTTGTCTTATATTCCATGAACCTTTGATCAGTCATTGGCTGCCTCCTGATTATAGGATTTTAATGGTACAAATTTTTTTGTGTTTTTTTATATTTGTAATAACCACATTTTTGTACATTTTTCCAGATAACAAGATTAAAAATTGACAGAAATCCTTTTGCAAAGGGATTTAGAGATTCTGGGCGAAACAGGTTAGTGTTTTTCCTAATGCCCAATTACTAAATGTTTTACAGGGACTCTTTCTTTATAAAATTTACACTGCACTGAATGCTTTTCATAAAGAGATTTATTTTAAAAACATGTTTATATAATTTAATAGATTTTTAAAATTTATATAGTAATCAGAAACATTTGCTTACCATGTATGCACATTCCAGTTCCTGATTTGCATTGTTGCACAATGGCTGTACCATACTGTTACTTTCTGTCAGTGTCAAGCAGTGTCATACATTGCCTACTTCACACCCAAGTAGATATGTTCACATCCCATGGGCACACAGATATTCAGCAAATTTGTTTTCAGTAATATTCAAAAATATTAACAATGGGTAGAAAAAAACATACAGCAGACTAGAGCAAAACACATGAAAAAAACAGTGTGATAAATAGGGAAAAAAAGAAAAAAGGGTGTGCATAAATGTATACTATCAGACTATACCCAAGTAATGTCCACTCCCTCCATACTATTAGACTGTACCGGTATAACCTTCCACTTTTATACTATCAGATTATATTCAAGATGTGTCATCTGTCCCAATAGTGACAGTCTACGCTGTACTGGCTGCCTATACCCTGAACTGTTACTACATTCTACACCTTGTTGCTATTTCCACACCCAGCTGTCCTCACATACATTATCAGCCCAAGCTCAAGTCAAGCCAGGCTGCAGTTCCTGCAGTATGTCAAAACAACAGGAACTTACTATCTTTTAAAGTTTGAATCTGCTGGGCTTTACCATCAATAACTGCTACGAGAATGTCTTGTACAATGTGCATAAATGTTCTACAGTATATTATAATGTTGTCAGCTGGCTCTATGCCCATACTCACCCCAATAGGGCACATTGTAGCTGCTTCAAGGGTTTCCTGCTGGGGCAGATTGACTGCCAGATGCAGTGCATGGTCATGGCATACTTTGTCCTGTGGCTTTTGAGAAGCAAGGCACCTGTCAAAGTAATCATCAGTCAGTGCTAAATCCTCAAGAGGTCAGCACATAGGAATTACCCACCATACCCTAGTACATCAGGTAGAATGTCAAGCCCAACATTTAGCTCTGATTACTAAAAACAGTGGGGTTACCAAGAAGCTAAAGTTTTTTTTTTTACTTTGCAAAGGGAATGTTGATAATTAGGTAGAGCTTGAGTTCACTTTAAATACCCAAGAATACACTAGAAAAATAAAAAAGCACATAAATCTGCTAGTGCTTGATTTGGTAAGCCAAGTAAACATTTATACATATATTTATTTATATTTTTAATGTTGCAAATTTACCAGTCTATATCACTTAGTAATCAGTCCCGTGCTCTGTTTATCTGAGAGTTTATTTTAGAAATTGGTGACCAAGAAGAATAAATGTTATATTTATAAAGCAAGCAATGTGGCATTCACCAAAACATTCAATGCAGGAATATGTGTCTGATGCATGTTTAATTACAGCAATTGATTCACATGCCATGTAAATACTAATGAACAATAAATATGCCCCTAAGTGATTGCTTTGAAATTGCAAAAAAACAAACCTTTAACAAACTTTACAATTGTAACTTAAAATCTGGGTCATTATTGCACAATAATATTTTTTTAAATCAGGTCATACTTTTCAATATTATTCAAGGTATTAAAAATAAAAAGAATTTACGTGTAGAATGCTTTTCAATAATTATTAAAATTTAATTTTTCCACCTGCAACTTTTGGTCATATAAATAAATGCTGTGCATCGATTCATAGTCTGTTAGTGGAAAAGAAATGGCAGATTAACAGTGATCAATAGCTTGCAGTTTGGTGGGTGTGCTTTCACATTTTTAGATAAATTTAAGCCTTGGACAAGAAAAAAATCAGGGAACTTCTTGGTTAGAATTTTGCAAGCCAACTGATATGACCCACTTTATTGAGTAAATGATAGTCTACTCCTATGTGGCTATCTACCTTTCTGATTTTAATAATCTAACAGTTCAACAGACTCTTGTCAGGCTTTTTTTGCCAAAATTCAGTGGGAGCAATAAATGCTTTAGTGTTAGTGGTGAGTGAGAGTAACAAATTCCCCAGTAAAACATGCCCCAGTGTAATTGGCAATTGGGAGTAAATGCCCTATTGACAGTGGTCAGTGGGTTTACAACATCACCCATTGGTCAGTGGGAGTAATACATTCCTCCAATAAATGTGTCAGCGGTCTCTGAGAGTGAAAGCAGGCCCCCTAATCAATGCCAGTAGTAGTTACAAATGCCTGTGTCAGAGATAAGAATGATGCTCCTGGGTCAGTGAGAATGGGGAGAATGGGGTCCTTGTGTCTTTGGGTGAAGTGATGCCCCATGTCAGTGGGGGGAACAGGGTTCTTGTATTAGGTATATAAATATTATGTATATTATTTTTTTTATTTACACACCTGTCACATTATTTTTATGTCATATATATATATATATATATATATATATATATATATATAATATTTACCTCCCATACAAAAATGCATATACCTCTTCCCCGCACTACAAACTAGTATTCGCAGCACTGAATTACATACATAAACAAACCAATCTGCACATTACACACAAACAGAATATACACATACATACGTATAAGCCTGCATTATACATACATACCCTGTTTCCCCGATTATAAGGCACTCTCTTATATTTTTTGAAATGCCAAAATATGCCCTGGGTCTTATTTTCAGGGGATGTCTTATTTTTCCATGAAGAAGACTACAGTACACATTTATTGTTGAAAGTCACTCATGATCACTCATGAATGATTGTCCCCTTCTGATCACTATGAAATGATTGTCCCCTTCTGATCACTCTATTCCATTGACTCCATTGTCCCCTTCTGATCACTATGAAATGATTGTCCCCTTCTGATCACTCTATTCCATTGACTCCATTGTCCCCTTCTGATCATTTACCCGTAATTTAGTGCAGGGATCTCCGTTAGGGCAGGGATCAGCAGCTTGCTTCCTTGTTCAGAATCGCGTGGCTTACTTAATGAGGATGTCCTAAAATCGGGGAAACACGGTAAATAAATGATACAGCTTTGATCCCAGAATGCCCACAGATGCAGTAATGTTCTCCGTCTCATGCAGCTTTTGTCTTCCTGCATACAGAGAACAGTAGGGGGTCCTGGTGCTATGCTGTGTCCTGCTTGTTTTCCAGGGTCAGATTGCAGTATCTGCTACAGATACAGCTCTTCAGGTGCAGAGGAGCCTGTGGACAGGCACATGAAGCTAACAGGGGTCCTTAGAAATGCTTGGACTGTGGGCAACTCCAACACCAAATGCTAACCCAGGGCAATTGTTTGTGAAGTGGAGCCATTAGAATAGTTTATTAAGAATGTAGGAGAAACAACTGTTTTTGACATTTTAATGTAAGATCACATTAGAAACGGATTACAGACATGGGGATTACTGGAGTAGTTTATTAAACTAATTTAACTGCTGAATGGCTATTAAATTTCAGATTTTCTCTTACACAAGGAACACTATACATGTTCAGTCTCACTCCATGTGGGTTGAGGAGTGGGTGGGGATAAAGGTATATTTATTACAGCTGAAATCATGACTTTATTTCTTTCACTGGTATTATTATTATTATTATTATTAATAATAAACAGGATTTATATAGCGCCAACATATTACGCAGCGCTGTACATTAAATAGGGATGTAAGTTATGCATATTATATTCATATATTTACATATTTAAATATGAATTTGACCTCAAACATGAAAATTTAGCTCCTCCATTTTACTATTTTCAAAAACCCACTAGAATTTGGTATTGGGGGTTCATTATTGCAAGTATGCTAGGATGCCTGGGTCACTGGACATGTGCCAGCTTAACATGTAAAGAGTGACCAATTCCTTTTTAAAAGATACAGTGAATTTATGTCTGTCTAAATTTATATATATAAAAGATAGGATTAGCATCACATATAGTCCAAAGCTTTTTATCTAGTCTTACACTGAGTAATAGGAGTAAGAAATGGCTAGAATTTATGTCAATTTTTCATTTCTGCCTGTGAGTGTAATAGGGAAACTAACCCCTTACTTTTTATACCTGTAACTCCAGGCCAAGAAATAGAAACAAGGTTTACTAAGGCATGTAAACTATAAAGGGATATTGAGTTCCCCAAAATTGTTTATGTATTTTTAACTAAGTCCTTGCAGACTGTCCCATCACTTCCTTCTTCTCTGAAATTTCTTCATTGAGAACACAGGCAGCCATAAAAAAATTAAAAACATTTAACAATTCCCCATGCTATGTAAACAATAACAAAACTGTCTTTTTATCTGAAACATCTGGTTTTATTTTTATGTTGTTTAGTTTTGTTATATTTTGGATATATAAATATTGTACATTTTTTGTTTTACCAAATTCATGAATCAGCCATATAAGTTTTCTGTTCATAATGATGTGCAAAAATTTAGAACATAATTTATTTAAAAAAAGTGTTTGTCCTCCACCAGTTTTACATCCCTCCTTCCATTTAATACTAAATAGGATGTTATTATAAAAATAAATCTTCTTTATCCTGGCTGGTTATTCCTAGAGATCTTTTTTTCTGTGTTCAAGCTTGAATAATTGATTTACTAAAGGATACATTTTTTTCATTTTTGATTGCTTGGCCTGTACCTTTAAAGAAAACACTCCTGTATTAAAGTAGCTATGTAAAAACAAGTTCCTGCTTAGAATATATTCTTCAACCTATTTATACATTTTTCGTTTAAGCATGGATTTTGCATGGTCCTTAATGACAACCTTCTTGATAGATATCCCTTAGTTCTTTATTTCCTAATTTACAACAAGCCGCTGTTATTGCAACATGAAGGAAGGAATTAAATATTAGCATGTATGTGTTGCTGTTAGGAAATGGCTTGCTTTGCCTCTTTATTGCTTTTGCTTCCACTGAGGAAAAAAAAACTATTTATTCTTTTTAAAAAGGAATGTTTTCTCCCTCTAGCTCATTGCATTTGTTTGATCTACAAGAAGGGTGACAGGCTAAATCTGGTTTAGTTTAAGAGGTGATTTAATCACAGCTCAGAATTAGTCTACTTTAAGACCTTGGGACCTTACTTCACAGATATTATAGTCTCTGGACTACAAAGAAATAGACTTGAAAACAGAATTAATTCCTGGAGCACACCATTTTCCAATAAATAGATTAAAGGAAATGTATAAGGTGTTTTAAAATATATTTTCTGTATTATGTTTCAGATTTAAAATAAATCTTTTAATTCTTGTATTGCATTTTTGTCAGGTACATATGAAGTATTGTATAAAAATATGTCATCTTTACCACTTGTATGCAGCAGGTGGCACATTTAAAACTACTTTGCAGAAAGCGAATTTACCCTGTGCTGTGAGTAGAATTATCTGAGCAGAAGATTTAATTACATATTAACAGTTGAATGTGCTAAAGGAAGGACACACCTCTCCCCCCTAATATATATAGAAAAATATGTTTTTTGGCAAGATAGAAGCAGTCAAGAAATTAACAGGGTGTACTGCGATTACTTATTAGAGGGGTATATTGCACAACTGTCACTAAAACACACCTTAATAAATTTTTGCTTGCAAAAAAAGATGTAGGGTATTTTTTTAAGTTTTTCTAATGTTAATTCAATTTCAAAAGTTCACGTTCAATGTGTTCAAATATTATTTGTTTTTTTATTCCAAAAAACATAAAAAGATTTTAATCACAGGCCTAGAATGCTAAAACTTTATTCACCTATCCTAGTATCTTAGCTGTTTAGATTTATAAGTATAATTTATCTATTTTGGGGTTGATATACCAAATTACCTTGTTATCTACTAAGCTCAGTTAACAGTCACTTTTTATTATGAACAGTATCCACAATTGTAGGAAACCATTACCACACTCTCAGTTACATGTATTTGCTGTTTGTGTGTCACTGACAGCTCTTTGAATACTGTACATGGTAGAGAAGAACATATTCACTCAATATATGTATGAAAATATGTCATTACTTTATTATTACACACTTCATATGTCTATAAAACATCTATCCTTCTTTAACCACCTAAGCGTTACACTGAGGTCTAGATTTCTGTACCAAAAGTGATCCACTGTTTTTCATGAAATTTTTTTTTAAATTGTAGACCTGTAACTTACAGAAATATGTCCGAACAGGGGTTCTAGTAGATAATATGAATATAAAAAATGGCTTCTCCCTGCAGAGATCATCCGGCGCTGGAACGAGAAGGACGTGGGACAATCAGGATCACAGAATGCCGGCCGGCGGAACACAAGATGCCGAAGGCACAAGATGACGAAGGCACCCGACGCTGGAGAGATCGGCGGACGATGACCGATGGAGGACGACGCTGGATGAGCACAGGGGGACCAGGTAAGTAAGGATGTGAAAAATCTCGGGCTTAACCATCCTTGCAATTTTTTTTTGCCCGAGCAAAGGTCGGGCTTAACTGCAAGGAGGTTAAAGACAAATAAAAAACAAAAATATAAATATAGAATACATGCTTATTGATTTAGGTGCAATTTAAGCCTTTTTGTTTAACACATTTTGCACATTACAGAGTAGTGCTGTAGAAGCATTAGGTGGCTAATGCAAAATGAGAAACTGTTCAGAAAAAAGAAAATAATTACATGTCATACAATCCAAAACAATTTTGTTGATTTATTTGTTAAAATCTTAACAATTTTACCAGGTATTAGTCTTTTTAAGTATGTTGCAATACTGTTTTATTGAAAGAATTTCAGCCTCTTTAAAGACATGTATAATAGTAGGGTTTATTTAATAGATATCAGCAGCCTAAGCTGTTAAAAGATATCCTGGTGAATATTAGCAAAGTGAAAGCAAATTTATGTGGTGAGAAAGAAGTTCCATTCTTCTGCTAGAATTTGAGTCTGACCTTATAAAATGTTAAATCAGGAAGGCCAAACAATTTCTACCCTGTAAACAATTGTAAGTATTTCATTTATTATATGTGGCCAGTTGATTGCATAAATTAAATTGGTGATAAAATGTGGAAATTGTTGGAAGGCATCTTGTATAAATTATCACCCTGGCTATACTTCTCCAGGAGGTACCTTTTATCTCCTATTTAACTAGAAGTGAAAAGTCTGGGTTACTGCCTAAATAAAGGCATTTTTGCCCAGGTTTGGCCAATAAACATTTTATAGCCGTTGCCTGTTCTATATCTGTGAACTCACAAACGTGGTATAATATTGTCTGATGGTTATGAGTAAATTCTCAAACTAGCATTAAATAAAAACAAATCGCTGACAGTAAAATAGTTGGTGAAGTTTATTATTAGCAAAAATCTAGAGGAAGGCAGTACATTTATTGTTTGTTATGCTTTGGAGTGTGTTTTTTTATGTTTTATTCTACTGCAGAGTCATCTACAGGGTTCATATTTTGTGAGAGTTTTTTACATTTTTGTATGCTATCAAAACAGACAGAATAAAACAGCTGAAAGATTGGATTTTTTTTGTAGGATGGGTTTGGAAGCCCTTGTGGAGTCATATGCATTTTGGAGACCATCTTTGAGAACTCTAACATTTGAGGATATACCAGGCATGCCAAAACAGGGTAAGTACCTTTATATTTCATAACACCATTTACCTACAGCATAAATAATATTTATGTTATATTTAGTTGTGAATATCATGAATTTCAAAATTCCTTACATTTTCCCTATGTTGTTGAGTAAATTTTTATTTTGGAAAGGCACAAACTTTGAGCCTATGCCAAAAGTATATACTAGAAGGCTTTAGAATAAAAGATAAAATGGTGATCATAAAAAAAGTCTTCTGTAAATTAGTTGTTTTTTCAAAATACACACTTTCTAAAATGTTATCAATGCTATTAAACAAATATGCTTTTAACTGTTTTTTATTAAATAAAGCCACAATCTAAAACGGTTATATATCCAGAGATATAAAATGCTAATAATTATATTCTTGTATTTACTTTAATTTGCTTAATGTGTTATTATTTCTTAATATAATTATGTTTAGTGCAGTAAATATAGCTATTATTACAGTGTAAATAATCAGTGATAATAGAATAAATATGGATATTAAATAACTACACCAAGCCATTGTATAGGGAGAAACCATACATCCACGTGGTGAGTATTTGTGAGGCCTCCTCATGATTTACCCTATGGATACCCAGTGGACTTAAACATGATCTCACATGCTCTGACATGATCTCTATAAAACCAAGCAGAACTATGCAATTAAATGGTAATGCAAATCTTTCACATTGGAATACCTCATGGTTGTGGAGCAGACTGAAACAAGTTTTTAAATTCAAGCTACAACTACAGATAACGTTATATCTTTATTAACTCAAACAACAAAGTTTGACTCTGTTGATAATATGGCTACTGATGACCATACTTTTTGGAATTGAAAAGAAAATGTGAAACACCATAGTAAACCATTATTAAAAATTTAGTTTGGTTCTACTTTAAAGGAAAAAATAACATTTTAAAGTGCCAGATCTCCCCCAGTGGACAACTGTAGATGCCAAAGATTCCCTATTCACCTGACCTAGCTCTCATGGCAGCATCTTCCTCTTCAAGACTTGCACCACAGCCATCTGGTAGCCCTATAAAGCCATTCTTCAAACCTATTGGTCCAGCCACCTAATATGCTTGAGCTAAACATTAGTCTCAGCTCTATAGCAGTATTCATGTTTAAAGCAAGTCTACATAAATTTTGATTCTCTGATTATTTAATTCTAATCAATGCAGTCTGGTACACACTTGTCAATTACCTAGATACTGTCATAACACACAACCACACTAATTTTCATTAGCTCCAACTTTTTTCATAATTTCTCCTCCACAAAGTCGGGTACATACTACCCATGTTGTGGAAAATAATATTGTGTGTCAATAGCAAGATGACATACATTTTTATATCAATGGAAATTAAATCAACCCAATTCAAGTAATGTCTGTAAAATTTTGTCCCTGAACTTAGGTGTCTTTTATTACTGGAAAAGACCAATCTCTGTTTCCATAACCTGTAAGTGAGGATTTTGAGTCCAACCCAGTTTTGCAATAGTCTTTACCTTTAATGATTGACACTTATGACTGCATAGGTTCTGTGGAATTTAGTTTAAGCCAATATACTAAATTACTAAAGTACAAAAACTGATTGATTATAAGATTTCCTTGATCACAGTTTGTAATTAAAACCTTTTGATCACTAACAGTGAGATGCTTTAAAGGAAAATATCCACATAAATATGAATAATATACAACCATATCCATGCATGTATATCCATATATCCACAAATAAAGATTCATACACAAATAGTGGATCACCCAAACAATTTAATTAAGAAACAGATTAGAATCATAAATTACACAGCATATTGTTTTATATATATATATATATATATATATATATATATATATATATATATATAATGTATAATAGACAGGTTAGGAGGAAGTACATATATAAAAAATATCCCTCCCTGTATAAACATATTTCTACATGTATAATATTTTATATATTTAAATTAGTGTATATATATATATACTTTTTGTTTTTGCCTTGGACAAAATAAATACAGAAATAAAATATGTTTAAAAGACTATGCGTTACATTTATCGTTCAACACTTGGAGAACTTGTAGACAGATGTACTGAATTTTAAACATTTATATGATTTAATCTAATCTTAATAAATAGAAAAATCTGTAATGAATTACCTATAATAAAGCAAAATATTTAACTATATTGCAGAACAATAATATCTAACACATATTCCTGTCCTATATCTAGAAAATTTACATGGATACATTACTGTATATTTACCTGTATGCAAGTTTAAGAGTACGAAGGAACCCACTGCTCGAATTTGTGGTTTTTATGTACTAGATATCACACTATTGTCCCTATTATGAGGACCCAGCTGTATCCTTCATCTACAGACAAATGTGCTCTGGCTAAAGTTTATAGAGAATAGTGGCCAGCCTAAGGCAAATTCCACCCACTTGTCTGCAGCTTTTGGCTGTTGAACAGAGCTAGATACTCCTAAAAAGAACAGTGGTGTGGTAAGCTTTCAGCACTGAGTTTCCACAGTGCAAAAGTAAATTTTCTGTAGTAGTTTTTTGCAGGGAAAGGTTATTATACAGATGAAAATATTTACCTTTACTGGAAAATATGCTGCATCAGTTTCCTTTTAATGCTGGCATATATATAAAAATGATGTCTGGGAATTTGATTATAATCTTTGATTAGGAGGAAGATCGGTCAAACAAAACTCCTATCCTACCATTTAGCAATAGACTACCTAGACTACCTAGGTTACTAACAATCTAGCTTGTACTGAGTAAAACTAAGTAACAGTAATTACCGTATTTTTCGGACTATAAGACGCTCCGGCCTATAAGACGCACCCAATTTTAAAGGAGAAAAACCTAGAAAAAAAAGATTCTGAACAAAATACTAAAAAATCACTCTGTGTCAATGTATCCCCTTCTAATCACTCTGACACAGCTCAGAGGAGGAGGAGACACGCGCTGCAGCCGGGAGGAGAGCCAGGAGAAGAAGCAGCCCACAGCATCGCGGGATCGGGTGAGTATGATTTTTTTTTAATTACCGTTATATTTAATATGTATTCGGTGTATAAGACGCACCCACTTTTCCCCCCCAGTTTTGGGGAAGAAAAAGTGCGTCTTATAGTCCGAAAAATACGGTACTACAGTAATTAAGTAATAAAGTAACACTTTCAGATTTATATATTTCTTCCCTATCATTACTTTATTTTCATACTGTATATACATTTTGATATAAGAACAATATGTTTTTTTTTTTTTTTTTTAGGAAATGCAGGAACTCCCTCACTGCTCTCTGGATCTGGAGCTGGAGCCACTCATCCCCATCTGCTGCCAGGTTCTCCATGCTCTTCTCCTGCTTTCCATCTTGGAGCAAACACAAGTCAGCTTTGCAGCCTAAATCCTGCAGATTATTCAGCCTGTAGTCGATCTGGCCTTGCACTTAATAGATACAGCACATCACTTGCTGAAACCTATAACAGACTTACAAATTCAACCAGTGAAACTTTTGCAACCCCAAGAACCCCTTACGTTGGAATGGCGAGCAGCACCACAGTAAATATGTCCATGGCGGGAGCAGACAGTGACAACTTTGGATGTCCACAGACAAGCTTATCCATGCAAATTTCAGGAATGTCTCCTCAGCTCCAGTATATTATGCCTACCCCAACGAGCAATGCATTCAGCAGTGGCCAGCCTCACCAAAGTTCATACAATGCTTTTCGACTGCACAGCCCATGTGCACTGTATGGATATAACTTCTCCACCTCTCCCAAATTAGCTTCTAGTCCTGAAAAAATTATCTCATCTCAGGGAAGTTTTTTGGGCTCATCTCCAAGTGGAACCATGACTGACCGACAAATTCTGCCTTCAGTGGACGGGGTTCATCTGCTCAGTGGTGCTGGACAGCAAAACTTCTACGACTCCAGAAGTTTAGGAAGTCTCACACTGTCAACATCTCAAGTATCTGCACATATGGTTTGACCATAGACTCTGTATGTAAAAGAGGTCCTTTTCAAGACTGAATTTTTATTCATTTGTAATATTGTTTGTAAATAGAGTTCCTTTAAGAACTGAATCATTTTGAATTTTGTTTGTAGATATGTATATATATATATATATTGTATATATACATATAAATACATTACAAAAAGACAAATGCACTAACTTGCTATTAACTATTTTGATCTTTTTTGTACGTTTTGTACTTCTTGTATTTTACCTATGCACAGAATAAATAACAAACAAAGCACAACCAATTACTTAGCCAAAGTCTTCTACGTCTCATGTTAATTATACATGTACATTTACCTAATCTTCTATTCATTTTAAACACAATTCAATGAATATAACTAAAAGTAGGATATTTACTAATGATAAATGAACTAATTCTTATGAAATCAGTTGTAATTTATATTAATGACATGGATGTGACCACAATTTGTGGCATAGAAAAAGATTCAGCAAGTCACAGCCACTAATTGAATGTTTGCTTTCATTCTGTGGGCTATGGCAGAAGCTATAATTTTACTGCTTTTAATCAATCACTTTTTTGACCAGTGCCATGGGTTTTTTTAGGGAAACTTCCCAAGCACAATTCAGTTAAGAATTGTTTTTTTTTTTGTTTTTTTTTTTTTTCCAATCCAGAGAAATCTAAGCATTTATTACCCATAATGATGACTCCCATTTCGAAACAAATTTTGTAGGTATAGTCTACACTTGTCATTATCAGCAAACCCACCTTAGAAAAAGCCATACAGCTATCGCTAGAGTGCATGTATGATATGTAGAAGCTGAAGGAGAAATACAAGAAAGGATGAAAGAAGGTTAAAGCATTTTTTTAATGGTTTTTTTTATTACACACATCTAGAAAGCTGAATGTCTTTTATTTATGGTTTACATGAACATCCAAAATATACATTTTCAGTTATCATTAAAATATTATTACAACTGAAGGGTCTTGGCCCACAAATGCAGAACCTAAAAATTCTAAGAACTAAATTACTAAAAAAAAATTAAGCGTCTATTTTCTTTTTTTGCTTTCCCTAATATTTCCCTAATGAACAAAGACACAGAATATGAGTGTGCAAATGTACATGCACATTTGTATGAACTACATATAAACAGATGGCTCCCCCTCCAACTATCTGAATGAATATGACTTATAATCCTATCAAATAATAAATAGTATATGCTAAAACACTACAGCCAATAAACCCCTAATAAAGAATTTTAATGATGAGCAGAGGAAGCAGGTAGCAGGCATTCATGGCAGATCCTGCATGTGTTTCTGGTGGGTCATGCATTCTAAGGCTCTACTCACAGCTTCTGGCAGTACATTGGGTCTGATTTATTAAACTCTCCAAGACTGGAGAAGGTTCTACTTACAGCTTCTGATAGTGGATTGGGCCTGATTTATTAAACTCTCGAAGACTGGAGAAGAAACCCTCACTCTCACTCAGGAAGACTCCTCCCTACCTTCTAACTACCGCTTATCTCCCTTCTCCCATATGTCTCTAAACTTCTTGAACGCCTTGTTTACAAAAGACTCACCGATTACCTGAGCACCAATTCTCTCCTTGACCCTCTCCAGTCTGGCTTTCGAGCTGCCCATTCCACTGAAACAGCCCTTACTAATGTGGCCAATGACTTCATCAGAGCTGAGTGTCAAGGCAATTTTTCCCTGCTCCTTCTTGATCTTTCCTCTGCTTTTGATACTGTTGATCACCCCCTTCTAATACAAATCATGCGCTCCATTGGTATCAGTGACACTGCTCTCTCTTGGTTTGCTTCCTATCTGTCTGACCGCTCCTTTCAAGTTTCTTTTAATGGTAACTCCTCCTTGCCCACTCTCCTCCCTGTTGGTGTTCCTCAAGGGTCAGTCCTTGGACTGGTTCTCTTTTCTCTGTACACCTCCTCTCTCGGTAGTCTCATATCCTCCTTTGGCTTACAGTACCATCTGTGTGCTGATGACACTCAAATCTATCTGTCCACCACTGACCTGTCTCCCTCAGTGCTGGATAAGGTCTCCTGCTGCCTATCATCTCATCATGGATGTCTGACCATCATCCCCCCCTCAAATTCCAAATCTCCCCCAGACATATATATCTAACTCTTAACAACACTGTTATTTGTCCCTCCCCTCAGGCACGTTGTCTTGGTGTCACCTTTGACTCTGCCCTCTCATTTACTTCTCATATTCAGAACATTTCCAGGTCCAGTCACTTACATCTACACAACATCTCCAAAATCCCCCCTTACCTGTCCCCAGAGAACACCGAACTCCTTGTACACGCTCTTATCATCTCTCGTCTTGAATACTTTAACCTCCTCCTCTCTGGTATTCCACTAACCCGACTCTCTCCTCTACAATCTATTATGAATGCTGCAGCCAGACTCATCCATCCTTCCCTCTGCTCCTCTTCCACTGCATCTCTTTGTAGTTCTCTACACTGGCTTCCATTCACCTTAGAATCAAATTCAAGCTCCTGTGCTTTGCCTTCAAATCCCTACACAGTTATTGTCCCACTTACATTTCTGACCTGGTAAAAAAGTACTCCCCCACCCACTCTCCCCGCTCCTCCAATGACCTGCTAATGGCTTCCTTACTCATAACCTCATCACACACACGGATACAAGACTTCTCTAGAGTTGCCCCAACTCTCTGGAATGGTCTTCCTCGTCCTATTTGGATTGCTCCTACTTTCTGCTCATTTAAAAGAGCACTCAAAACCCATCTTTTCAAACTTGCCTACCCATCTTCTTCTGTCTTTTGAAACCCCCACTACTTTCCACCACTACATTATCTCCCATCCTATTGTGTGTGAAATTCCCCCACCTACTAGATTGTAAGCTCTTCGGGGCAGGGTCCTCTCCTCCTGTGTCACTGTCTGTACTAGTGTGTCATTTGCAACCCCCATTTAATGTACAGCGCTGCGTAATATGTTGGCACTATATAAATCTTGTTTAATATTAATATTAATATTAATAATAAACTTTCATTGGTGAAGCTGGTTGATGGCCAAATTTTCTCTATTTGTTAGCAAATGTTTTCAATCCTGGACCAGATCCATTTCAGGTTTTCTGCATCACCCAGCTTCACTGATGAAAGTGAATCCTCTCCAGTCTTGGAGAGCTTTAATAAATCAGGGCTCATTGTCTTCTCCCCCCACTGCATGAACAAAATTCTCTGACTATATCTTGGAAAAAAGGAATGTGCTTTGAAGTGGTAGAGCTTACATGCAGTGGGTACAGCACTGCTTCCCAACTATCTATGAAAATAAACTATAGATGTAGTTAAAAAACTCCAGGTAACTACCCATAAAAACATTGTTCCCTATAGAAACCTTGTCAGTTCACTGAAGGATATCTGCATCTAAATTTTAATTTTTTAATCTAAATTTAAATTAGTGTGGGCCATATCACAGCAAAAAAATGTATTGTGGTTTTAGAATACCAAAAATGCATTTATCCATATAGTAGTGTGAATAATGACTTTATCCACAGTAATAAATCAACATAATTTATGTGTATATATAGTATGTATATGGTGTATGTTTAGGTATTTGTCTATGCAAGAATCTGTGTGTAATATCTCTAAAAGAAAGGACATTACTAAGAAAAATGTATAAAGAAAAGGGCATAGAAATTATTAAAAAATGTGCTTTAAAGTGTGCACTAAAACATGCTAATAATGCTCAAAATTGCAAACATTTTAAAAGTACAAATATTAATGGATACACTTTTATAATACCTTCCTTTCACTGTTATGTTGCAATGTTGTTGCGAGAGTAGCAATTCACCAAATCATCTGTTTTAACAAGGCAAAATTGCAAATGCAACTTTAGGGTATGCAGAAAAAAAAGATGTCTGAATCATTCCATACAATAAGAATTTTAGTCACTTCCAGGATAGTACCGGTATATAGCAAGCAAGCAGATTTGAAGGCTGAATTATTGCAACAGTGGAGAATCTTACCTGCAGGTGATTGGATAGCTGAAGTGAATATTCACAACATCAATGTGTAAAGAACTCCTTTAGCAAATAAACCCATAAATGTCTACTGAACTTCACAGGATGAATGAACATAAAGTATTTGTTTAGTAAGAACTTGTGTAACAAATTAATTGCAGGTTAAATGACTTGAAAAATTCAGTTGCAGAATATGATAGCCATGTTATATTAACCATGAAACCTTGTACATATAGTAAAGATTTAGTAAAGAAATTAGGAATTTTAATTCATTAAAATGTAGCTAGATCCGTTTTAAATATTCAATCATATTCAGATAAAACGAATAAATATAATTTGGGCTAGCTTATTAAAGTGAATCCTCAATTTATTGGGTAAAGATTTTCATCCCAAGTCAGCCTCAATGTATCTATTATATTTGTAATTACTATCCATGAAAAATTTAGTGCTGTAAACCTTTTAGGCTCTTACCTAACATTTAATGAATAATTTTGGGTCTAAGCTGAGTTATGCAATCTGCTGTTTAATAAAAAGGCTGTCCAAAGGATACAGAAAGACTTTACTATACAAAGCTATACATTCTTTAGAAAGAAAATAATTTGGAATAAAACGGAACCAATGGATGAAGAATAACATTTTAAGGTATATTAGAAACTATATGTATATATTTACTATATCCATAAACAGACGTGTTATATAAACAGACTTAGTGTTATCACAAGTCTTGTATACCATATTTAAAGAGAAGTTATGAAAATGGTTTATTATGATATGATTCCTGTTTTTTTACACATTCCAAAAACAACATTACAATCTACTTATCAACTTAAAGTTTAGGATTGTCTGTACTCTGTATTTAAAAATACCCTATGACAGGAGTCTTTGGCTGTCTTTAAACTGACACCTGTTTTAACACACAAGCAACCCCTATCCATGTCAAAGAAGGAATCTGCTGGTGACTGGCATAACAAGGTCTAAGAATTGTTGCATACATCTCAGTGTAATATTCTGATGCCTTTAGATTATTGGTGATGTTTCTTGTCTTCAACATTCCAATGTCAACAAATCAGCCTGAGTATTCCAGTTGTTATTATTTGCAAAGTTGAACATTTTTTAGATGAACTTGCTGAAAAGAAATATGATAATTTACTTCACTGAATGCCAACATATCAGACATTAGACGATATATTAAAACTGCAAATATTTTATTCAAAGTTCCAAATTAGTTACCGGTAATTACAATATACCTTGGTTTTGTGTTTACTGAATAGAAGGCTTTGTATTGGAAAAATGCAGAAGTTTATAGGGCAATTTTCCATCTATGTTAGTGTGTATACTATCATATATATATACCGTATATATATATATTATATATATATATATATATATATATATATATATATACAATAAAGAGAAAATGAATAGTTTAAAGTTTTACATATCAAGACATAATAAAAAAAAAATAATGTGGTTCTTGAATTCTAAATGTGTTCTATGAATCCTAAATGGCCTTGGGAATTTATTATTATTTTGTCAAACAATACATTATGAGAGCCCCCTGGGAAAACGTTCCAGTGGATCCTATTTGAAGCCACTGCTGGACAAGATGAGACAATCTGTGGATTCTGCTTTTTTCAGACTTTGCCAAAATAGGGCACCACATGTTTTTACACTCCAATTCAGCCTCTTTGAGATCTTTGCTATGATTTTTTTTCCCAATAGTGAACTGGATATCCATTTCAACTATGCCTGAATATTGTATTCATCTGAGAAAATACAAAACACTTTTCGGTCAACTGGAATTTCTGTTGGTATCTACATCTATAGTACCTTTACCTATATGGGTATAATTGGCAAAAGCAAGGTATATTCATCTTTTGCTTTTAGACAAATGCTCTAAAATTGGGTCTAAAATAACTGTTTTCTTTTCACAGATTTATTGAGTTGAAAGTGAAATATCCATTTAGTAAGTATCTAAATCTTATCAATAGTTCATGCAGGGATCAACAGAAGCAGTTAGATTGGGACCATACACATTAACCTTCAGCTTAATAATTCCTTCAATGCACAGCTCACTGTTTTTACATTTACCCCTTGGTGTGTGCACAGTTGCCTTTGATCCTAATAGATTTTTGTACATGTTTAGCCCCAGGGTTCTTGGTTGGCTAGGAGGACAGGGAGGCAGAAAGCTGAATGAAGTGCTGGCTGTAGGCCTAGCACTACAAACATTTACTGCTTTTACTGACACAATAATCCTAAATCTAAGGCATTTGTTAGTAAAATTGGATCTTAAGATTTTCATACACTATTGACCGCACATCTTACACAGAAGCCAACTCATGTTACCAAAGAATTATGACAGTTTCTTTTAATTAAAATGCATACAGAAATTGGTACTTTTTTTCTAAAAAGTTTCTGTTTTAAATAAGCACAATTAAAAACCTGTTCCTAATTTTTTTTCCTACCACTTTAATTTTGTTAAAAAAAGGCGTTAAGGCTTTACTAATTAAAGGACAATATACTGTACATTGTATCAAAAAAAATAAACACTTGCATGTGAGTAAAGGAAGGCCCATTATTTATATACAATCATATATTTTTGGGGAAATCTAGAGGGGATTGCAACATGTGTCCCAGCTTATCTGAACCACATTTAACAGGCTGCCCATCCAGTTGGAAATCTGGAAAACATAATCTAACAAAACAGAGGGGTCAGTTTACTATAGCACAAAATGTCTTCTAACCACTTTTAAAAATAACTTAAACATCATAAAAAAATGATTGGCAGAACACACTATTCTTCGATTCATTTTAAACAATCTCTGTAAGCCATGAAAGTAAGCTCCATGGCCAGGAAGGATGGAAGAAGATAAAATCCAGGTCAGTTGAGAATCTATGACGTTTTATGTGTATGAGTTAAGGCTACAGTTACAGTTTTCACTGTTATCTGGGCTTGTGAGAAATTAACATTTTTCCCATTCATGGTATTCAAGTGGTTTCTATGGAAATCAAACACTGATAAAATACCGACTTCAGTGCTGCTGTCTGTACAAGTTACATTAATGTAACCACAGTGCCTCCCAAAAGAGCATGGCGGTACTTCCTAGGTAAAACAATGAAAATATTCCAGAATTTTGGAAGGATGGGTAGAAACTGTTTTTGTAATTTTGTGGTAAGTTATGGCTAAACAGTCATAACCAAAAAATGCTTTTATTTTTCTCCATATTAGGCATTGCTTTGGAGTGATTTGAATGACATTCACATATATCTTCCTGCTGGTAAATTGCTTTGCAGCAGATACAATGAAGGTCCTTAAAAACTCATCAGCTTCACCAAGCTAAAATATTACTGTGGATTAGCAAGAGCACATTACTGCATGTTATATTTAACCAGCAAGTGTAAAAACACCCTGTCACTTGAAGGTTAAGGCCATGACAAATGTGAAGTATATGAACTTCTGATATAAATACCATGCAAGGGATTTTTATTTTAGCATTGAAGAATGAGTGGCTTGCAAGCCTAGGCTGCAAATGACAGCTCCCTGCTCCGTCCACATATCTCAGCTCCTACTAGGAAAAAAAAGGTGATCCTATGGTGAACATTTCTGTACTAGTCAATGCAAGGAAATGAGAACTTGGAAGAATAACATGTGCTAATGTGGGAGTTTTATCACCTTGCCAGAGATTTCCCATTTGTAGTGTGTTTGGTCAAATATACGTCATCTCAGGATGCTGTTTATTTTGTGAGGTTGGCAACAGAATAAACAAAACACATAATGATGATTTTTTACAAGTATGGATATAGGCACATAACCATTGCAACATTAAAACAAGCAAAAAGCATGGCTGGGGCCCACAAAAACGGGATATAGGATCAGTTATAAAGAAAGCTTATTTATAGGTAATAATATATCATTTTGTAATGTTAAACATAATTATTTGTTTTATGATGGTCTGTTCCAGTACTTGAGCTACACATTCCAAGTCAGTTATCCACAGCTAATCAGAATGTTGGATAGATTTTTTCAAGTGTTAGTATTTTGTGTAATGGCAGGTTGGAAAAAGGCAGGTCATTATCCCGCTTGATTAAAGAAATTTTGCTTGTGATGTCATGCTTTCATTTGTAATATTGCAAATGAGAATTACACATAATTCACAATTTAAGAAGCTGATGATTTTCCAGTTGAACATTTTTGTAGGCTTATCAGTTTGTCACTTTTCCTTACAGAAAATATGTAAAGGTCTGGGTCACCAACTTGGATGTTGTGGCAATAGATCAGTTTGACATATGTTTGAGATGCATGTGACCTCATTCAGCTTTAACTGGCAACTGCATTTAACCTACAGTGACTTGCCTGTGACCTGATTCAATTACATTTTGTTTTCACATAGACTTGGATGGGAATGCAAAACCCACCTCAAGTGAACTAAAGCTCATCGCCACTGGCCCTGTCATACTTTCACTGATTAACTGCTGGTAAGCTATAGCATGGACACCCTTGACTTGACTGCACCTTAAACAAATATGCACACTGATTTATTAAAATAATTACTTATTACTTATAAGTAATAAATATATTTTTTAATTATAAGTGCTATAATTTACGAACTAGCAGACTGCTGTGGCTTTTCCAAATCAATGCAAAGAGAAAGAATGTAGTAAACAAAGCCATTAGCTACTAGAAGATGTGCAAAAAATATTGCAGACCAATGTCCAAGGGCAGCACAGTGGCTCAGTGGTTAGCACTCTGGCTTTTGCAGCACTAGGTCCAAGGTTAGAATCCTGGTCAGGACACTATCTGCATGGAGTTTGCAGGTTCTCCCTGTGTTTGTGTGGGTTTCCTCCCACATTCCAAAAACATATATTTAATTGGCTTCCCCCACAATTGACCTTAGACTGTAGTAATGGCATATCACTATGGTAGGGACATTAGATTGTGAGCCCTTTGAGGGACAGCTAGGGACATGACTATGGATTTTGTAAAGCACTGTGTAATATGTCAGTGCTATAAAAATACTGGATATTAACACTGGATAATAATAATAACACAGTAAGAACCAAATGGCTGCATGATTCTTGCAGGCTTCTGGTTGGGCACCAGGGCTTTAACATTTTCCATTCTATCCAAAACATAGAATATATCACTGACAACAGTGACAAAACTATTTACAGACTAAATGTTACCTGTAGTGAGAGAAACAAACGCTTCTATTGCTGACCTTCTTTTGAACATGCTATCTGTCTGGCTAACTCCAACATTGAATACTTTCTGAGACGTTGGGCCTGATTGAATAAAGTTCTCCAGGACTGGTGAAAATATAGGACTATCATGGGAGAATCTGGGAGATCCAGCAAACCTTTGATTTAAAGCCCGTAGGTCAGGGAAACCTAGAGCAAAGATCAGGGAAACCTAGAGCAAAGTTAAAGCTCCTCCTATGAATACAGATTTATAAAATAATAAAGCCATTGTTTTAGCATGATTCAGATGTCAGAGGACCTATATTGTCTGAAGGAGAAATCAATACAAGTTTACTTTAAAAGACAAAGACATTACTTTGATCATTGATCAAATTTCATGGATTATTTTATTTGACAAACAACAATGGCACTAATACAGTTAAGGTCTGATGTGTATTCATGGCACATTACTAGCTTTTGTAATGTATCTAAAATTGGGAAAAGCTTTTACAGAGCTGGTGTCTATGAAAAATTCCAGCAGCTGTGATCTGTAAAACAGATGGCTCTTCGCAAATTATTACAGTGTCTGCTTGATACAGGTTTCAAAATGCCCAGTCCTTCCACTGTTCTTGGCTTTTACTGTGCTCAGCTTTTAAAGAGTAATTTTATCCATTTTGAAGCCAAGTGAAGAGGGATTTTAGTATGAAGGCACCCACTGAGTAGCTGTTTTGAATTCAGTTTAATCAGCTGAACTATATGAGAATGTTTAATACTATGATCATGGTGAGCTGCAAGAACAGTGCATATATTTCTACAGAAAATGATGGATTTGTAATACTAATTCCATTTTTCACAAATCTATACAAGAAATACAATCCAATAAGTTAATAGGATAGCTGAGAGAAAGCATTTTCATCTTTTTTTATTTATTTTTTTCTACATATATTTTATACAAGTCTTTAGAGGTTAAGAGAAGTTACCTATTAAATAAAATAGGAGAACGAAGGTTTGCTTTTTAACAATTTTTTCGCTGCATAATTGTTTTACCTTATTTTAAGTCGCAGAATTACAAAATTACATTGCTTAAAAAAAGACATATATCTATTGAGTGCAACCAAAGGAATACATACATTAAATTAAACACATTGCATCCTCACAATCCCAAATGTGTGCTTGATCCAAAAGAAGACTCAAAACCCAGTAAAGCATGGTTCAATTTACTCAATTTATAATGTGGAAATAATTCTCTCCTGATCCCCAAAGGCAATCAAATACTGCCTGGATTAGTACATTATTTGGCGATCAGATGATTAGTTAATGTAGCAGATCGGTTCAGTATAGTTGAAAAGGAGGTCAGCAGATTAATATTTCACTTATCTCAATCTACAGAGTTAACCTCCACTATAGACTTTTTTGGTATCCACATAACAACATCGTACCTATTGGAATGGAACTTTCCAAATGGTTCAACTGTTGTTACGTGGACACCAAAATGTCCATATTAGTGGCAGATGCTGTTTACCAGGGAACAGTTAGATAAGTAAAAATAAGAATAATGGCAAAAATTTCAGAACAGCAAAAGTACAATTAAAATAGGCACGTTCAAAGGCCAGTAGTATTAGAAAATAAGTGGCCGATATAAACAGTGCAACAAATGGTGGGGCTTAACAGAAAGCAGAATCAATTAGGAAGTGACACAGAGGAAAAGGTTGGAAATAGAAGACTGTTCCTGGCACATAATTTGTAGGCATGGACAGTTGTCAAATAGCAGTGGACAGTATCTTGGCAAGATGATGAACAGATAAGTAAGGAAATAGTAATTGCACCAATGGAATACCAAAACTTTTCTTTACACAGGGGCCCTGTGCAGTCTATGTCCACTGCTAGGTACTCAGGTCATATTTTATATCAATCCTGGAGACTGGAAGCTGGATTACTGTATTTAGTATTTTGACACTACTTTGCATTAAGCTCATTAAGCTCTGTTACTTGCAGACATTTGTTGAACGCACTTCTTAATTGTTTATTTACACTGAAAATACATTGTTATTCACAGATGCAGAAAACATGCAAGCATTATACAATTTGTGTGCTTCATCCCTGGCTAATACAATAAAATATTTCTAGATTTTGTGTGCTCTTGCATTCTGTTCAAACTTACCAATGTGTCCCTGAAGTGCTAAAAGACTTGATTAGGTCAATATTGCCTGCCAAGGAGATACAATAGACAACAGCTGAATATGCGAATAAGCATAGCACTAAAACTAAGCGTTTGCTGACTGGGAATTTAACACAGGGCACTTGTGCTGTTGGCAGAGAGTAGGATAAATGCTTTAAATGTAAGGCTGCCTCCTTGCCAGTAGGCTGACGATAGGGTATGGGTACTTATTATTTACAAAAGCTACTGACTAGAGGTGCTCTCTTGCTTGCCCTGTCTCACTGAAATAATAGAGTGGTGCTTCACTCGGTGAAGGGCTAAATTTATCACAAATTGTGGCTAGAGGTGAGGCTTGTGTTCAAGAAAGAATTTACGCAATAGCCAGATGAAGGTTTAAGAACGTTGACCAGTGCTATGTAATTATAGCTTGTGCACGTTTGATAATATTACTAGAATATATCAAATAACTTAATATATATGAATGAGTTATATGACAGTGCATGTGCTTGGAGGATTAAAATGAACACAACCTCCTAAATTTCTTAAAAAAGTCAATCCCAATTTCTTTAAAAAATTATATATAAAATTTAAATAAAATGCCTGCATATAAATTAGATAGGAAGATGGAATTTTGGGGAAAAATTTGTTAATGTAAATACTTTCCTTTTGCCAAGTCAGAATGTGCCATGCTGATAGACTGCTACCCAAGAAGACTAAATGCTGTAAATTGCTGTATGTTTTTTTTATTTTTAATATTTTTCCTCTTACAGACTTGTTTGTTTTTCAATTGAATTGTACAGGTTCTAGGTCACATTTAAGGTGGGAAAAGTTTTTCGATTTGTAGTGATCTATTTTTTTTCATCAGAAAAACCTGCCATTTTAACAGGTGTGTACACTTTTTATATCTACTGTAAGGCTTACTGAGGAACATAACTGCTTATATACTGCTAAAAATAAACCTCTTTCCCCATATTTATATATATATATATATATATATATATATATATATATATATATATATCTAGACACACATACCCCCGCCCTTTTTTACCCTCTCCTATACCCCTTTAATTACCTTTCTCATCGTCTCTACTCTCCTCAGTTAATTATTTCATCAAAAAATAGTATACCTACTTTTTTTGCAGAAAAAAACATCATTTACCTATATTAAAGGTTGTAGTCAGATGAGCTTTTTTTGTTTTCAATGATATTTAATAATTTTACAATGAGTAACCAATACAAAAGTACAAAAATAAGTGCACAAAACAACCAAAATACAACAGTGGGGTATACAATACATTACACAAGACATAGGATCATGTCCAGATTCTGAATGCCTGGAGTCCAGAAGCATGTTACAGTATCTTTAGCATTCTGAGGATCCCTATAGACAATATTACTAGGATTCATAAACATTTACAATTACGGTGCAAAAACATAATATCTAGCTCCAAAGCCCTCCATGAGCCAGCCTTATCGCTGGTCACATCTCTTCCCCGGGGGTACCTAGGATCGCTTCTATATGATTGGGCCTGCAACTTACATTTTCTAGGAGTGGAAATGACTAGGGAAACAACATAATGATTTGGTGGGGGATATCATCTGGGAAATATGTGGGGAAAGGGGTGACTCTGTGTCTGCTGAAGCCGCCCAGCAGAAGGACGGGTAGCGTCATCTTTGAAATGTTTAGTAGTGAGGTATCAAAGTCTTTGAGGCGGTTCCCATGTTTTGTGGAAGCTTTTCATTTTGTCTTGCAACCTAGCTGCCATAAATTCTTGTACAAAATACCACTGTAGTTTATTCTTCACATTCTACATTCTACATTGTGCCAGTGTAGGTGTACCTGACCACCATGCCTGGGCATGCCTGTTGCAATTTTGGGGACACAGAAGTAAGAGCACCTCAAATGCCCCTATGTGTATATAATCTGACCCCTGTCTAGAAGCACTGTTTGCTTGGGCATTGCCACCAGATGTGTAGCATGGTGCCAACAGCACCGCATCTATTAAAACAGAGATCAGAAGTGTTAGCTTTGAACGTAGCCATGTACCATTGAAGGAGGAGTTGTTCTGCCGCATCCCAAATTTATTTCCATTGTGCCTCATCTAGGGTGTGGCCTATGTCACAGATTGGCATTTTTAATGCATGTGAATGCATCACAAGGGATCTCTTCCTGCATTTGTAGGAGGGTTTCCTACTGATGTTTTCACTGGTGAAAGGTGAAGCAATGGATCATAGCTCAGACAGGAATTGTAATGCTATTGGTGAGAGAAAACAACTTGGGCACAGCTGTAATCAGGCTTAATCCAGTATATTGGGGTTATACATAAGAATTTAATTATGTGTGCTTGTGTGCTTTCCAAATAATGAATTTCAAGGGAGGTAAAATATCCTACTAACCAATAGTAAAGATCACAGATGTACGCACAGTTTCAGTCTCTATAGTGTTATCACAATAATTTGGGCTTAAAGACAAGGAAATGGTTGGTATGGCACCACACACTATTCCTATAGAAAAGATTCCTATTTTGTGGAATGATGTAAAATATCATACCATTATTTCAAGAAATAAGTACTTTCTCAGTGATAATTTAATATACTACAATATTTATTAGCATTACCCTGTTTTCAATGTCATATGGAACAATATCTTGAAAATGTGAATCTTCTGCCAGTTTGTTAGTTTTCAGAGATTCTTGGCATGCATTCTGCATGAGGACTGGGTGTTTATTTGTTTTTAGATCCCATGGGTGCCGTCTAACGACTTCCACTGAAAACAAATATTATGAGGGAAATTGTTCCAATTTGTTACCATTTTACTTTCCCACATTTCTTTTATTTTAGTCAAGCTTTATATATTTTTCCATACAAATTTGCAAACCTGGAACTCAGAACTTTATAGCTGAATATACATATGGGGTGCATATGGTGGAGTTCCCACATTAGGGTTTCAGTGGGTAAAATAAAAAAGAGGTGGACATGATTTCATTGCTCCCAATTACTGATGGGCTTTGCTGTAAGCATAGATATAAGGTAGAAATATAATACAGCAGCAAAACTGTTTATGTTCTATCAGGAGTTATGAAAGATAGAGGAAAAATAATATCTTGGATGAAAATGGTATTAAGCATAATAATCCTTTTTTTTTACATATGTTTATAGATTTATTTTGTTTCCACATGTTCAAGACTTTTATCCACATAATTCAAATATGCAACTATGTTATCAGCCGTCATTAGCCGATGTCATTGTCAATGGAGGGCTGGGTCTGCTGGTCAAAAGGAAAGAATAATTAAAATTAATATACTAAAAAGGATAATATTTTTCTCTTTTTATATAGTTTTTACATTTAAAAATAGACACACATACTATATATATATATTCTTAAACTGTGTAGACACATTTGTAAAATTTTATTAAGAATGATTGAAAGAGGTTAATAAGGGACACTTATACACAAACATTTCAATTATTTCTTTGTATATATACACAGTTGACAAAAGTCTTTGTTAAACAGATGACATTAAGAAATACTTGTCAGCAGACACATTGCTCTTGGAAGTTGTCTGAAGCTATTAAGCTGCAAGCAAAGTTTTCCTAATGAAACCTTCGAAGAGACATTTATATAGCAGACGGCTCTCTTGACCTCTTAATGGTTGTCAGAGTATTTGATGACAGTTACAAGAATATGATGCACGGCAGTAACCTTTTTAATAGTTTAATCTTTGTCATCAAATCTCCCAGCAGTCGTGATTAATGACAACACTTGAGTATGTTTGCAGAGTTTTATATTTGGCAGCCAAGAACTTTGATCTATAGTTTTGAAGTATCATGTCATGCATATTTCACTGTGATCCCTTCCTATCCCACTGAAGGATATATTAGGAATTCACAAGGACACTTGACACTAGTTTATAATGTGTTAATTGTAACATTTATAGCTCCTCATAAAAATGGATCAAAGCAAGACAGTCAATGATCCTCTGCATATGCATGGATAATTTTGATTTTTTTTGGGTTTTTCCAAAACTCAGAGAACATAGTTATCTGTTGGCTATATAGTCTACCTTTACATTTTATGGTGAGATTGGAATGATTATCTGGGTCTTGCTTGAATCCCTCATGTTTTTGGTATTGATTGTATATTGCTTATACTGGTATTTTCTCTTTGTATTTGAAAATGTATATTTGTTAATAAAATATTATAGCATAAAAGTATAAATAAGAATAAAAGTTCTTATCTACCATTTGTGCTGAGGCCATTAAGTTCCTATTAAAACTATTTCGCATTCAAAGCACAATAACATGTTGATTTAAAAGTTATAAAGTATATGTAAACACATAAAACAGCATATTAGCTTTACCACTTTAACTAAATGTAAAATGTAATTTGTTATATTCTAAAGCTGTAGCCTTCAATAAAACATCTGATGATTGTGCTAGAAAGGTTCTTGATTAAGCACTTCCTAATATATAGGTGGTGTTATATCCTATAGGCTCTTCAGTCACATAATTTTCTGATAATGACTGCAGGTGAATGCTTTAACATACATTGCCTAAGCATGCTACTATATTTAGAATTAGGAAACTAAAGCCGCATACACACGTGCAATTCTTGACGTTGGAAAGGATCTTTCACGATCCTTTCCAACGATAAGAACCGCAAGATGCATGAACGAGTGCTGTACATACAGCACCGTTCTGCTCTATGGAGAGGGGAGGGGGAGAGCTCTCTCCCTGCTGTGTGCTCTGTCCCTTTCCTTGCATTAGGATCGCTCATCGTTAATCGTCCGTGGATCCGCCAGGACGGATCCACGGACGATGAACGACCTGGGCTGTACACACGCCAGATTCTCGCCCGATATCTGGCCGATGTCGATTATCGGGTGAGAAAAATTTGACGTGTGTACGCAGCTTTACTGTAGGTGCTAAAAATGGCAAGGAGCCTTAACGGAAGTGCATGCATGTAGGCTAAAAGTCCTTACAAAAAGGCTGCAGGAAATAAGCAGCACTTATAGCATCAAAGGCTAAAATATTTGTATTTCACTAAAATGAAATGATCTGTGGGTTTCAGCCTAATAAGTTTAATTCAGGAAAAGGGTTTACTGAGTTGCCTGGACTTTATCGTTGTAAATCTAAATCCCATTAATGCCTGTGTGTAGATAAGAACCTTTTATAAATGAGAAGTAATATTATTGTACTCTACAGTAAATCCACCCCCTTAAACTAAGAGGTAGCTATCAAGAACACATTATCCTTTCAGACATTATTCTTGGAATTATTTTAAAATCTATAAATCATAAGAGACTGCTCCAAAGTAAAACTATTGTATGTAATTATTTTTCTAAATAATATAACGTTTGATTATTCAAATATGAGCAATATTTAGTTAGTTTAGCAGAAAGGTGTATAAAAACAAATTCAGCTAACTGCAGCAGGAATTCTTGATGTTTAAATCTTCTCTTTCCCCATCAGATCTTGAATCCTGGGACTGAAGATCCTGAAACTAATTTTATTTATAAGTTACTATGTAATACGGTGAGGGCCAGAAGCAGAAAGAGTGTGTCAAAAATTTCCAGCATGGTATCTAAGCATGGTTCTGTCCATTACAGAGAAGCTTTATTGCATGTCTATACATTCCAATAAACAAGTTATTTTCTATTTCTCTATTGTCCTTCAACAGTTAAACTGTTTGTTACTAAAGTTAAAGCAAACATATTTTGCATGCTGTTGATATTAGTTTTAGATGTAGTTATTTGAATCTTTCCCACAGGATGAGAGATTACCCTTGGCCTGTGATAACAGTAAAGAAAGACTGACATACTTGCAGCATGCAGACTGTGTGTTGTTTTAGCAAATTAAGTTTGGAGCTGCTCTTTGTTTTGCTGCTGGACTGACATTTAACTGAAGAAGACATGCTTACCATTTGCCAGCAACTTTCTTTACCATTTGCAGCATGTGCTCTTTATTTATATTTTGTACAAAAGTATTTGCAGCAAAAGTTGACAAATAACTGCTCTCTAAATGCTAAAAGTTAAATAAACATTATGATTGTTTCCATCAATTACAAGCTCTAGCATATTAAACAATCATATTATTTCTGAAAATGTATGTTCTTTAGCAAATTGATAAGATGTTAATGTCATGAGAGATGTTAGACATACGGACAGAGATTACAGTGCCAAAACTAATATTTTTTTAAAGACTTAACTATCTGTTAGTTCTTTGCTGGTTCCAACAACTGATGTGTATTGGAAAAAGAAATCCACAAGTGTGTTTGGCTGTTATATCCACAAACAATGGCTATTTTTGTGGGCCTGATTTATTAAAGCTCTCCAAGGCTGAAGAGGATACACTTTCATCAGTGAAGCTGGGTGATCCAGCAAACCTGGAAACGGTTTTAAATGGTTAAAACATTTCAAAAACTGTAATTTCAAAAGCTTTGTTAAATTTTTTTACATCTGCACTGCTAAAAAAAATTACTTGTTAGCCCCACCATGAAGCTCATTATTTAGACACTTTCTGGTATAGCATAAAATGTAATTGTGCTTTTGTTCATTGACCATTCCAGCACACTTTCATTGTTTTTTTCCAAAATCAGAGTAATAATGGATGTTTAATCGATTGTCTTAGCACTGTCACTTACATGTGATCTACTAACCAGTGATGGAAAAGCAGAGAGAGCATTTAGAAAGTGACTAATTTGTTTTTTTCCCTGTATGTAACTGTGAAGTTGACCTTTTTTTCAAAATCCAGTGTGAAGTGCCCTTTACCTTCTCAAATCTCCTACTATTGCTAGGTATAAATATTAAAAGCTATCTTCAAATATTTCCCTCACTTTTCATACTGTATTCATTAAGAATTTCAAAATCAAATTACATCATTTTTCTACATAATCACCTTCATTTTCGATGCATTTTTCCCAGAGTTTACTATCTTTTTCATGTCAACAGCAAAAAATGTTTTGGTAGAGAGCAAAACCACTTATGCACTGCTGGTTTCACATAGCTGACACATATTAATCTTTTTCCCTTTAAAGTTTTCATAAGTGGAAAGGGGGAATCCATATGGAGCTAAATTCAGACTTTATGCTGGGTGTTTCACAACCTTCCACCTTAATTGGATTGTAAGCTCTTCTTGGTAGGTTCCTCTGTGTCACTGTCTGTATCTGTCTGTCATCTGCGACCCCTATTAATTATACAGAGCTGCGTAATATGTTGAAGCGAAATAAATTCTGTTTAATAATAATATTATTCTGAGGGTTTTCTGTTAATCTGTGGGCTGCTGTTAGTAGACTTCTGACCTTTCTTCCTTCTTCCTCTTTGGTGCATAAGTTTTACAACTATCTTCACAATACTGTGACAACCCTCATACTAAACTGCAAAGTCAGCTGGCATATCAGACAGAATAGTCACATGACACTCTCAGGCACAACCAATTACTACTCCTCCCGCTCTCATCATTTTCAAGGAAAATATAAAAGTCTAGAAACTATTGCATATCAAGAGGAGGATGACATCATTATCCTTCTGAGATGATTTATGGGCAATACAGATCTAAGATTTAAGTAATTAAATAACTGCTCACAGGGGACAGTAATAATCACCAAATCACTACCATCTATTACTAAAAATAAAAAATAATTTATGTTTTAAAAGACAATATTCCTCAATAGGCCTCTTGAAATTCAGGTCTCCTAAAATAAGTATAATGTGGGACTACCGAAGCCTTCCAGCCATTAATATGCATTTGCTAGCAGATCAGGCATAATTTTACCAGGTATTGGAAATCCAAAGATGATATTACTTTGCAAACTTAAAACACTTTGTGTATTTTAACATGAATAAAATATGTCCTCAGTATGGTTGCCTGGTGTACCAGAAAGAGCATAGTGCATTATATATGTTCCATATTTTTTTGGTTCAACCCAAAATTATGCTATGGTGATACTTGAGTTGTCAACTGGCAATTGCTGTTAAGGTCCAATGTCTCCTACATGCATTCACAAAAGACACTCTCCTGCATAGCAAATATTTTTTTCCGGCACCTTATAGAATACTATAAGAAAAACTCTGCTTCTTTGTATAGCACACATTAAAAATAGAGCATTACAGATTTAGCTAAAAGTATGCAGTATCTGCATACTTTGCATACATCTGCATATATATAATTTGTTTCCTAAATTGTGCAATGCCAAGCATTTTGTATATTGCTAAACAGGTGGGATGATAGTAAACTAACCAAACACACTCATTTACAATTAATTACAATGAAAATTGTCAAAGCCTGACCTGCTAAGCCTGCTTAGATATTTGAGGAGCTTTAGAGAGGTTAAAATGCAACTGGCAAACCCTAGCATGAGGAACTGAGCTTGCTGAATCTCAGTTTGGTTCTTCCTACCAGTTAAAACAATTAAAGGAAATAGCATATGTCAGTCCCAGGCCAACACATGTACCTTGTAACTATTAAGTTCATTTTGTCCAGTATTCATTATTCAAATAATAATATCTGATGCATAGATCCTTCTAGAATGAAAACTGCATGAACACCTGCCAGGTGAAAAAAACTGAATAATAAAATTGTGTTACAATATATTTACATTCAGAAAGACATTTATCTGGGAAAGTAGCCAAGGGTAGTACATATGGAAATCCTTGTAGATTCACAGTTTTATTTAGGAACTCTAGGTTTTATTCAGTCACTTCCTAACTCACATTAAGAAATGTTCACTAACCTGTAGGACAGAGATCAGGGAAACCACAGGATTCCTTCTTAAAGGGGATGTACATTAAAGCCAATATAGATAGACTTTTAACAACCCATATGTCCCTGCCATCATTTTTTTGCAATAGTTTAAGACAGACCAAGGACATTCACACTAAATAAAGATTAGGGTCAATGGTTCTATTATATTTTGTTCTATAGACAAGCTATAGAAGAAAAATGGTTTTCAAAAACAAATCTCTTAAGGGACTTTAATATATTATCTATCCTTGAGGATTTGCGAAACAAGATTAAACAATGCAATCCAAACATCTCAAGTAATAGTCTTATTGAGCATAAGTAATGTAATCCAGGTGTCACAGCTTGCAAAGGTTAGATGTGGGATCATAATTCATAATTTAGTTGGACCATTCTCTTTTTAAATACGGTAAAGTACTTCAATTCCAGTGCTGTACAATGTGACAAAAAAGCTTAGTTTCACTCTTTCATTCTTGGGCCTTGTTCATATTGCTGTGCTATAGTAACATTCAGAATATCACCCTAGGCACCTTCCTAATGCCTTTGCAGATTATGCGCCACCAAAGTAATATGCACTGCTGTGTACTCCTTTACTGAACATGCTGCGTGTATGCAGGAAACACCCTAAAAATAGTTGGAACTTTTGAGAGTTGGTGAATAAATGATTGCTAGAAAAAAGAGGGAGGTACTCACAAGGGACAGTCTAATAAAGAGGCCAAGGAAAAAAGGCTCCGTTACATCTATTGGAAACATATTTAGCATCATATAAACATGTAAGTACTGCACTAGGATATTTAGTAAGGAGATTTTATAAACAGGGAATTTTTCTAATATTTGCTTTGATTCATCCTACAGGGTATTTTACTAGTTGCTTGCTCTATATAATATACTCTAAAACAGCGTCATCACAACACTCACTCTCTATTTGGGAACTAATACAAGCAGACACCAACATATTAATTCATGTAAGTCTTTATTGATATAAAGTTTGCTGTTTTAGACACACAATAGAAGCCAGTTATCAAATTAAATTAACCTATGTTTCTTCTTTATGGAAAGGGATCATGGTTGTTTTAAAGTGTATATCAGAACATCCAGATTTGCACTGCTTCGTAAGTTATTATAAACCAAGTCTGCACTGTAAGTGTATTCTTAATAAAATCCTTTTTGGAAACCAGATTCTTACCTATATATAATATGTGTTACATTTCATTCTTCAACCATGATATGTGATATAATTTAGTTATTAATATATTACTATTTTTTTCAATTCTGATAGCATACAATATACTTTATGTGACCTATAAGTAGTGTTGAGCGAACCCGAACTGTAACGTTCGGGTCCGTACCGAACTTTACGATTTTGGGTACCCGAACTTCGTCCCAACCCGGTGAACCCGAACTTCCAGGTGTTCAATCATCCCTACCCACTAACCCTTATTATAAGTGGTGAGCGAACTCGAACTGTAAAGTTCGGGTCTGTACCGAACTTTACGATTTTGGGTACCCGAACCCGAACTTTGAGACGAAGTTCGGCCGAAACCGGCGAACCCTAACTTCCAGGTGTTCGATCATCCCTACTTATAAGGCCATTCATGATTAGATAAGAAAGTACACACTATTGTATTAGAAGACGTCTTTGTTTTTTCTGTTTGTTGACTTGCTGTGTTCCTTGGATACTTAACAAAGAATGCAATTGTACCATTTTCTTCAGTGTGTTCTAAAATTCTCCATATCCCCTGAGGAAGCCCAATATAGGGGCGAAACGTTTCGGGAAGGGAAATACAAGAGCACATTAAGCTAAACTATATTCAGACTTATGAAAATCAAATGTGTACTCTGCTGTATGTGTAACTATATATACTTTTAACCTTTTGTACATAATTTTATTCAAATAATTTTTTGAATTAAATAAAGTTGAATCAATAATGTATACACTTTGAAAGTATTCTTTAAGTGCCACTGAAAAGCCTTCTGTTCTGTTCCTATCCCCTATCTAAAAGATTAAATGATTGCGCCAAAGACAGATACACATATATAACGCTAGAAAAATCTTAGATAGATACACCCTTTTTATTCTCTTCTTATAAGTCAATGAATATGTAATTTTAAGCAGAATTCTACACACAGAAGCACAAAAGTAACTTGCAGCAACTCTCTGGACAACAAAAGGCCAAATAAAGCAATTCAAATGGGAATTTTACAATTTTAAATGGGAAACACATTTTAAAAACAACTGATAGCATGATGGGTTTGACTCACTTGAGTATAAAATGTTCAGAAATCCAATGGCTTTTCATATTTTCTTCTGGACGCTTACAGATTGAACTGTAGATAAATTATTTCCGTGACATTTAACATTGGCTCAAAATTGCATAAAACCTATTCATAAAACTCCCTTTGAAATAAACCTACTATGTGACATTTAGATAATTCTCTCCTTTTTTTGTTTTGATACTGCAGTGTCACAGGATAGCTGACTTTAAGATGTATTAGATGACCACAGGAAACTTTGACATATTCTCTTTCATAATGCTTTTAAAATTTCATGTAGGTGCTAGTGCTGACTATGAAGGAGCAGCAATAGCAAGCTACTTTGATGGTTTGGCAGAAATGGTTCACATAAAACATCAGCTAAATCTTAAAAAAAGTTCCTTCATGTCCCATTTGTGCAGTATGTATGTTGAGGCATGGATCTGGGGCCACCATCATTTATTATAGGAGATTTACTCACCTAAATGCAGCTGGTACAGTAACCATACCAAGAAGAACCAGCTGTTCTATTCCTGGTTATCATAAGCTTGTGTATACTATAAACTTACATACCTTAGTTCAGTTTTTAGATGAGAAAAAAGCAAGACAGTTTTTATCCAATCAAAATATATAATTTATTAATATCTAATTTACCACAATACTTTCAGGTGTTGCATTGCAAATGAATCTAAACAAAAAATATAGCTTAAATAATCCTATATTAACTACAAAGTGATGTATTTGATTTCCTCTTTATGCCATATATTTTTTTTTACTGGTAACGTGGCTGCTAATAAAAACATTCCTTTACGTTTAGGATGTGATTTACATTTCAAATGCTTCTGTGGTGTATAGCATTTTTTTCATTTCATCTCACATAAAAGCATTAACATTTTCCAGGAGGTAGGAGTCATAGTTGGACACTACTAGCTGGAAAATGCTACAGTAAATACAGCAATTATAAAAACATAAGCCCAGCCAATACAGTCTAAATGTACGGTTATACAATACTAGAAATAGCATGGTAGATCAAATATGTAAAATAGACACGTTGATCACACATTGCATGATTCCTTTAGCTCTTTAATCATGTCACTGAAGTAGCTATGTGCTCCTTGTATATATAAGTACATAAATTATGATTGCAGTATAAATTGGAAATCTTTATACTTACAAGCATAGATCATAAATTACATTAGTTATGATTTAGGATTGGTGCCACAATTGTTATGCCATTAAAAAAACATTTACAGCTTTTCATAGTAGAATACATATCCCATGGGAGATAAGGGTTATTCATTTTGCTGATCCAGACTGGAATCACAAATGTTAGCTTAGTGGAGAATAGACCCATGCTTGCTTACTATGTTTTCAGCAATCAGATTGGTTGTTTGGCCAATCACCAATCAATATGTGAAGCCTACTTTGGTGTGCATTATCCAAAAAAATAATATATAAAATGTCCTGCATATGCTGTTTAAACATTTAGCAAGAATATGCAAGAATAATTATAGGGGCAGCTTTGAACAGTAAAGAAAGCTAAATAAATGTTAGTTTATTTCACCAGTTAACAAACTGAAATTCAGAACCCAGTTCAGTTCTATTTAACATTTTTGTATGGCAATTATTTACATATAAAGATGATTTTGTTTGTGTTTCTGTATCAATTAGTAAAGATTACTTTGTGCTATTTGCTGCTGAATACGACAGACTAGAACATGGTTAACTGCTAAAATCTACACATTTATTAAACATTGGCAAATACTTTTCTATGAAATGGTCTTTATCTGTATACAGTTTCAGGGCACTGATGTTTCTAGGGTCCAAGCCAGTAACTGGGTTATAATAAAACTGAGGTTATTGATTTATATAGTGCAGGAAAGGTAACATGCTGCCCCCTAGGGGGATACAGTAAACACAATGCTCCTTATCTTGGTATTTTTTTTAATATAATCCAAAACTAAATTTGCTTTTATTTTCACAATTCATTTTATAATATAAAAAAATACCTATGCTATTTGATCAAATGATAAATGAAAGTATTTATGTTTTTAAATGTATAATTTTGATCTGCCTAATTTGTGTATGGTAATAATATTACAAAATTGGTATAAGTATTGTGATAGTTTAAGCAGAATTACATATGTATACTGTAACAAATAAAAACATGTTTCTTTCAAATGTAATAGATGTTTTATTTTACTAACAAACCTTTTAGTTTATTTTGCTAATAAAATGGCACACAACTTTGTAATAAAAGCACTTTATTTTAAGTAGGGGACATTGGTATGGGATCTTTAGCACTGCAGTAGAAAACAGACCCTATTATTTGTACAATATTGATGATACATTTGCTTTAAAATTCATCATTAGTATACCAAAGTAACATTTTGTAAATAAAAAAGATATGTTTTGATATGCTGAGGAAGTGCCTGAACTTGATTTGATTCTTGGTAGAAGAAGTGTGTTCACAGACAGCATGGATTTGTACAGCATTGACCATTTGATTCATCCTTGGGCAAAGTGTACATAAAAAACCTTGTGGAGGAAAGAGTTTGGGGATCTTTTTGAGGTTTTCCAATCATCTCTTGATATCTTGACAATTATCTGTAGTACTTTGATCCAAGTATATTTGCACTCACTGGCGATTCAAGCATTTCAATACCTAGTGAAAAGATTCTCTTGAAGATTAATAGTATTTTAATATTCTGCTGTCCTGGTGCTTATGGAGGATGTTAGGATCTCTCCTGTAGTGTCTAGTTAACCTAGTGTCTAGCCTAACATTTAAAAATTAGATGTTATTAAAGGGAGCCTACTGCTACAAAATTACATAAACTGCCATTGCTAAACTAATTCTAAAAATTCTTACTGTTTGCACACCTTATCAGGGGCCCTAGACTTATCTTGATCACCAAGTTTAACTTTGAAATATGCCAAATAGGCTTGGTCCACAAATGTGCTGTTGTTCGCCCTTTGACTGGGAATGGTGAAACTGCCACAGATATAACAAAATGAATCATGGTTGTTTGCGACGAGAAACAGCAGAGCCAGACATGATCTGAAATAAAGGAAATACGTGCGTACCGTATTTACCCAAGTATAAGCCGACTTTTTAAGCACCCAAAATGGGCTGAAGAAGTCACACACAGGAGTCTTGTGTTCCTGGATAGAGAAACACAGAGTTGCAGCCCTGTAGTATGTGTTCCTGGATAGAGTTTCTCTATCCAGGAACACAGTGTGAGTCTCCCTGGCTGCTAATGAATGAGCTGAGGATTTTTCCCACGACCGCATTCATTCTTAAATGCAAGCCGCATGACTCACTCTGAGAGGAGGAGTACCGCCGCTGCATTTAAGAATGGAGCCGTGAGAATCATCCTCTCAGTGAGAAACCCCCGGGCACTACAAGTCAGAATGAGGGCTTGCTCACTGACAGAAGGATTCCCACTGCTGCATTTATGAATGCAGCCGCAGTAATCCTCCTATAGTGACTTCCTGAATTTCCGATGGTTTCGCACTTCGGACCCATCGGAACTTCAGGGACATTTTCGCCAGATGCCAGAGGAATTCTCGCTCATCCCTATTTCTGTCCCCTGATGACAATGTCATCAGGCTGCAGTGGAAATACGCTGGCCGCAAAAGCCAGAAGGACAGCAGCGTTCTGGCATCCTTCTGGTCCCCGCAGCTCTTCCGGACACATCTTCTTTTTTTCTGTCTTCAGCCGCCGAATGCAATTCTCACTATGGTATCAATTCTCACTATGGTATTTGTTTACTGTACTATGGCTGTAATGGCTGTAATATGCACTTCTATTGGTATTTATTTTGAATATTGAAACTTGCCAGTAGCTGCAGCATTTCCCACCCTCGGCTTATACTCGAGTCAATCATTTTTTCCTGTTTTCTAAGGTAAAAATAAGTACCTCGGCTTATACTCGGATCGACTTATACTCGAGTATAGACGGTAAGTAGAAAAATAAATTTTGCTTATTCACTACAGAGAGCAGCACACAACAGAGTAAGTGAATATCCCCAATAAAGACACAGACAGCAAGGTTTCAATCTTTCCACACCAAATCCAGAGTTAAGAAGAAAGTTTTGACTTTGGATTCACTTTAAGCTTAACTACAGACATATATGTGACTGAAAACTTTTGCATCCTTCATTCAAACCCATTAATGAAGGGTCATGATCGAGTCACAAGATTTGCTTGGAAGGCCACCAATCTAACCCTGTTATGGTTTTGTGTTAACATGAAGAGTGATTTACATTTTTGTGCACTACCCCTGAACACTTGACTTTAAACATTCAATAGGGACTAATTCTATATTATCATAATTTCCAATGTATTGCCAGGTCAGCAAAAATAACCCTTTAGTAATTCCCCCAAAATATTTTTACCACAATCTAAAAAAAGTTTCTGCTTTGGTAATCCATTTTTATATATAATTTGCTATGAGACTACTGTTTACTTCATTATTTTAAGAAACACAGAAATGGCCAGAATAAGAAAAGTAACAGCTCATTGATAAAAATCATGTGTGACATTGTTAGCTTAAGTATCCGTTTGCCTTCCTTTCCAGTAGTGCACAACACGCTCCAGGACCTTGCCATGAGTTCCATTTCACAAATAATTAGTAAAGCAGAGCAGATTATATCATTTGAATGATGGCTGCACATCAAATTGTGCTGTTTTACGTATGTGCTAATGCTCTATCCTCCTTCTTGTGAATGTGAGAAGCAGACGTAAATGATCATTAAGTATTAAATGTGTTTCTTAGGAAAGGTCTCAGGTAACATTGAGGTAAATATGTTTAACAGAGTTAAAACAATTTCATTTGAATAAAATACAACAGAGAGCTTAGCTCTTGCTTAGTCCTATGTAAAAAAAATATACACATTAACATATTTTTTGCATCTGCAAGAAAACATGTATTGGTTTCCTTACAGGAATAAGGAGGAGCAAAATTGGCTGGTTGCTTCAAAACAACCCCTGTTTGCCATCTTCATAAAGAAACAAATGCTTAGCTATGCATACACAGGCCAGCATATTATGCTAAGGCATGCCCCTGGCATTCCTGGGTTATGCATGGGGGTTATGTCATCCTGGCCTAACAGCTCAAGGTGGTTGTAACATGCTGGAGAAATGGCGTAAGCAAATATTGAATTATGCTTAATAATCCCTCTGCAGAGAAAAAAAAAACCTCAATTATTGGATCTTTTAAATAATTACAAAATTTGCTCCTATTTCCTTTTTGTGGTAATTGCAGCACTTCTATAGGGAGAAAAAACAGCCATGGTGCCAAGTAGATGAAAATCAAGTATATAGCACTTAAAGCTTCTGTGTTTATGGGCTTTTGTTCTCTTTTTAACTATAGTTTAGCTTAAAATAGTTCTAAGCAGGAAGGTCTTATTGCTGCAATGGACAAAACATAATTTCCTGCCTGTTTGCTATCTTCTTTAAAGAAAAAAAATGCACAGCTCAGCATATGATTCCAGGTATCCCATGATTCCTCAGGTTATGCTTGTAGTTACTTCATCCCAGCCTGACCAATAAGATGAACCAGGACCAGGTGGTAGGTAAAGAAGAATATGGTGACAACCACAACAGAACAAGGACAGGTGAGTGAATTTAAAACTTGTAACGAGGCAGGTATGTATATTTGATTGACATCTCCGTTCCCTTCTGCAATAAAACACATGACTGGTCACAATTTTTTAATTTTTGACAGCTGGTAACATTTATATTATATTAGAAGGAGGTCAACTGCATGTCATATGTCCATGAATTCTTAATATTCTCAAAAGCATAATGTGATGTCAAACTAGAGCCATCTACACAAGCCCGTCCTCGGAAACCCAAAGCACTTCCACACAAGCCTAAGGCCGGCAATACTTTAGACTCTGAGATAACTGTGCAGGTGCTCTATGGACATGGTTCCTATAATATAAATACCTTCTAAAATTGTGTTTTACAATTAGTTGCAATGAGGGACAAAATCGTTATTAAGGTTTTGAACTTATTGTACATGGAAGGAATGTGTTGTGAAGTTCAATCTACTGTTTATCTATGTAGGCTGACAGTAAAACTCCAACCTAAAACTGATGAAATGTCAAAGCTGTGTAAGGCCCCGCAATTGAAGAGCTTATCTTTCCCTCTTTTAGGGAGTTACTGGTATTTGGACACTGATAACAACAATCTCTGTGGTGGTGTCAAGTCAGTGTAGACATTCCATGAAAACAAATACTAGAACAACATAAAAGAATAACTTGAGAACAGCAGCACACATGACACTGTACTATCTGGACGCCACAAGCAAAAATAATATAGTAGTCTAGAACCAACTACAGGAAAAAATAATAAAGCTGGTCATAAATCTTAATGCTTTTGATCTCTAGGATTGGAGGGAGACAGAAAAAACGGAAGCATGTTTTGCTTTGTTAAATCTGTGTTTCTGTTTTGATTTGCTGAGGAATGGTAAGTTAGTCATATATCTAGCAGTGAATATTTTACAAATTGGTTGTACTGGTTGCAATATTTAGGTAAAAAAATAATATAAAATAATGTATAGGTCTGTTTCTACATTTGTAACATTCTGCTACACAGTCATTCAGGATTCTTTGCTATAATGGATACAACAGTAAATGACATTGTTAACACATTCACATACATACAGAGTATAAATATGCTTCATCATAGATTTAATATGTCCCTATAGGCCACTCCCATGCCCACAGAACTTTGTGGTTACACTTAAATTTAGAAATAATACAATGCTCTATGTAATTAAACAATTATTTATGACTGTATTATTCTAGAAGGCCTTTATGTGAAAATGTGTGACAAAATCCTTAGCAGCTTGTACACCTCTAATATTCTGTCACCTAAGGTGTTTACCTTCCTATTGTATAAAAATACTGCACATACCCACAACATATGTATTTCTCATCCCTACAGAATGAACTGGTATTTAGGCTATGAGAATACTTTTTAGTGGGCTTGTAATAAACACCACGATCTCCATTGCAGCTTATGGCATTCTCCATTTTCAAAGTGAGGAATAAAAACAACTACATATATTTGTATTTTTTTGGCAAAAAGGTATAATGAATGCTAGATGTATGATGGTGATAAGTGGTGGTAGACATGGGCAAAACTTCCTGTTTCCATGACAGGTATGATTAATCTAATTCAAATATGTTATATATTCTAGTGCAATCCCCAGTATATTTGCAAAGTTTTTTAAAGGTGTGTGTGCTTTGTACATGGTTGATTACCTCTAAAGCTTTGTGTTGTGATGGAAAGGTGATGGAAAGGGATTACTTCTTTTGATGATAATGATTTGGGGGAGTGGCTGGAGGTCCCTCAATTGTCCTTTATTGATAAGAAGGGACAGATGCAAATTTTACTATCCACAATTCTTTTTTCACCCCCTGTCCCAGATGTCAAACTGATGCCTGTGCACCTAATTCATGCACTTATGTGGTCTGCCCTTTGGTACCTGCTCTGTGTCCAATATCTGGTTTTGGGAGCATATCCTCAAATTCCTTCATGACTTAATGGATAGTGTCCCCTTCCACTTAGCCTAGATGTGTGTGTCTCATGTATCATCAGCAATTTGCTCCACTGGAATGGAGCACCACCACTGCTCTACTTTTACATGAATTTATATTTTTGGTAAGTTAGCTGCCTCAGTCTCCTACTATTCTTTTCTGGACAGCCTTAGTGAGTATTTCCTTCCCATACAAAATCTTAGTTTACACTCACTGGGGTTACCAAATGTATAAAGTGCACATTTTCTCTTCCTCCTTGAGGTGCATCTGTTGTTCCTGTTATTGCCCCTACAGTAGCCTTTTTTTTATCTCCCTATTTTTACCCCTTTTTCAAATGTGTTCCATATGTACCCTTCTCCCACCATAGCTTTCTATGTAGCTGCCTTGTATACACAGTATATAGCAATGTAATCTTTTATTTTATTTTACTCCTATTGTGATTAGAGTTTATTATTGTTTTTCATTTTGTGCATTTTTTGTGATTTATTTTTTGATTCTCCCTGGTTGACTTGTACATGTGAAAGAAAGAAGAAAGAAAAAGTGTTGGCTAAAATGACAAAAACTATTAAAAAAATTGATGTTTTCATAATGGAACACAAACCTATTAAACTATGTAAACTGAAACTTCATACTGTAAGTTGCATTTGGATTTGTATAAAGCTTAAAATACTGTTGAGTGAATTTGTCATATGGTATACCATGTTCTTTTTGGAAATATTCACTTTTTACTGCTAATATCCAGAGTATCATATCACAGTGCATAATACCATATAGCCCTGTTACAGGATATATAGTGAAGTGCAAGTCTTAAGAAGTCCTACAGTGTAGTGGTTATGTTGTACACAATGCCTTGTCATCTGTCATCACTCTCAACAGGATTTAATGGCAATCATGTAGTGAGTAATGTCAACATTAACAGGAGCCCATACATTTGAAGAATTTACAGACACCTTCTATCTTTAAAGGTATCTGCTCAGCCAGCATCCCACAGCTACTGTTTATATTTTCCCTTCATTTCAACATTCTTTAGGCGCACCAAAATCATGTCAAAAATCGTTTACAGTGTTTTCCAGACTGCTACAGTTGGGAAAAATATTTTAGCAGATTTGACTTGCTTGGTATTAAGCATTGGAAAAAAGGTTAATTTTTATATTATCATATTAGTAAAGATGGTTAGCCACTGCATTTAATCTTAGCCAGAAGAGTATTTGCTATGCTACGTGATATACCATAGCATAATAAATATGCAATCATAGTACAATATTGTGATATATATATATCTATATTCCATCCATTGTTTTCTCTGTAATACTGGTGACAGAAGCCAAAATGGACCTGGCTTAAGGTGCAAATAGCTCTCTGCCCCTAGCCTAGTCAAGCCCTGATAAAAATGCAATGAAATACTTCCATTGGATAGCATTGCATTGCAATCAAGACACCATCTGCATGGGGTTTGTCAGTAGAAAAACTTAATGGGTGCCATGATCAGCAGGGTTGCATTCTATTGAGTTATTCTTTAACCTGCATCTGGTACAGCAGACTTCTTGAAAAGCCCCATGTATATGACCATTTGACAAAAAGCCTAAGTAGAGCCTTAGTTCTGCAGTCTGAGACCCATTAAATGTTTAAAGCTGCGTACACACTTCCAATTTTTGTGGTTGGAAAGGATCTTTCACGATCCTTTCCAACGACAAGGGAGTGCACGATACATACAGCACCGTTCATGCTCTATGGAGAGGGGGGAGCGGCACCCTGCTGCGCGCTCTCCCCTTCCCTTTCATTAGGATCGGCTGTCATCCATCATCCGTGGATCCGGCAGGTCGGTCGTCCGGACGATGGACGACACCGACTGTACACACGGCAGATTTTCGCCCGATAATTGGCCGATGCCGATTATCGGGCGATAAAAATCTGACGTGTGTACGTAGCTTAAGCCCAGTTTTTCAATACTTTACTTATTCTCTCTGTGTTTATTTGAGATTTCTACGGATGCAACAGTTTTTTGTGATTAAAAACACAAGTAGGTTATTTAACATACGCACAATCTGACTCTGATTTTGTGCTATATTTTACATCTAGCTTCTTCCTTCTGTCGAGTTCGAGTTCAGTTCATATATTTCTACACATTTAACGTTCTATAACACTGTTAAGCCCAGGTTTGGATCATATCTAGAGGGGTGGGGACAAGGGGTAAGAACAACATGGGTGAAAGTTGTTTTTGCTGTATACAAACATAAAATATCAGTCTGGTCATTCTTCTTTGACCTGTGGCATCAACATAGTATCAACAAGGCCCAGAAAACTGCTACTTACTGGAAATATTTCCCTTTTTTGGATTTTTTTTTATGTAACCTTAATTAAAATTGCGCATGAAAATTGCAGGAGGTCAGCAGATTCTAAAATACTTAGACCAGCGGTACTGAAACAATGCCACATATAGAGACGCTTAAATTACTTTTCTTACCCATTTTGTTTCTCAGTTTGAACTTCAGCAGATTCAGATAGGCCGATTAGAAATTTGTGTTAACAAGCAGATGAATGTAGAAACGTGGCTAGTGTGTATATACTATATTTTGCATAGATAAATCAAGAGTTAGAATTCTAAGTGATCAACTGGGCTTAGGTGCAAACTAAGTAATTACAGAAAAATTTTAAAATATATCCTAATATTGCATTAAATAAAGTACAGATAAACTTTTTTTTACAATATTATTGCTGTTTACAGCTGTCAATATTTTGCCCATTCACTGCTGTTTCCAAGGTTTATTTTCACTGTGTGGTAAGCTAAATTCCTCATGAAAGCTTTCTATCACATGCTCAGTGATCCATGGACTGTTCTTTTGGTTAAATTTATTTCAAGGTCCCTGTTGACTTGACTTTGCCAGGAGTTAGACTGACTTCCAAAGAATGATCTGCTCCCTTGGGGCCATCTTTCATGTTTTCCTCCTTTAATACAATGTACCTAATGTGTAAAAGTAAATAAGCCACATGGCACATTAGGTAATACATGAAGAAAAAGACTGCTATATCATAAAGAGTCCTTGTACTTTCGTGTTATATACGTTTGATTATCTATTTCCTGAAATGTAGAGAGTCTGTGTGGCCCTTTCTCACCATTCCTGAGTGACTAATAATTAATTTTTGCCCTGTGTAATTATTCCCTTGTTAACAGTAGTTTTTCTGCGCTTTCTTTTAACTGACTCAGGAGACATAGACACTGAGTGTGATATATGACTCCTGGCACTATATGGAATAATCCACTGGATAGAGACAGAGATAATGCAAGGTTGCACTATTACTCACTAATGAATTTATGTGTTCAACACTCTTATCTAAAACATAACTGAGAAATATTTGAAGGAGCTATTAGTGTTGTCTGGGAATAACTATCTAAAGTTGGATTAAGACTCCCAGTCATGCCTACACATAAATGAGGTCTTGAAAAAAGTACATATTTCCTTGCAACAAAGAGATATTGTATAAAGGGCTTTCTTCAGTATTATCCAAAGCAGGATTGACAACATGTAGCTCTCCAGCTGTTGTTGTATTTGAACTTTGTGCTATGCCTTGATTGACTCCCATATATACAATAATTATAATATGATATTTTGGTTGCATTCAGGCAAACATCTTTTTTTTCTCATTTATTCTTCCTTGTTGTCTATACAGCCACTTATATTTGATTTAAATTGCAAATCTGAGTGTTATGTTTTTGCACTCTAAATTAAATTTTAACCCTCATGCTGGTATTTAAAATGTTACATTAGTACACACATTCCTTAAAAAGCTAAGTGTGCTTTATTTAGGCATGAATGCTTATTTAGATTATAATGCTTCAGTATATGCAATGTTTTTAATAAGGCTTCAGAAACACAAGGCCTAACAGTATAATATGATCATGGCTCTAGACTAAGACATCTGTGTGTAATGGTACCCATGAATTCTATTAAAGTGGAGAATGTTTAATAATTTACCATGACCACCTGAAACAGCTTCAGATTGTTCATCTGTTAAATGCAGAATTGCATTCAATGTTTCTGTTCTGTTGCTAAATTATTTGCGAATGTACAGGCTTCTTTCATCTTTGTAAATCATCTTACTTATCATCCTAGATATAATATTTTGCATATTGCACCAACCATATAAGCATTTTACTTGAACCTAAACACCACTGTGAATGTACTTCCCTATATAAAGAGTTGAGAAAGAGGGACAAAATATTACCGTAAACACAATGTTTCTGCTTGATGACTTACTCATTAAGGAGTAATGTAAAATGCAATGTACAAAGTGTATTAACCCTTCAGAAGCCAATCAGTAACAAACTCTTAGCTAATAACCTGAACTCTAATAGCTATGGATATATAAAAAAAAAAAAAAACTCTAACAAAATAGAATTTTAATAAACAATATTACGTGTAAATCAAACCAGATCATTTATGTAAGTGACAGAAATGTGACAACACATTGTAGACCTTGTAACTGAATTTCTTCTTCTGGCACATGGTATTCACTGGAGTATGCAAAGTGCCAACATGGGTTTATTTTTAGGTAGTATATGGGTTTGTAAAGGTATGTTGTGCACAAAAAGTAGACATAAGATATATGTTCCAATTAAAGTTTTTGTATTTCTGAGCAATGTTCACAGTGTCAAGTCTCGAATCTTCAGCCAGTCCCTACATCCTATCCTTGGGTATAACTATTATTCATTCCTATTTATACATAAATGGACACAAATATTTTATATGCACATATATAAATATGTATAACAATAATAGATATGATACAGACAAAAAAGATTAATGAAGCAGTCTAACAATTTTTTTTATTATGCATATCAATCTGTAAATAATTGATACAAGCTTGAATGTGGGTGAACAATGAACACATTTTCCACTGACAAAGAACAGCTTTTTGGATTGCTGCTACTGTAGTAAATATGCCATCATAGTAAACTGAGGTCATACACCAAAGTCAGCCAAGCAATGATGAAATGGTTTATTGACATAGACAATCATTTTTATGGTTAACTTTGCCACCTCATTTAGTCAAATTTACTTCTTCAAAATTGCAGGCATAAATGTTCCATTATTTTACATCTGATCAATTAAAACAAATAACCATATCACAACTACAAAAGTTATTTTTTTACTATCTTTTATGTAAAAATGATTCAATTCCAATTACTTATACAGCAAAAAGCAATACTGCCTATATTGCCAATAGAATGAATTTACAGAAAACTGCTTTATAATTAAAGACTGTAAATGTTATTGATAATAGCAGCCAGACACTGAACCACTAATTTATGTTTTTCTACACTGGAAGCGAACATTATTCAAACAATGCTAAATCAGTCTTGACGACCACTAAAAATATTTCAACAGCAGAAGACATTTGCCATATAACATATTAATCTCTAAAACATATAGACTGCTAAAGATTTTTTTGTTTACTTAAAACAAATGTACTTAACCCTTTAAAAAGTGATGATAATGAATGGGGCTTTGCTAAATGATCATACAAGATTTTTTTTTATATATCACTTGTATTAGGTACTATATTTATATGGTAACTTAAAGGTATGTAAAAGTCATGATGCATTAGTTAAAGAGTACAGTAAGGATAACATATGTGTTCTTGTGGAATATTTTATTCAAAATATATATTATATGGTGTATGTTGGAGAGGTATATTTGGATAGATAAGCTGATAGCTTGTCTCTTTCAGTACCACAACCCTTTGTCATTTATTTACACTAACATTACCTATTAACACAGCTTTTCTGTAATAAAACCAATATCTTAGCAAGTATCTATGGGAATAATTGTGTAGACAAATAAATAAATAAATATTACTTTTAGTTATCCTATCTATATTTAAAAATCTATATTTGAAATGTTAAGATCTAACAATGTCTGTGTTAGTTAAACCTTGGGCCTAATTTATTAAAACTCTCCAAGACTTCTCATTAGTGAACCTGGGTGATCCAGCAAACCTGAAATGGATTTCCTAAAAATCATTTGCTATTATCAAGCAAAAGTTTTCAATCCTGGACCAGATCAGTTCCAGGTTTTCTAGATCACCCAGCTTAACTGAATAAAGTCTATCTACCTTTTAGAACTTTATTAAATCACGCCCTTTGACTCAAGTTGTCACGCTGTATGAAAATACATTAATATCTATGTAAGCAGCTTTAAAATAAACCTCTGCTTTATAGTAAGATACGTGTACTATGTTAAAATCTGCATATTTTTTTTTATACAACAAATGCAGGATCTCATTAAAAGGTTTTATGCTAAAGCAGACTTTCTCATGGTATTTTATTGTACTTCTTAAGGCCAAGACAAGTACTTAAAAGAAAATTCTACAAACTGCTTCTTTTTTCAAATGGCTTAAAAAAGTAATTTACATTTGGGCTGAGGAGGCTGACAATAAAGTAGACAGGCCATTTTCATAATTCATCCTCCCATTTACATCCAGCTAAAAATTATTTAAAAAAATTTTTTTTAAACTTTTCAGTTCAAACTGGTCTCAGGCTACGTCCACATGATTCTTGTCTGATTATCGCTGCAGGGCTAGTATCGGACGAGAATCTGACATGTGTACAGTAACCGTCTAACATCGTTCAAGGATCTATTCTAGCCAATCCATGAACGACGATCAACCATAATCCAAGTGAAGAGGAGAGAGCACAGCGAGGTGCCACTTTGTCATTCTCCCCCTCTCCATAGAGCAAAATGACGCTGTATGTACAGCACTCATTCATGCATCTTTCAGTGTTTTGTCATTGGAAAGGATCGTGCTACATGAATGAGAAGGCTTTTTACACGTCACGTTGGACAGAAAAGACTTATAGCTCATAAAGAGCAGTAACATTTTTCAGTCAGCCTCTTATGTCTAAGTAATTGCTTTCTTGGCATAAACACAGTGATGGTACACAGGATTGCTGCTTAAATAATAAATGCGGCATGCTTTCTTAAAATAGTTTGGGCCCCAGTGTCCTTTGAGGTGGTACCCAACCTCATCTTCTGGTAAAGTATTATAAGATTAAAAATGGTTATTTCTACAATAAAGGTTTAAAGATTGGAAAGGCTTTCATATCTAAAAAAAAACAAAACACACACATTTCTAATTGTGATGTTAAATTCACCATACAAATGCCTGTTCTAATCAAAGAGTCTGATCTTTAAAATGAACGCAATATTAGACATCATAAGATAAATAACAATGCACGTAAATAAAGTGTACATTTAATCAGCATTGGCAGAGCATAAGCTTATAAAAAGGTTTACTAGTAAGTATGAGGTGACAGAAAACAGAAAAGGCCATGATAGCAGTACTTTATTTTATAAATCCATAATAAAAACAGAAACTATAACTTTGCGTTATATAATACGGTATTTTCCATTGTGAGTTCTTGTATTTCAGTAGTTCTTTTTCAGGCTTGTAATCACTGTTTAATCTGGATGCCAAGTAAAGGATTTATCTGAATTCCTATTATTGTGATGTATTAAATCTGGTTTATATTTGATGACAGATGAACAAAATGAAATGAAAGATATATAATGAATCCTAATGAAAGAATGGCAAACTTCTATGAAAATAAAACACTTTGGCTTCAGTAATAATTTGGAAATAACTTACACATTTAAGACAGAATCTATTTGAAGGTTCCTAATATGTCATTATGGTAATTCTGGCAAAAGACAAAGCTCCCACAATTTATCAGTACAGCCAAAATGTAATTGAGAAGCTGGCAGGATGTTGTATACATTGGCATCAATGTTTTGTGCTAATGCTGAAAAAATACAAGAAAACCAGACAATTTCTATAAAATAGAAGACCATTAAAAGACCTAGCAGAGCATGCTGTTCTTCCTAAACCACTATTTGCTCAGAAGCACGGAAGCCACAATAACTGTACACATTTTTTCCAGCAGCAACAATGAAAAAATTTTTATTAATATATATAATTAAAAAAGCTTTAATTCAATGGGTTGAACAAAAAGATTGCATAAAAATGTGAGGAACTAAAGCCTTTTTATTTTAACACAATTACTTTATTTCAGGGACTCAAAAGGAATTGGACAAATTGACTCAAAGGATATTTCATGGGCTGGTGTGGGCAATTCCTTTGTTATGTCATCAAATAAGCAGATAAAAGGTCTGGAGTTGATTTGGGGTGGGGTGCTTGTATGGGGAAGATTTTGCTGTGAACAGACAACATGCGGTCAAAGGAGCTCTCGATGTGGGTGAAAGAAGCCATCCTTAAGCTGCAAAACAGAAAAAAACATCCGAGAAATTGCTACAATTAGATCTAGCAAACTTCCTTTACCAACGTTTTTAGTCTAAGCATGTATAAAGTACACTAAGAAAACTTCTTTATGTGCAGAACCGTCTGAAAATGTTGCTAAAGGAAGTTTGCTAGATCTAATCTCTAAAAGCAACTGTGGCACCTAGAGTTACCACGACCCTTAGTTATAAACCTTTTTTTGTGATAAAAATGTTTGTGTTTGTGTCATTACCCTTATTTAATTCTTCTTTGGGATATTTCAATGACATTAACATTTCTTTTGGCATTATGCAGAGCAAAGTGAAGATTATGGTTACTTAGGATGTTGACAATGATACATTTTATCCCCATAACCTCCAGCAGAGTATCAACAGCTTCCAAAGCACACAAAACCAAAAACCTTTCAGGACCAAGAAACGATCACATAGAGAACAGCTAAAGGCATAGAATGTGGTTCCACTTACTTCCCAACCTTGAAACTCATCTTCCCAGGGTTGTCCAAATAACACATGAGAAAATGGAATGAAGATTTGCCCCTATTATATATATGGATGCTTAGGTTTCTTACATTACACAGAAAGTCCTGTAGTTTTAAGAAGAGCAAATAGGAGAATGAAAGAACCTAAGTTCGTTGTTAGAAAAGCAAGAAAGCAGCAAGAATTAGGGATGGGAGGAATGGGCCCACATCTACCCATCCCACTCGCTCTGCTACAGGGGGTAATTGTATATGGAGAGTCATGCAAATGTATACTTCCTGATACTAAGGATGATGCAGTGACTTTTGTTTTTTTTTTTAAGGAGCTTCACAATATTCATTTCCCCTTTACTGCCTTTTCCTCTAGAATGGACGTCACCCAGGCTTACTCTGATTCCAAATCATCTCTTATGGCAGGAAATCCTTCAAGGCTCTTTTTAATAATCTGGAGTTTCAGATGGTCTCTACCTACCCTATTAGAGAATATTTTCAAATATCTTGGCCCTCTATTTTACATTTGCCTGTAACTCCGGTGGCAAGTTGCCTTTGGACTCCAATAGAGCTCCTATTACAATGATTTCTAAAGAGGGAGGAAGGACCTATCAGTGTTCAATAGTTATGGATAGATATGATTCTTTTGCACAGATATTGGAATTGGGGCATAATATGCCTGGATTGGATTTATTCGCTGTGACCCCTCTGCCTCAATATAAATGATTATCTGTTAGGCTTTTCCAGAATATATTAGGATAACCGAGGGATGCTCCATATATGCTAATTTAAACATCACTGGTCTCCACATTAGGAGGCCACCAGAAGGTCGCTCTGTGCTGATGGCCTGTTCTTTGTAGTCACCAATCCAGTTATCTCATTCGTTTCGTGATCAAACCCAAGCAAGTTTACAGTTAAAGCTTCCAGTACTTACTTTTAAATGACCCATGAAATTGACTGCAGTTAGTTTTAAAAGTATTGCTTTGCAGGAGTGCTTGTAATCCCATTACACTAATCAACCACAGAGTAAACAAGATCAGCAACCTTTATATGTTTATGTTAGAAACTATGTCTCTTCCATAATGTATGCTTAGAGGCAGTCACTGCTAGCACTAATGCTTTTCATTTCTTGATATTCCAAATTAATATACAGCGCTGCGTAATATGTTGGCATGATATAAATCCTGTTTTTTTAATTAAAAAATTATTATTTTAATTATTATTAATAATAATAATAATAATAATAATAATAATACAGAAAAGTTTAGAGAGTAACACTTTTGCTAAGGTATTTTACAGACAATGCAAGCATTTATAAAAAGGACATATACATTTCAGTAATTACCTTCTTTACTTCACAAAATTAAATCCTCATACCCAAGCACAATTGCAAACACTCTAGTCAGATAGACAACCTCCACTTCATTGTCTTACTTAACTATTCTGTTGCAGCTATTGTGCAGCATGTCTAAACATATTTGTACAGTCTAGGATGCATCAGAAAAAATGTCGGAGATTTTGAATGTGTCCATTGACATTCTCTCACATATCTGGGTTAAAAAGGTTGTGACAGGGGTTGTGGCTGTTAATCAGCTATGAGGAGACCATTGGAGTGGGAAATTGGGATGCAGCAATTTTACTAGTAAACTTATAAAAAAAAATTACAAACTAACAATCAGTAACAAATCATGACGTATATAAAGCGATAAAATGATGTACCACAGTGAGATAAAATGAGATGACCTTTCCTTCTGAAAATGTTACCTGCCTTCTGTCTTTGCTAAACTTCTGGTTCCAGTGCTTTTCCAGTTGCTATTCTGAAACAAGTACACAAATCAGAGACTCATAACTATCAGCTTTGCTCTGATTTCTGACCACTACAAATATTCTACTAGTGGCTCAAACTTTTGTGCTTACTCACTTTTTCTGCAATGTGCCACCTGTAATTTATAAAAAAAAAGTCTATAAAAAGATATACAACTGGACCACTAAAAAGGACACACTGATCATTTCTGTTTTGTAATAGAAATAAAACATATTGAGGGAAAAACAGCTGCTTATTTGATCTATATTTTCATGCTCATTGTGAACGATTAAGGTGAGAATAAAAAGCAGCAGAACCAGATAGCAAAACTTTTACAACACTCTGCTAGCCCGTTATAGCCAGATGAACGCAGTAAAAAAAGGACATTTCTATTTGAAAGTCTTACATTCCTTCCAAACCTAAAGTGTCATCTAAATCTTAGCATTCTGAAAGTGGGAATAAAAGGGCCGCTGGGGGGAACAGGTTGATGTATAAAATGGATTTGAGAAAGTGCATCTATTGCATGACACCTTCTGGAAAATATCTTGTCCTAAACACTTCTTAGGATAGTGCTAGTTTGTGAAAAAAATCCACAAAGTCCACAATGAAAATTGTCCATTTGCTATAACTATGGCTAATATCTCCAATGTAAGTCTTATATAAAATGACAAGTGTGTTCACCTGTGCAGTTATGTTACGTGTATGAACTATATAATGATTGTATAGATTGTATGAATCCATAGATTGTACTATGGTGGACAGAGAAGACCAACACCTCAAATAGTTGAATTTTGGTTGAATTAAATTATTCAATACTTTGCAACTCGGAATGTAAGATTCATAGCTAAGTAAATATTTCTATCATTTAATTTATCATTTTGGATAGAATGGGTAAAGGTCACAACCCTGGTCAGGCTCTACTATGTGTGGCTCACTTTTTGTTCTGGGACAACCTTTAAACAGATCTTTCAACTTTTAAAGCAAAATTTGCCTTTCTCTACTTTTATTTTTAAAATATTTTTATTTCTGTCTAGTGCTGTTTGAGAGATTTTCCCTTACTTCTTCTCCTGGACAAAACCTTTTATTGAACAGAGTGAGGGAATCTGTGTAATAAAGCCTTTAATGGCAGTAAAAACTTAAAAAAAGATGCACTAATCAACTCTGAAAACTAAATAAAGGTTTGTCTGTAGATATACTTTAAAGTTATCTGGCAATATTCTTTTGTAATAAATAGATGTTTTGTCTTTGTTGAAACAAAAAGTTTCTGGATCACCCCATTGAGAACCAGGAGAAAGAACACTTTTTTAAAATGTAGCCTGATTTTTTCTAAAACATTGTATTCATTTTCTCTCCCATTTCAAACCACCTCAGCTTTAAAAAAATATTTACAAAGCGCACAAGCTTAAGCTAAAATGTATACACACGGCTAAATGATATGACTCATCCCTCTAAACCTTGGCTCGCCCTCTGCAGATAGATTTGGAGCCATATGGGGTTTCAACCAAAAAAAAAAAAATAATAATTTCAGCTGTTAACACTTTTTTAGGTTTTCCATAATACCCAATGCTTGGTAAGTTCTGTGCCACTGGAAGACCCTTGGACCCTGTATAATGAGCTGCCATTGCTGAACTCATTATAAGGAATACTAACTCTCTGGATGTAAAGCTGATCTTTTAGTATGAGTGGTATCAGTCACATACCTGAAACAAGCATGCAGATAGCTGTGAGACAAGCTGTGTGACAATGCTGTATACTCATTCTGGGTGGGTGATTACATGTCCCTAATGCAATGAAAAAAACACCTGCTCAGAATTTTTCATTTTGGAACTATAGTTCTAACTTTAAAGGCAGAGGATCAGATAACCAACAAGCCAAGCTGTATATTTTAGAACCAGGTCAACAATGTTTGCTTACATTATATGTGAAAGCTCTGCAAAGAGAAGGTGTTCAGAGGTATTCCCTTATCCATGCCATTCATTTAATTAAGTGTCATAAGCTGAATAACACTTTGGCTGTTTAGAGTACAGTAGTACACTTTCCATATGATGACATATACAAAGTGCTGACATCACTGAGGTTACAATTGAGGAAATGTTATTTGTCTTGTTTTCACACCAAGTCATTGTAGGTGTAGTGAATACAGTATGTGAAATCAGACATCATGTGCCTGATATATTAAAAAAACTGGAAAAGATAGACTATCATGGGAGAACCTGGTTGATCCAGCAAACCTGGAATGGATCTGGTCCAGGATTGAAAACATTTGCCAAATAATAGCAAATAATAGCAAATATAAGAAATCAATTCAAAGTTTGCCGGATCACCCGGTTCTCCTATGAAAGTCTATCCTCACCAGCGTTAGAGAGCTTTAATAAATCCGGCTTCATATGTGCAGTGATACCTTGGCCAGTAATGAACGTGCATGTATCACTTAGGACAGATAATAGATAGATAGATAGATAGATAGATAGATAGATAGATAGATAGATAGATAGTTTGGAGAAAGTGGGAGCAATCATTATTGTGGGTGGTACTAATATTCATGGGGATCTAAAGTGTTAAGTATCTGTAAATGAGTAACGGTGGCATATTAGGAAGATAATTCATATATCTAGGTCAGAAATGTAGTATGTTAAAAAAAACGTAATTCCTGGAGAATTTATGTCACATAACCATGTTTCCAGAAGCTTTTGGAATCACTATATGTCTTCCTAATTAGTTTGTAGCTGACATATGTTAATATATTTTAATGAATAAACGTTAAACCACTAACATATTTTTAGCACTTTTTAGAGTGTGTAGAACCATTTAGTGTCTGCTACCACAGATTTTAATCTACATGTTTAAAATTTAATTAATACACATTTAATACACAAGTAACACTAATATTAAAATGTATTTGCTGTTTTGCCATTAGTCCATCTGCTCTTAACCCTATCATTCCTATATTACAAAACCTAGCTAGGTTTTGTAGATAGATGGTATATAATTTTTACCCACCTTACTTGCAACATTGTAATAGCTTTTATTGTTTGTTATTATTAAAAATAATAAATAGTATTCATACAGTGCCCTGTACATTATTTAGGGGTTGCAAATGACAGATTCAAACAATGACACAGGAGAGGACCCTGCCCAGAAGAGCTTACAAACTAAGAGTTGGGGAAGCAGCACACACTAGGAGGGGAGATATGGATTGGTGGGTGAATAGTGGGGGCTTAAGGAGACAGAAGAAGATGGGTTGGCAAGTTTGAAAAGATGGGTTTTAAGTGCTCTTTTAAATCTACAGAAAGTAAGTGTAAGCCGAATAGGACGTAGAAGACCATTCCAGAGAGTCAAGGCAGCCCTAGAAAAGTCTTGGAGCCATGCGTGTTGATGGGGTTATGAGAGAGGAAGTCATTAGTAGGTCATTGGAGAAGGGAAGAAAGCAGCAAGGGGTGTATTTTTCTATCAAGTCAGAAAGGTAAGTGGGGCAAGAACTGTGGAGAGATTTAATGGCAAAGCAAAGGAGCTTGAATTTGATTCTCAGGTGAAATGTAAGCCATTGTAGAGAAATGCAAAGAGAGGCAGCATGCAAGGAGTGATGGGAAGAATGGATATGTCTGGCTGCAGCATTTATATAATTTATTGTTTGTATCTTTTCCCTATTTTATAGATAGATAGATAGATAGATAGATAGATAGATAGATAGATAGACAGATAGATAGATAAATGAATAGATAGATGGCATGTTTCTTTTTTGTAGTACTTTAAAACCTAAATAAATTGGAAAAAAAAATATTGTGCTGTCATCAATTAAAAAATATTACAGATGATGATCATGTAACAGCAAACAAACTGTAAGATCTGCACTTCAGATTATTTCCACATACAGAGATTTGGTAACATACTTTCATGATGATAATACGTAATTGAGAAGATGATTCATCCTTCCCTTTAAGCCCTGCTTTTAGCCCCTGTGAACTAGCAGTGTTGGAATCTTTAAAGTATCACTTTCACAATTCAGCTGTGTGCGTATTCCAGTCCTCCTTGGCTCAAACTCTGCAGTCAGTTCCCACATACTCTACTGCACATCATTAAAAAGAAAACATCCTGTTGCATGCAAAAAGCAGATCTGCTGGTGAGGAAATTCGAGGCATACTGGAGCCGCTCTTGATAATAGAGGATTATTTGTTAATTAGATGCTGAACATTTTTAGGACAATAAAGCAGACATGATACAGAACATGCCATTAACAGCCCCAATTACAAGGAACCAAGAAGGGAATAATTTATGTGCTGATAATCTTATAGTAATCCTTTGGGTGCTGCCCAAAGTGGAAGGGTCTGATTTTGAAAGGGATGTGTGCTGCTTTAGTTGCCTAGCATTTTCATATTGTTTGCCAAAGGTTTATTCCATATAACCACAGCTATCTTTCAGCCAAACCACTGCACTGTGTTCAGCAGAGATGAATAGGCAGCAGCTCATCTGTGGCCAAGCTTTAAGCATAAGTGTGGCCAATTAGTCACACGTTTGGTGTTCTAATTAGGCGACGTCGGACATTTAAAAAAATGTGCTGTTGATTTAGGTACTTCCTTGAACAATGCTAAATTGTGTTCTATGAAATTCAATTAGTTCTCTTCTAAATGTTTCCACATCTGGTATTCTTTAAGCATAAAGTGATGAGGAGAGAAGGAGAAGTGAAAAGCCAGAGTCTCCACTGGTGAAATATGTTAGGCCTTTGGGACCAGCCCTTTTTCCAGCTTTTGACCCTGAACAGTGATATACAGGAAGGAACAAAGTTGGAGAGCTATCACAGCGAAGCCCTTTTAACTAAATCATTATAGAAGAAATACGACAAATGCTGGAGACCCTAATCTCTTATGATAGCTATAAACTAACCTTTGTTTGAAAAGAGATGGATAAAGGGAAGTTCTGTTATGAGCAAATGACTATAAATGTTATCCAAAAACAGCATTCTGCTAATTGGGAGGTGAGTTCTGCAACATCAAAGGATTGTATATATTTTTATATCTAGTAGTATGTCTATAGTATGTCCAAATAATATCTAGAAACAAATCATGTACATGCTTGAAATAAATTACTAATAAATAGTATTAAGTGAATCAACTTTTTAAATTATGGCACTGATGGTATTTATAAAGAAGAAAAGGAGGTCTCTATAAATTATATATTTAGTGCATATAAATGCTCCCTGTACTGTATTTGCCGTTCTGTGTTCTGTGCTAGCAATATTGAGCTATTGATATTTGTATAAAGTTCTAACAAAAGAAAATATCTGCCCAATTATTTAAGAGCTTATTTTCTAGTAAGAAACTTTTCAGACTTTATCATTATTATTACTTTCTAGTCATTATTAAAATAAGTATTGTTCCATGTTCATTGTGCTCCGATGCCACCTACTACTAATGTAGAGGTGAAATGTATTTTTAATAATTATTATATTACTCAATGCTTGATGTAGCAAAATCTAGCTTTTAAAGAGGTAAAGCAGGTTGTCTATCAAGCAATCATCATCATTTCTACTTTTGTAACACACACCTCTGATTTGCTCCATTTATATAGCATCAACATATTACACAGTGCTGAATAAAGTCCATAGTCATGTCACTAGCTGTCCCTCAAAGGGGCTCACAATCTAATGTTCATACCATAGCCATATGTCTTTAAATCTACCAAGTGCTTATGGAGGAGCATGTGAACTTCTCCCAAGGAAGCAGTGCTTAGGTCTTAGTACTCAATTGCCAGACCCATTCACTGTCACCTAAGGAATAAGAGGACACCAATAACCCTCTGTAAACTCAAATAACATCCAAAATAGGGTTTACAGAGGGTTTCGTTCTGTGAATTATTCAGTTGTGTTTCACCAATAATCAGTTCTACACATAAAGAAAAAGCTTAATGTTCAAGCTAATTCCTAACCTGTTGTTAGCGTAGTTAGTGAACAGGAAGAAAATATTACACGGACCTTTGGTAGTGTACTGTTTGTACTGTTAGAAAACCACATATTGGAGAGACTAAAGACTGGCCATTGTCATACACCGATCAGGGGCAATTCCACTGCAATGTGTGTAGTTAAGGTAAACGACACGGTGGCATTGATATTTGCTGGTGTTATTAGGAACACCCTAATGGTCACCAGGTAGTGGGAATGCTGTTCATTGTGTTCATTAACAAACAGCTGATATGACAAGATGGCTGTTAAAGTACACAGTGAACATCATTCCTATCGAATGGTGGTCATCAGTGAAGAACTGTACTCACCAACAACCAGAGTAATTCCCATAGAATTGCTGCTTGCTGTGTACCTTAATATTAGGCAGTGGGGTGGAACAATCACTAATCTAAAGGCATTCCCCCCCCCCCCCCTTTTTTTCCCCCAACCAGCCTCTGCACAGCAGCTAGACTATTATTATTATTATTTATTATTAGTAATAATAATAATAACCAATATTTATATAGTGCCAACATAATACGCAGCGCTGTACATTAAATGGGGGTTGCAAATGTCAGACAGATACAGTCAATGACACAGGAGGAGCAGAGGACCCTGCCCTGAAAAGCTTACAATCTAGGAGGTAGAGGAAGTAACACACAATAGGAGAGGGATATGGAATGGTGGGAATTAGTGACTGTTTTAAGAGACAGAAGAAGACGGGTAGGCAAGTTTGAAAAGATGAGTTTTGAGTGCTCTTCTAATAACATTTCCCAATGTGTTAGATTGAACAGATGTACGTTTCAGCAATACAAATTACCGTACTTGCTAAGAACTGAATAATTCTGCTTCTCTTATTAAAATAGGACAATTTTAGGGGCCAGGAACTGTGGATTCATGCTGCTGTGGGGACTTGGGAGTTTAGTGTTCTTGTAATTGCAGAATATTTTGAATATACGTCAGGAAGGGGTTTGTGTTAGAAAGGGGCTGTAGTGTTAGTGTGTGAGCTGTGTTGTAAAGCAGCCGTCATTATTATCTTCATTGCTTTCTGCTGTCAATGGGGCTCATTGTACTAGATTATTTACACGTGCTTACTTATTACAGCAAGAATTGAGAAGCACTGCTACTAGTGGACTGTGCATCATATAGCCTACTATTTCAACTGCACTGATTTTCACTGGCTACGGTTGGGATTTATATTTTATGTCCCTTTGTGCCACTAATGTTAAATAATAATACAAGCACACAAGTTAGAGTGTGTTTATTTATAATCAGACCATTTTTACAGTTCCAAAACGAGACTTTCTTTTCTTTTTGTGTCATTTGTTGTTACAAACACTTTGTGACACAAAGTATAGGTTCCATGTTTCCCTCCAAACCATATATACTGGCCCCTTTGCTGTTTACATTTCCATTTTTTTTCTAAACTAGCACAATGTTCTTCGGGCGTTTGGTAAGATTTCCATACTATTTTGGTGCATTTGGCTGCTGTGGCTACTCTCTAAAGATGAAAACAAACTATCAGAATGTTTTCCTAAAAAGTGTTCAGAATCAGGATGTTTAGAACAAGTTATTTAAAGTTCTTTTATGCAATCAAAACAGGGCCTTAGATAAAAATTCATATTTGAGTGTGAGTTATGGACTGCTTTAACATGACAACTCAGTAGAATTCAAATGCAGTTGCTGAGTTGTAATTGTTCTATTTTAGAGAAGGCGTTAAAAGGTAAAACATGCTTTTACATCATCCTAGCAGTTGTCACTGGTGATCAAGTGATGACTGGAGCTCTGACAGAAATGAGTTTACTTAAATGATGGTGGTCCGTAAAAAGGAATCCAACATGGTCATTTGACACCAGTGAAAGTATATTCTGTAGCCAAATGTTGTAACGCAGATAAACATGATGGGGTTAATTTAAAAAAGGAGTAGAAAACTGGACTTTGCTAAACAAACATTAAGATGAAGCTGTGTATAATTCAATAACCCAATATTGTGGAAGTAAAAAATACTTAGTATAGTAAAAGTAAAATTTCTAGAATTTGTACTTCTACCTACCTCAACTCCTCAGCATTTCACCTTTCTGATAACCCATCCTCTCCACATCCTGTCTTCCCTTACCACTTCCCAGACTTGGTTGATGGAAGAGAGACCTCAATAACCCCCCACCTACTAGATTGTAAGCTCTTCAGGGCAGGGTCCTCTCCTCCTGCTCACTGTCTGTATTAGTCTGTCATTTGCAATCCCTATTTAATGTACAGTGCTGCGTAATATGTTGGCGCTATATAAATCCTGTTTATTAATAATAATAATAATAATAATAATAATAATTAACCAAAACTACACCCTGTACTGGGTTTCCCTCTCTTCACTTACTCTTACATTCCATAAATTGTTGAATTGTTCAACATTCCTCTCTCCTCTCTCTTGACTTTCACAGTATGGTTTTCTACCCTCAAATTCAACAGTAATGGCTCTCACAAAGGTGAACAATGACCTCCTCAGAGCCATGCTATACGACAAAATTCCCCTCCTCTTTCTTTTGGAGGTTACCTCTGCCTTTGCCACTGTCAAAAACCCCATTATACTCCAGGCCATGCACTCTATCGGAATTACTAACAATGCCTTTTTTTGATTTACTTCTAATTTATATGACATCACACTCCAAATCTCCTTTAATGGGCACCCTTCCTCTCTGCTCTCTTTCTGTTGGTATTCTTTAAGGCTCAGTTCTTGGTTCTGTATTCTTCAGTCTCTACATCATTTGTCTTGGAAAATTCATACCCTTCTTCTGTTTACACTACTATTTGCAGATTTTACACAAATGTATTTGTTAACCCTAGACTTATCCTTCTTTGGCCTGTATAAACATTCATACTGCCTGTTGGCCATCAGGTAAATTGGAAAAAAATTTAACAAATTATTTTTCCCCCTGTACTTTTTTATAAATTTCCCCTGACTCCCCTAACTGTTAACAACACAGTCATCGTTCTTATCCTACAGGTACACATTGGTTTCACGGTTGGCTCTGCATTCTCCTTCGCTCCCTACATTCCAAGAATGTTTAGGTCCTGCCACTTCCACCAGAGCAACGTTTTCAAGATACATGTGTTCATCTTCCTCCTTGCCATGATTAGTGCAACATCTTTTTATGTGGTATTCCAGTAACTATACTCTGCAGCTTGATTTTTCCATTGTGAATTGTGCAGCTTGATTTTTCTTCCCTTTGCTATACTTCTTATTTACTCTCTCTGCAAAGATCACATGATTCCCCCATTACTTTCTAATGGTTTCCTCACTCACAACCTCTTCCCACACATGGCTCCAAGACTTCTTTGGGCTGTCCTCATTATCTGTAATTACCTACCTCTTCCAATCAGGCTTTTCAGCTTTTTAATGTTAAAACAAGAATTCAAAATCCACTCTGTAAAACTTGCCCACCCACCCTACTCTGTTTACCCATTATAAATTAGCCACAGTTCCATTATCCCTAAATACTATGTTCCCCACAGGGTCCTTTCTCTTTCTCCTGTGTCATAATTTGTACTAGCAATGTATAAAATGCAATCTGCAACCCTATTGTATTGTGTAATGCAGCGTAATATGTTTTTTAATAAAAGATAAGAAGAAATAATTTTAATTGTTTACAATAAGAAGAATTCAGCTGAAATATTCTTTTCTACAGCTGGAAGAACAAGACCTAAGGGTGAGATGAAAAGAAATGGGAACCCTGTTGGGAAGTTTTGCCAGAGCTTTTAAAGTAATAACATGCAGAATATTCTATAATCCAACATCCTTCATAAATAAATAGCAAATATGGGTTCACTGACCCTAATATTTTGTAAGGTAAATAAAACAACATAAATATTGTTTATTTTATAGATATGTTATGCCGTTTCTAATACACATTAATGAGTTTGTGACACCTGGTGTAGGAGTAACATTCTTTTAGTGCTTTCATCTCTGAAAGCATTTTATTTTTTGGCATTGCTAAAGCATAAACTCAGTTTGTCTGCTGCAATGAATTGCTGACTCTGTAGAACAACAATTGGTTACAGGTGTACATGAGTTTTGTTGAGACTGTTATCGCCTTTTCATTGATCAAGATTGTAAGTTTTATCTTTAGCAGGTCATATATCAGATTGTCAAAGGCCGGATGTATGTTATACATTTTCTTTATGATGTACACACAGATTTGTGGAATGTGAGATGGGCTTGTCAACACCTTTTTTTTACACCGTGGCACATGACTAAAAAAAGAAAATATTTTGGACCAATAGTGGGTGTTTAAATGTTGATGTGTTCCCATAGCACAATGCCGTGTTTGTTCTTGCTTCCAAAAATGCTAACAGTATAGTAATTGAAGGAGAATATTCAGTAGAAAGTTCCAAGGCTGCATTTCTTGTATACCATGCCTTAGGCCAAGGTGAAACATAAAAAAGTGAAACTAAACTGGAAAAATAATAAACAATAATTTTAAAAGGCCATACAAGAAACATCTGTTTAAATGTAAATTGTAAATATTAGAAGTTTTAGGATGAACATTCCCTGTCTAGTAACTAAACTACCTACTAGTAGGGCTATTATTGGTGTATCTTTAAAAAAATGTTTGCCATTTGCTTCATGTTTTTATTTAAAGGGGTGCACCCCCCATAAGAGCTCCTGGGTTTTATCTAATCTATATATATCATCTTAAGTCTTACTTTGCAGTCAGAAAACAAACATATTTGAATGCTGAACTGCTATACTGCATTTTCTTTAGTATGTCAGGTCCGATGATTTCTACCAAGCTTTTGAATTTGTGTGGTCAGACTCAGGCTCCATGCACTTAAGACATCAGTAAGCAGATCCATCAGTTCTTTGCCAAGGGGCTGTGGAAGGCAACAACCTGTCTGTTGTATTGCAGAAAGGGGTCCCAGGCAAACTGAGAATGCCTCGTGTTTTTGAAGATCATTAACCTGAACTTATTACTGTATACTGTATATGGGAAAACTACAATGATGCATAAATAGGATGGTTTTCTGTATGACAATAAATAGCTCACTTTTAGAAACAAACAACCTATTTCTATATGACATTGCCATGCTTTACAGTGCCCTTTTTTACTTTGATTCTTTTTAGATTTGTTGTGTGTATTTATTATGTTAAAAGCACAGGCACTGCGCCATCATAACACTTACTAATGTAGCAAAGCAGAAAGGGCTTCACTTCCTTTCTCTGCCTGAAAATCAGCATAGGGATTAAATGATATTTTTTAATAATAAATACCATTCCTATAAGAAAAACAGATAATAGGATTTTTAAAAAATTTATAGAAAAGATAGCTAACTCACTAGCATGTTACAAACCTGTAACATATAATGTAAAAAAGATAAACCATTAAGCATGGCTAGCAGTCTGCAGAGATTCCAATCTTGTCTGGAATTACATGGCTTAACCTTATGTGTGGTTTAGTCTCCAACTAACTAAACCTCCAAGTTACTTGAATTCAGTGGATAGCTAGTATACCACTGAGGTTATGACCCAGACATTTGTGAACAGAGGTTATGACCTCTTGTCTCTTGTGAAAGCACGATATTTCTAGTTCCGAAATAATTCAGCAAGTCATAAAAAACCTGTCTATAGACCATTTGTGCAAACATATATTACAGGTTCACCCAAAGTTAAATAGTATTAAAAACAATAATGGAATTTGATGTATCTGAACAGTAAACATTTCAATAGTAAGTCACTTACGCTATGTCAGTATATCATCCATAACATTTTTTAAAGTTTACCAGAATTTTCAAGAGATGAGAGAATATCTCTAAGTCTGCACTGCTGAAAATGCAGCTAATCCATTGCTTTCACCACCTTTGCATGGTAAACCAAATTTATTTACCATATATTTTCATATGGTTAACCACTTGCAGGTTCTATTTCAAACCTAGGTTAGCAGGTATTTGTCCTAGCTCCATTTTAAAACTTCTTTCTCTCTTAGTAGTCATTAAAAAACAGTCATTAGTCATTCATTAAAAAAACAAAAAAACAAAAAAAAAACAAAAGTATAATATTTATATTTGGATAATGAAACAATTAAATACACCAATAAAAAATATTTTCTTCAATAATCCCCAGGTACCCATGTTTACTTTGGGTGCCCTGGTTGATAACTGTGTTTACTGCTTGAGTGTCAAATAAATAAACTATACACATTGCCATTTGGAAATTAGGCGATTAAAAAAATTGTGAAAAACCTTGGAAATAAAAATATATGCCTCCAATTTTAAATGCAGAATACATTAGGGGTAGAAAAAAAAATCCTTTGGGATTCAGGTTGGATAAATTGGATTTACTGTTGGAAAATTTTAGCGAAACATCTCCTCTTCTATTTCCTAACTTTTTTTAAATTTGATCAGACATCTAAAAAAAGTGTCTAAATAAAATGTGTGTTTAACAAAAATCATTAGGCTCTTTGTCACAATTACAAAAACCTGGATTCTGAAAGCAACAATGTATATAAAAAGCGGTAATATATATACTATACCTTAAAGCACTAGGCTAACCCATGATAACCTTATGCCTAATGATATACAATTTGTTCAATTTAGAAGTAATGAAAACTAATCAATGTTTGTTAATGAATATCATCTATTTTATATAGCTTTATATATATATATATATATTTTTATATATATATATATATATATATATATAATAAAACATATTGCAGTCCACAAAAAATGTGACAGCTGTACAAGCTCAATAGCCTTTAACTTAAAAATCTTGGAGTAAAAACACTTTGTTGCACAAGATATATAGGAATGTGTCAATCTCACTTACTCAATACTCACTTACTTACAGACCTAAAAAACTGATATCCTATCACCATGTTTTTGGTGAGCTGGATTTAATGAAACTATTTATATGGATTAGAGGGGATCTTTTCCTAAGAAAACTAAACATTGTGGCAAGCTGAGGAGCACACAGGTGCAAGAGAACTTAAAAATTAGTTTTTTGTCAAATCCAATTTATGGAATTGTTACTGATATAAGGAAATCCTAATGATAAAGTTTGGTGGACAAGTCTGTCTCTTTCACCAGTGAACATGTAAGCATCATATGTATTTATTGATCTTAAGATTTTTTTTACACAATTTTATCAATTTAGAACATATCCTGTACATATATTTTGTTTATTTAAAGTTTAACTTTAATACTTACCTTGTGGTGTGTCAGTTATAAACTCTGAAAAAGTGTTCTGTTTTTTTTACCACTGCTAAATGCATTACAGTTCACCAAGGTCTGGTCCATAACAACGGATTGCCCTTAAATAAACCAAGAGTACTGGCTCTAATTTCTAAAATGTCAGATGCTAAACTAATTGGCCCATCACCATCTAGGTACATATGTTTGATTCTTGTTTATTTATGTATTTTTTTATTATTGATCAAAAAAAGTATATTTGTAGTTCAAGTAAGAGAGAAAGACAGAGGTTTTCTTGGCAAAAATGAAATCAACAAAAATGTTTAGAAAAGGTTAAATTCACCATACAATATACTGTATAATGAATTTAACATTTTGTAAACAATTTTGTTAATTTAATTTTTGCCAAAAAAAAACCTCTGTCTTTCTCTCTTATGTGTACTACAAAAAATTTTTCAGGGGTTGGCATCCTTACCTAATGCTAAACATAAAATAAACCACAAACCTGACCTTTTATATTAAAAATAAAGTATAACTTTTTAATCATTATTTTTATGAATAATTTGGGGCTAAATTAAAATCCGCAAGGACATTTACCTTTCAAATTCATATACATTTTAGACTATATTTTAAAATGCACTGTCTACTTTTCAGTTGGACAGAAACACATACACAGTCTACTCTCTATTTAAGTCAAGTACATTTAGGATTCCAGTTACCAGTATGTTTCTGTACTGTATGAATAAATCAAAGCTCTCAGTACAAACACAAGCAAGTATTGAATGAACAATAAAAAAGCCATGTATTATATACCCAGGATGCTGTGTTAAGGATCAAACCCAACATAGGTTGATTTACAGCTGATTAGCAATATTTTAGCCAAAATACTGATTTAGTAGGACAAGCAATTTACTGCAACATCTCCTGGTGAACCCCCAATGCTATACACACACCAAAAAAAACACTGACTTTAAAAAAAGAAGCTGTATGAAAAATACCCTCATATGTTCTATAGTTTATTTAAAGAGTATATAAAGAATATCTCACTATACATGTGCTACAGTGGACATGCTCTTCAACAAATAACCTAATTTATTCACTCAATCATGGATAGTTGAGGGACAAAAAAATGAAAAGTACACCTAACGAAGGATATAAAACATAAGCTTAATCTTTACAATTTTGAATGTATTTTGAATGGACAATAGGTAATTCAAAGTAGTTTTTATGAAAACAGTGAAAGGCAACCCATTCAAGTAAAAATATTTGATACACTATTAACCACCTAAAAGAGTCCAAATAACTAGATGACTCCTACCTTAAAAAAAACTCTTTAAAATAAAATGTATATTTCTAGCAACTTAAAGTCTCAAACTTCACCCAAAGAAGGTGATGCAAATGGTGTGCTGAATGCTATGGAAAGTGTTTACCACCGAGTATAAAAACCTCCCAAGCACCAAGAATTATGCAACGTCTCAAGAATCATGGGGCATAGCCTGCTGCTTCTTATGGTGATTATGATGATGTAAAGTTCAGTGGTTTGGTTTTTGCCAAAAGGGAAGCAAGCTATACCACGAACACTCATACCTGCTGCCCTCATTTTCTATCCATGAATTAAGAATATTAAAGGGTCTGGTGTTAAAAAAAAAAATGGAAATGGACCCAATCATTTCATAAGTGAATAGCCTACTTTAGGCATTTTCTGTCTATCTGATGCACTGGTGCTCTAAAGTACACATCCCACAAAATACGGAGCAGACCCAACAGTCTTTATTAGGACTGTTGTTTGAGGGACAGTTGGAGGCATAACTAAAGACTTCGGAAAGTGCTACGTAATACATTATTAATTTTATTTTATGCTTTGGGAGTTAAATATTCTCAGTTCAGTTGTTTTGGGAAGAATTATTTGTTTCATTTTCTGTTGATATGATTTTTTTTGTTTAAGGTAGCTCTTGAAGTTTATACAGTTGACATTCAAAAATAAGGCAACCCCTGGACCTGGGGTGCGCTGGATTTTCGAAAATTCAGAATTTTTGAAAGTTATACTTACCTCCACACACAGGCAGCCTTCCTCTGGCAGCACATGCGGACATCTGGCACAGTTCCAGGCAGCAGGGACGTTTTAACGTGTATTTAGTGAAGCAAGCAAGACCTAATAGCTCTTTCTGCAAAACAGCGTCATCAAAACATAGGTGGCCAAACAGTGTACTACAGACCCTGTGTTGGAAATGCGCTCCGAAATTCATACCGGAAGGAACCGAATTATCTATGGCCGGATTTCCGATTGTTAACTGTAGGTATTGTTGTATTGCTGACACAAGCAATTTGTGTGTTGCAATGGCTATTTCTGCCCCGAATGATCTAATACTTTTGTAGGATGTGTATGTGTGCTTTCCCGGTCAATGTGGGCCTTTGAATCGCTTAGTAAAAAAACAGGTTTGGCAGCCCAAATTATATAAAAAGCATTTTTTAGAGCTAAAATTAACGATCAGATGAAAATTATGGCATATCTTATCTATATAAGCATAAAGCTTACTGTTAAAGTAAATTAGCCGCAACACTATACAGCTTTAAGAAATCATAAATTATCTATGTTGTTTAAAGAATCTGTGTATTTTGCCACATAAAAATATCTTCTCCCTGTCAAATAGTAACAAAATCAAAAAAAATGGCATTATGCATGTCCGCTATGACTCGCTCACTATGGCTTTTTAACTGTAATTTTCCTATTAGTGTGAAAACGGGAACAAAACCAGTGTTTGCCTTTCTTGGACTTTTAATGGAGAGCAAATATTGCAATTTTGTAAAATCAGCAACAAACCAAAAGGTAACAAGTTCGGCTATCTCTATGAAAAACTCACAGTAGGATAGGTAGTCAGTCAAAGAATTTTCAGTAGAATAGAGAAGCTTATGTAACTATAAAGGATGGTTTAATGGATGGATGATTTCTGGGTGGATGAAGTTTAGTGAAACTTACAAATATAAAAACTTATTCATGAATTTATACTAATTATAATTGCTGATAAACATATTTAGTTGTGTGATATCTGCCTATTCCTTCAATACAGGCAATATCTGAATTTGTGAGTTATATTGAGTTACTATGTTACCCTACCCTATGTTACATGCTAACATATAAACATTCTTCTATATGCTTTTTCTTGTTTTTATTTCTTTTTTTTTTTTTAATTTTTGATTGTGGTATAATAAATATAGAGACACTGGTACAAACCCCCCCCCAAAAAAAACAAAAAACAAAACAAAAAAATGCAAAGACAACAGAATGCAAATTGTTTGTCATATCAAACAATTACAGTACATATTGTTTGGCAAGTGAAAATGTATGATCTGCATGCCAGATTTTTAAACAAATCATACAACTAAACAGGAAAACTTAAAAAGAAATAAAAACAACAATAAAAAAAGAAAACTACTTTTCCTAACTATGTTTTCCTAATAAAGTAAATAATATATAAAATTATCAAACATGCAAATTTAAAAAGGAAATTCATTTTATTCACTAACATTTACTTTTTTCATACACTTTTCAAAGTAAACAAATACTTTGTCAGGTGAACTATTATTGTTCTTTTTGCAAATCAACTCCATTGTGTAATATTGTATGTAACATTATTGAGAATTATTATGGTGAAACAAAATACCAGAACACAATTTATTTAATTGCCATTTTATTATTCTTATCGAGACGTGGACTAAGTATTAGAACCCCCATCTTTCAGCAGTATTAGATAAGGAATACTGAACTAGCAATAATAATTAATGTCCTGAGGAGATGGAACTTGACTTACTCAGACTGCTGTCTCCAAGTAATCTGTATTTTATAGAAGGAAAGGAACAGCTCAATGTAATTTTAACCATGACCGGATAAAAACTGCCAGAGAATTGTGATAAGAAAAGTCTAATGTGCGTATTAATCATGTTTATGGTGCTTCATTTGCTGATATATTAGCCTAACCTCCCTTTAGAAATTCACTTTTGATTACTAGTGACTGGGTAACTGGACCAACCCTATGTTTTCCCAATTAGTATTTCAAAAGATGTTTTAATTAGCAACAATTGACTTCTGTTGTATTGTTTTTACAGTGACTTAATATAAATAATACAGATTAATGTGTCAGTTGACTAGATTTGAAAAGTTACACATTTTAACTTGGGCATAAATATGTCAAAATATGTTTGTATGACTTTGTGGTTAGTGTAGTCAATTATCCTAACTGTCAGAAGGACCTTAGCTTTTGCTAAAATTAGAATTTTGCACAACATATTCTAATAGTGTGTGGCTTGCTTTTCTAATCTAGTAGATTATAATGAAGACGAAAATGATGTCCCTAAATTTACAAACAGAATACTGAAATATAATGCACAACATCGTATTGTTTGTTATAATTTAAATACAAGGTTATTTACTTTTTACCAATCTTTTTCATAGTTTTGAGGTCACAAAATGTTAAAGAAATCTGTCACAAAAAAAAAAAACTGCTGGTGACTGGAGGCGCTGTCATACTACAAAGCCTGTTCATACTTCCCACATGTGCACAGAACCAACAAATCTGGCAACAAACTGATGGTCTCCACATGCAAGGAACAAGGAGTCCAGGAATCGGCTTTCATTCCGGCATGCTAGGCACCACCATCTTCGTACGTCTTCTTTTGGCTGCCTCATATGATCTCACACTGTGCAGGCATGAGATCGAGTGACGTTTCCTGCTCTTAATGGGAAAAAAAGAGTGGCCATCTCACTGTGCATGCATGAGATCAGCATTTTTTTCCCATTACAGGAAAAAGCACCTTCTGTGCAAGGCCCTTCTGAGCACCCAAAATCCCGCCTTTTTACCCTGCGTTGGTTGAGTAAAGGATCCTGAAAGAGTCTAAAATGGTGGCTTTGTGTGTTCAAAACACAAGAATTTATTATAGCTGTGTTCTGGTGAAGATTTTCATTTGTCGTTCTCCCTAAAAACACAAAAGAAAGTGTATAGTAAATCTTAAGAACAGTTGTAACCTCAACAGATATTTTTAATGGAAATTTTTTCCCGAATCTTCTGTTTTTATGACAAATCTACTTACCAAATTTTCCATAATTTTTCCATCAAAACAGACAGTGGTTCTAACACTTCCTTATCCTATCCAAAACTTTAAAGCATAGTTTTTGCTTTTAAAACTCTTTAAGTTCAGCTATTTTTATAATGCAAGGTAGGTTGAAGTTATTTTTAGGTTTTAGCAAAAAAGTAATATTCTCCAACACATTACCCCATTTCCATGTTTTATCTCAAGCAGGTTTCAACCAAGGGGACAGCTAGAGGGAGCTAGGCATAGGGCCGGCATGACTGGGTGGGAAGGCTAAGCTGAATGGGTTGGAGTTAAAAAGTTGTTTGAAAGTTCAAAGAGAAGTGAGGGCCAGGGTAGGTGCATAAAGTAAACAATAGGTGGAGAAAAGTTAATATAAAAAAGGAGGAAATGGGGATGAGGTCAGAGTTCTAGTAAGAAGGTAAGAAGATTCCTGCCCTCCCTCCCTGTTTGTTATGTATTTGGGGGGGGATTTTTGTAGGCAGTTGAGGTCCTCAAAGGGACAGTGCATGCAGAAGTTGATGGTATGGTCTGGAGAGCTATCTATGGTATGGGGTCCCCTAAAATTGTGAAATTTGTCAGAAAATTGTGTATTGGGTGAGGATAGATTGTGTATTTGATATGTTACCCAGGAATGGAGTGGGGCCTGGGAGCCTGATATAACAAGGAGAGGTGCAGATCCCTGGGTAATGGTGGTGAAGGAGTTAATGCCTTTGAGGACCTTCAACTTGGTTGTATAGATACTTGGGTTAGAGAAATGTTACTTTAAATGTGTTTAGTTAATGTGTTAATAATATGTAAAATGTTTAAATAAGTTGTAATAAATGGTCATATAAATAAACTTAGAGAAGGTTGTATATAGTAGTTTTTACACCCAAGGTTATTGTATTTGGTTTATGACATGTCCAGACGAAAACAGTTGCTTCTAAATCACTAGAAATAACCAAATACTTAAATCATAAACAGATATATATGGATCATCAAAAAACTTATTTACAGTAACAAAAAGTGCTCAAGTAACTTATAACATAATCAAGGTTATATTCTGTAGTGTCCAATTATATTCCAAGTGTCCATAAGATATACAACATTTTATAATATCCATCTGATGCATACAATGATATATATATCAGGGTTATTAAACAGGAAGCATATATAGGTACAATATTAGGGATAACTGCAGAAATACTTCAATGCAATATATACCAAACAATTAAACATATTAAAAAGATAGGAATAAGAATAATAAATACTTTAGAACTGAAGAGACTTACATTGTGGTTCAGAAACCATGTAAAAGTTATTTTAGTATTTTAGTGAAAAAGCTGCTTAAACTTTTTTTCAGAAATGAGAAAATCTATCATATTAGTTTCAGTAAATGTCTTTTGGCACAAAGGCTTCTGGGGAATGATGAGGTGAGTATGATACAGAAAGAGAGACATAGTAATAGGATTTAGTTTAGGAGTTAGGTTAGTATTCAACTTGAAAGTTGAGTGAAGGAGGATTATTGTTAAGCAGTCACTTACAATCAGAGTAAGGGTTAGGTTAAGAGTTATGATTCGGGGGTTTAAGTGTTATGGGACTAGGGTTTAAGAAAATTGATTTGCACAGATCAGAACATGGATGTTTGTCATGCCCAAACTCTAAACCTGTTTCACTTCAGTAAACTTGGAAAGAAATCCAAAGTACCAAATCATGGGCCTTCTGTTGGTAATTACTGCTATCACTCTATACTGAGCTCCAGTCTACTTCATTAAGATACTCATCCTTTTAAAGGATAGATTTAAGGGTAAGTGTTAATTTTTAGAGTGCTTGAGAAAAAAAATCAGCAGAAGATTCCTGATACTTGCACATAAGTTACAATATAAGTTAATGGAACAGATAATATTCAGAGTATTGTACAGTACAGCAGAATAGTCAGTTATTTGGGCTACCCAATTTAAATTTTTTTCCAACATAGACATGAGCATGTCACCCAATCCGTTTACAAATATCTGGATCATGTGCTTGTCATTGCACAAATAGTCTAGGGTGAAAATAGCCCACAGTGAATCTGTACTGTATAAAGAATATAGGAGGAAAAACTACAATTATCATTTTTTTTTTTGCTATTGCTAGTTAAATGGTTGTCATATTAATCTATAAGTTTCTACACATTGTCATAAGATGATATGGATCAAGTTTGCGGTACAAAACTTGTATAATCAGATTATTCAGTTTGTGAGAGAAATTAAAGTCAGGCAACAATCAATTTCAAAGGGTTTCTAGTAATTAAATACACATTTTTTTTCTTCATCATACCCAGTGCTGTCTTTAAATCATGTTTAGATGCCATTTTCTATTGCTATTTCAACATGATACATCCAATAGGCACTTAAAATTAAAGTGCACATTTTGCAGATTCAGGTATTGGATGCATCAGTCACTATCTGTATCGGCATACAAAGTCATGTTCAAATGTTACAATTTGTTCCACTTTGCTGTGCAAACATTTTTGCCTATGTTCTCTAGTAATGAGAAACCAGGAAACATAGGACTAGAAAGAAAACTAAACAATACACACTATATAGTTTGTGAATATGTTACACCCACCCCCACCCTGTTACTTTCACATTTAAGTGATAATAGCCTAATTAACTATTGACCTTCTCTATCATTTCTGCAGCCTTTACAATGTTAATGCTGAGTTATCTTTCACAATGTGGCACATGACATCTTGCTTGTTTCAGGAGCACTTTGTTAACATCCAGAGGCTGCTACTGCTTTATCTGTGACAAGTGTTAGGTGACATATGTCCTTAAAACAATCAGTCCAACCAAAGCACTTGTCTAGCACTGAAACAGAAGATCAGTGTTACAGCCTGAAGTAGTTAAAGTTAGTTTTTTTGAACAGTAGCTGTGTTCTTTTTGTGTGTTTTAATAAAACTCATTTTATTATATAATTTCTAGTTCTAAATTCAGCTAAACAGTACTAAGCCATTTTGAAACTGGGCAGATATTTACTGACAGGTTTATCTTGCCAATCGATGTTTACAAGTTGTAAATTATTTTTGCATTTTTACAGTTCTCTTTAACACAAGGATGATTATATATCTTGTTTGTTATATATCTGCAAAGTAAAGGCTACACAAGTTTTCACTAGATGGTAGAGCAAAAAGCACCGATTTTTGGCAAGACATAGTTAGAAAAATGTATAATAACAACTAATAACATTGTCACAGAAAGAGTACTGAGCACACAGTGAAGGACCATTAAGTTTCTCAATATAGAGATTCAAAGATTTGGTAATCCTTACATTTTTCAGATGAATCAGGTGAGGGTTGGGAGTAGCTTGAGATAAAGGATGAGAGGCTTGAGCTAAGAAACACGTAAAACAGTAACTTGGGGAAAAGTTTAAAACAAACTGGGCTGAATTTTGCAGTGATCACATATGGCTCAATATAACAATCTTTATGGAGGGTACCTTGAGACTAATGTTTTTAGTGACAAGCCAGGTTTCTTTCTGGCTTGGCGGAGTGACGCTCTATTGTGGTACCAATCTGCAAATTTCCTGTCTGAGGGCACAAAAAAAATCCCGAAAGAAAAATGGGCACCAGGGCTACCACAGCATGTTTTTTGGAAAGGGATTGTGAAAAAGGTTGAATCATAGGTTCATAGGGAGCTTGATTTGGGCACAAACAGTATAAGCTTTCACACTGTCCCCTCCTATTTTGTGTTACTTCCCCCACTTCCTAGATTGTAAGCTCCTCAGGGCAAGGTTCTCTCCTCCTGTGTCACTGAGTGTATCTGTCCGTCATTTGCAAGCCCTATTTAATGTACAGCGCTGCCTAATATGTTGGCACTATATAAATTCTGTTTAATAATAATTTGTGTGGCATCTGTACTCACTGTGGCCTCCAGCAGTCTAACCAGGCACAGCAGTCCCACAGGAATGAATGGGGGCATGTTTCTGCAGTAAAAAATGTGCAGCATCAGGCAGGCCACACAGTTTTCTAAAGTGTTTTGTAGGCTGTCTGGGTGTCCAAGGTGTCTAGGTAGGGTCCCCTCCCTCTTCCACCCGTTGCACCCTTTCATTGGCACCACTGTATGCTAAAGCTATTACTGTCTTTTTCCACCTATAAGCAGTGCAGATAAATGAAAGTCCTAGCTCACCTGCTTCAGGTGGTAGGTAGGGTGTTGGGTGCATGGTGAACCAAAACGGCACACCCCTCTCGAGGTGGCAGAGGAAGTCACTCCCTTATGATTTGTATACTTAAAAATAGCTCTTGTTACAGACAGTGGGTTGCAGAAATAGCAGTCTTAGGTCAATTCAAATTTAATCAGGGCATTGCCTACAGGGAATTAAGTATAGGTTTTAATATTGATGTCTTTTTCACCCCAAAACTGCCATAGCAGGACAGTTGTGAGGTGCTCAAATTCTGCAAAACATATGCCTTGATTGGCACTGTACTATCCTGGCAAGTTTGGATGGCACTCTTGATGCTTAAAGAACACTTAGGAGCAACTGCTAATTTTGCTTCTCTGTAATCAACTTGTTTTGTTGTTCAGTCATATAATTTGATGCAGGAATTATTTAACAGTATACACTAATATTACAGCCACAACTAAGTTGTCTGCATTGTGTGGTACTAATATTCAAGATTCCTATGCTGTATGTGAATCTGACCATGCTGGATGACCTAAGGGCAAGTATTATTTAACAGTAAGTTAAAAGTTACTGTACATCCACCATTACATTAGATTGTTTGTAAATTCACCCCTGCCTTTCAGAACCATGGTAAGTTTTGGGCGTAGGGAAATTAATCATATAGAGATCTTTCCATTGGCTTAACAACCAAACAAGATTGCACGATTTGCAAGATTGCTGATCACACCTTTTGTTTTGAACTACAAGATATTTGTAAATGATATGTATATATATACACACACATATATATATATATATATATATATATATATATATATATATATAAATTCAGCAAACTAGAACTGTCCATTAAACATAACCTATTTTACTGTTCTGCTTACTTGATACATTCTTGACACAAGGCACATCATTTTTCAAATGCATAAGTAGTTACATCATGTTTTCATAACATGAAAAGTATTGGACATGATTAGATTTCCACAATTCCTGGCACCTCCAGGCTAACAAATAGATGCCAGGCTTTTCCTTGCACACAATTACTTTCATTAACATGTTTTAATCTGACTTTTCTTATCAGCCTCTAAAATGTCTCAATCCTAATACTGGTGATGATGTTAAAGAAATTTACCATGAACATTTATTGATGCAATTACATTTACTAAAAACGTGTCAAAGTAGATGTCATCTTTCATGAAATGCAAATGCCTGTATCTGTCTGTCTGCTTTCATGCAAGTCTAAATGATCACATTATATTCTTGCATAGTATAAGATATGCTGTAAACATTTAGTCAAACCAGCAGTGCAACAAAACAGTGGACATATACTAGTTCAGTCAAAAATATCTGACCCTGTGCATACTCTTTTATTTATAATCACAGAGTGGCATAAAGATAGAATTATACCCATTGTAAACTGCAGGATGGCTAAGTTTTTAGGGGCTTATGTATCCTAGAAAGACCCAATGTACCCAGTGATATGTCTTAATAGGTACTCTTTAGGTAACAAAGACTCCCAAGTGACTAGTTTTAACAAGTTCAGTTGCTAGTAATCCATGTTAAAGAGGAACTGAACTTAAAAGTGCCTAAAACAAAAAAAAATACACTTACCTTCAATCCCACAGTGCAGTCGATCAGTTTGGAGGTGTCTTCCATCGGGTCCTGCGTCGTCCGTGTATCTGTCTCCTAGCTCTTTGCTTCCTCTTCTTGGTTCTTCTTCCTATGTCACCCGACGCAGGTGCAGGATCGGATGAAGTAGGTTGGAAAAAAAACTTGCCGATCTCACTGCGCATGCATGAGATCAGCAAAATTTTCCCTTTTCACGAAAAGGCTCCTTCTGTGGATGCCAGAGATACTGAGGCATGCGCAGAAGGAGCACCCAAGAGCGGTAGGTATGGCTGATGTAGGTATCCCGGGAGGCTTTGCGCTCCTATTCATTGGGGGGTGGTGCTGCACCCTTTTTTTTTTTTATAAAAAAGGGTGTTGCACTTAAAAAAATAAACAAACAGAACTTTTACCTTACATAAAAAGGTAGAGTGAAATTTCTGAGTTCAGTTGCAAATGGATTTGTTGGCTTATCACTGAAGTATGTAAAAACCCAAACTATAGATGAAAAAGAAGTTTGAGAAGAGAGGGATGTACTGTACAATATACAAAAGAGGTACTTCCATGCCACAAATACAGGTATACTAATGTACATCTTTCATTTTATCCTTGTGCTGTTACTGTGCAGTTTTCAACACATTCTATCTTTTTGTGGGGTCTTTCTGACCACACAGAAACATACATTATGAGGTGGCATAAGGAATCAATGTCCTGCAGTGGAACCTGTGTTCACAACTCAGCACCACACAACTTGATTGACATTAGCCAGAAAACACCAGATTTGGCAGGTTCATCATTAGCACACCATATTTTTCATCGATGAGAACAGGTTCACATTGAGCGTTATATAATAATGATAAAGGATCTGAAGATATCAAAGCATGTCTGGTTTCGCAGAAGATCAGTAATGGTCTGGGGGCCATATTTTTTGGGTGTTGCATAGACTCCTTTGGGGTCTGCGTTCCTCTTGGTGCAGGACAATACCCCGCCTCATATTGCCAGAGCTTGTAGGCAGTTGGATAGATGACTATAACATTAATGTCACTGACTGACCTCCATGTTCCACAGATCTAAATGCAATACAGTTTTGTAAATTTGGTATTGGTGCATCCCACTCTGCTTGGTGCCCCACACCAAGAACTCACTAATGCACTGGTACAGGTCTGGGACGAGATCCCCAAACACACCACAGGTCAGAAGAATGCCCAAGCGTTGTTGAGAGTGATTATAGGCACATAAGGGTCCATATACAGTACTCAGCCACAATATGATGATGAAATTCATTAATCATTCTGTATTTTCAGTTTTTTATTTGGATGTTTAGTGTTATTTTGAATCCAGTCCTCCAGTGGGTTGATGGTTTTGGTTTCTATTGATTATTCCCAAACATTACCTTAAATAATTTATTCTCAATAAATTACACAATGTTAAACAAAATTGCAAATTGCAAAATCAATAAAGATTTTCAACTTTTCAGTTGAGATATATATTATTTAAGTTCAGTTTTTCCTTAAATTTTAAGCAGTTTATATAAAATGTATGCTTTTTACCCTGTTTTTTTTTACAGTGAGTAGGTGGACATATTTTGCTTGCCTACTGTATTTCTTTTAAATTGGTTCCTTTAAAAGTAAAGTAATACATTGCTTTATTTATACTTTTAGGCTTGTTTCTCACACATTGAGCAAAACAAGAGAAAACGTAAATCGTGTAAACTTAACCATCCTATGACCTTTGAAAGAATTTTTTCTTAAGGGGATGTGGCACGCTGGGTGACCCATGCTGTTTAATACCACTTTTAGCTTGAAAAATGACCAACGTACAATATTAAAACAAGCGGACCCATAAACTGTGCCTTACTTGTTACACAGTTATCCTTAGCCAGCTCCAGGTCCATTTCCAAGAACCACTGGAGAAGTGTAAACAAGGTTTTTCAAGCACCACTGCAACGTTTTCCACATATCTCTTGTGTGTCAATGAGGTTCAGTGCCTCTATTCCAGAATGAAATGCTATAGGGTAATGGATTCTCACAGTTCCTTACAAAGAGAATATTATGATCAGCCCATTCTACAAGCACATTTTTCCTTCAGCACAAGAAAAGAGGATGTTTAAAGAGGAAGACATTTGCATCTAGCCATGTACTCTGGCGAGAAAAGGATGTTTTTAATTCTTTATGTACTGTGAAAACAACGACATTAGTATATAAAAGCAAACTGTGGCTGACAATAAAGTTAAATGTTCCACATACAAGATCTTATGTAAAAATAAATTTGTTGATAAAAAGAAATAATAAATATATTTGCAGATGTGGGCCAGTAAAAATAAAACTGCTTCCAAGAAGTTTAAATATTAGTTAGAAAGTAATTTGGCCATATACTGGTACTTACTGATGGCCTCCAGTTGGATGATCTTTCTGCTGGTCTCCTTTATCATGAAATCCCACTCTTCCTGCTGCATCAGGGTTTCAGAACTCAATAATTTGTGCTGGTTCTGTGATACCCATAAGCATAGTAAGTCTCTAATCCAGCTTCCTTTTCCAATTTCACAGTGCACAGCACAGTTATCCTGTATAGTTGCCCTGCGGCAATGATCGGTCAGGACCTGCCATCATTGCATCCTAGAGAGCTGCCATCTTCACCATCGGCTCCACGGTGTACCTCGAAGACGGCAATCTTCAGTCATTGGATGACATAGGATAATGAGTTACATTATCCCCAATGACCGGCCAAGTTCTAAACTATATGGGCCATGTGCCGTTTAGTTTAGAGCTAAAACAAAAAGTCACCAGGAGCCAAAAAGTTAATTTATTGACAAAAGAGACATTGCACCTGATTTATTAAGGTTTTCCAAGGGTAGAGAATATACATTTTCATCAGTAAACCTGGTGATCGAGCAAACCTGGTTCCTTATTCTGATTATGTTACTAACTGTATTTAATTAATCACATATTCAATTTAAATAGTATAATCTGAATAATATAATGAATAATTGGAAGTTAGCACGATTGTGCTACATTTAGAACATTGGAATTAAAAATATAAAGCAAAAGACAAAGAAAGAGGGATTTAAAACAACCTATACATGGCTGCGGGCCTAGGTACTGATTTTTATTCACTGAGTCACTTTTTTGGAACTGGCTCTGTGAGCCCTGGCTGTATTGTTGTTTATTTTTGCATATCAAAGCAAAGCTTGCCCCAGAAGTTAATGAATGTCTAGGCTCCATAATTTTTTTTTGTTTGCTTTGTTTGTGATTAACTCAAAGGGAGAATTTTATACAGTAACTGACACCACACTGCCAAAAAATATATTGAAACAAACATCTGTCCTCGTATGTAACCCGGGGACTACCTGTATATATATATATATATATATTACTAACAAATATATATGCCAGATCAGTCATCAGTTTGTTGTAGGTATGGTGTATTGATGCAATGAAATGTCAAACATTACCGCCTGCAAACACCTGCACAAAAAACAGACCTATTTGTTTTCATTATAACTGCATTGATAATGTAAATGTGATTGGTAAACACAAGAAAGAAAAAACATGCACACCACAGACTACAGAATTACCCTTATAATGGCCATAGAGTCCTAATTGTATTTGGGAATGGGGAGCTGAAATCAAAGGTATGTTTGGAAAGTATGTTTTACATTACGTTTCTTAACTTCCAGGTATGCTGAAAGCTAAAATAAAAATATTTTTGGCCAGACAAATCTAAAATGTTACGCCTAAAACATTTTTTTTTACTATAATTATATATTAATATTATGTAGTCTTCTATCCAGACAGTAGATGGAGCGTATGACTCCTGTCCACATATTTCTTATTTCCACTATCCTTTTGGCTCACACATTTGCATTTAAAAAATAGTTGGAAATATACAATGAGAACATAAAAACTAAATATTGAGAACATATAAATGAAAAGAAGAAAATAGAAGCAGGGACATGAAAGTTACGGTATTTGTGTGTTATTCTTTAAACTGTGATTAGCTGGATACATTTATTATGAACAAGTACGGTAGATGTTAGTGCTGACATTATCACTGTACTGCACATAAATTGTGTGGAACCCAGAAGTGTTGGACTACTAAAGGCTGCCAGTATAAAACTGCAGAGGAGCATACCAGTCACCCTGTATTGCATTGGCAGTGTACTACAATTTATAAAGTCAAACCTATCTCTATTTGTTTTTTTCTATCACTATTGTTCTATCATAGAGCCCGATTTATTAAAGCTCTAATAAAGGCTAAAGATGATCACCCAGATACAGTGTATCCTCTGTAAGATTTTTATTTTCTTTTTTCATGGTTTTCAGGAGTTTGTGAACTACATTTGTCATTTATTTTACAACCATATGACCACTTAGTATGAAAATTACACAATGTACGATATAGAAGGAAGCAAACATTTATTTTTATGATAGCTTATGTCTACTGGCATGAAAATCAAAGTGGAAATCATCAAATGAGCACATATTAGAAAAATCTGATAATATACAAAGAGTAAAGAATACAAATGAAGTAAACAAATACCAGATCAGGAAATGTATACCAATCGTGATATTTAAAATGTAATTAAAACAGTAAGAAAAAGAAGAAGACCGAGAGCAAATAAGAACTAAAATGTTCTATGTCAAAGTTGTTAAATTTAAATATCAGACATTATGAGCAGTATTTTTTGTGTAAATACAGTACAATAGAAATACTTAAAAGGTAAAACAGGCTGGGAAGAGCTTGATAAAATTCTTTTGTAATTCTCATGGGGAACAGCAGGATGGACCACACAGATCTAACTGATCCAGCCAGGGCTGGTATGACCAAGGTCATCCATTTACTACTTAATGATAAGTGACTGGATTTAAAGGGATTACACAAATCACACATGGAAAATGACTTGCATTATTATCCAGCAAAATTAGTATTAGATTTGGTATTATTAGTCATGTATGGATACCTGTGTGAATTAAAATGTAAAATCCTAATGTTACTTAGATACTTAGATGTTAGGCTATGTACACACGTCAAATAAATCAGGGCTGATACTTAACTTTACTTTAAAACTATATATAAATTTATATATATATATATATATATATATATATATATATATATATATATCATAATGACTTGAAACCACTACAGAAGTCAGTGTATGCCTGTATGTTTATACATGCACACATGTATGAGTGTTATGTTTCTGCTAAAAGAGGCATGGAGTTATATTACTTTAAACATTCATGTTGTGTGTTTTTTTAGTAGAGCTATACCATCAAATGAAATTTCCCACCTAAAATGAAACGCAAGTGTTCCTTCTATGTTCTTATAACACACCCGAGTCTCCATGATATTTAAAATGTCCAACCATGTTGATGAATACATAAATATTGACTGCAGCTGTAGAATTTAATAAAAGCTCAGGTCTGAACTAGCAAGTTAAATAAGTGTATTATTGGAAACTTGTGGTCAAACTTGAAACTTGAAGGAAATATTTTAGCACTATCACTGTATTAAATTGCAATCATTATTTAATTTATCTTCTCTGAAATGACTTTTGGGAAGTGCACCAAAAACCCCTATTTACCTAAGCCAGGAAATAAGTTGGTGATCAGCTAGGTGCATGAAGTAATTGAAAGCTGACAAGGGACAGTATAATGCCAGCATTGTAACAAGCCTAAAAGATATTGTTGGACGTAGAACTTAAACGAGTGTTGCAAACACTTTTCAATTTTTTTTGTAACAAAAAAAAGAAAAAGAAAAAAGTAATAACATACAAATGAGTTGTTTCGCTGCTTTCTTTTCCTCCTATTAAATTGAGTAATATCAAGTCTGGCATATCTTTAGTCTAGGAACATAGCCCTCAATTACAAATCTGGAGCAGAGTCTAATGCTTTCTGAACTGCTTGGGCTGTAGTCCGTAAGCTTCTAGGTGACTTGTGTGCAATGTGTTTGTCACTTTGAACTTTAGAACAAAGAGCGGACTGTAAACCAACTTTATAAAAAGTATTATGGCATACCACAACTAAAATGTTATGGCCTTATTAAACTACATTAAAGTGGCATAAATTATTAGTAATAAAAGTGAAAAAGGATCACCATTCTGACATATTTAATACGCCGCATGCTTACTTCTTCTGCCGGGTAAGATTGAAAGAGCACTAATGCAGGTATTTTAATATATCTTTTGTATAGTTTTGCTGTATAAAGGTCACTCAAAAATTAAAAAAACCTCTGTATTCTGTTTTTACGCATTCTTAATATGCAGCCCATCATATATTTTAACATTTCTTTTTTCCGGAAACAATATGTTTTAGATCTCACCAGTAAAACTGCAATAATATGCTTAAAATGTTATCTTTGCATAACATAGCCCGAAAACATAAAAGATAACATATACCATTGCAAGGAAACATACGTGATTGTTGTGCTAACCTCTGTTACACAATGTCAGTAAGATGTTCTCTTTATCTTTGCTTTGAAAATGTATTTTGAGCCTTGAAATATTTTAGAGTCACTAATTTAAATAATATTACAAAACTATGTTTTGGAGTGGGGGAATGCATTTTATATATATTTAATTCATCCAGAAAATATATGCGCAAATGATACTTTCAATACAGAAAAAAATCCATGTGAAGATATTAAGTCACATAATAGGAACATCATGGGTACATTTTTCTGCAGATTGGTTACCGGTTTTCTAATCCAACCAATTATTTGGCAACTATTATTCATCTAAACATCTAAGATTTTACATTAAAGACAAAATCAGCTGCTCTCTATACCAAACAAATCATTATCTAGTTTGGAGAACTGAAATTTGTACATATAGAGCATGCAATATTTTTAAGAACATGTGTGCAAAATTACCTGTATACTTTAAGCTTTGGTAAGATATTTAGTTTTAAATAAAGTGGGGAAAGAGTTAGAACTTTGGACAGATTTCTATTGCTGTTTGTGCTCTTGATTGGTTGTAAGCAATAAATAAACATTCCCGAAATTTTACACTATCAGTTTAAAAACAAAGAAACAAATTAAATTTACCCTAACAGAAAAAATGTTCCACTAATTAGGTGAACTTCTCTCCAAATGAGCATTCTCTACTCTCAATTCCCGAAAGGTGTTGAGAAGGTGTTGCTCATTTTGCATAGTGGAATGTTTACTGAACAGGAGGGAGGTGAAGCCGTGTTCACTTTAAATTCCTACGTGCTTTGAAAATGTATTTATTTATTTATGGATGGGTAAATGCAGTTCATATGGTTTCAGCTCATGAGTGAACATTTATTTTGCAACGATAATAGTTACCTTAGTTTATCAACTCAAATCAGCTGCAAAGTGCAAATAAGTTGGCAAGAGTCAAAAACCTTTGTGGTTATTCTTCTACAATTAGAATCATGGCACTTTGCATTTGCAAACTTGTGCATTTCCTTTACACACACTCAGTCAACTTCTTCGTAAATTTGAACTTTTTTCTTTTCAGCATTTGACTTTAGAGGACCTACAATTTATTCCTTTATTAAATTACTCCATTATATTTAAATGGCTAAATTTAAGTGGATGCTCGACACCAAACAAGGTAAAGATTCTCTTTGTTTCTTTATTTGGTATGACAAGTATAAGTTATTTTGGTCTGTGTTACAGATTAGTATTTACATAATCCTTTGGTAATGATAGGATTTTTAATTTGTGAGACATAGCACCCTCTTCAGCTCTGTAAACAGAGGAAAGTTTTAATTAGGCCGGATTAATACTTGCAATAACTTGAGTGCCTATGCCTATGGGAGGGGGTGTCTGCTAAGTACACCTGTGCTCAGTGTACTTCCAGAATGTCAGCGGCACACTTCCAACATCTGCTCCTTTCATTGAACTGAGCTGTAAATTGAAATTCTTTTGCAATGTTTTCAGGCTTGGTTAAAGCAAGGAGACTGTCAGAAATCCTCTTTAAACTTGCCCTTATCCAAACAGGAAACTGACCCGTGACCCCTAGGACGTAACAGTACACCAGTGGAAATTTCATTATCCCTGTTTCAGCTGTACTAAGTGAAAATTAATTGTGTAATTATCTGGATGAGCGCATGTGTAAAATTTTACAATGTGCCAGTAAGATTAAGTAATGTGTTAGTTGCATGGTTTAGTACAGAAAGTAGGCTGTTTCATAAAGTGCAGAATAAAAATCTAAGAACCAAAATAAACAGATAAAAAAGAAAGAAAAAGACGTGTGTCAAGGCAAACACTGAACATGTTAAAGCTAAGTTTGCCTTAATATAACATTACTTAATTACTATAGCCGCCAAGTTAACACATGCTATAAATGGCATTTAGAGAAAAAGTGCCTAGCATTGTATACTAGCTTTAAAATGATGTTTTACAATTAACATATGATGGCAGGTTAAAAGCAAACTTCTGCATGGCTTTATATCTCACACATTTCTATTGATAACATCCTATTTCACCTGCTTTCTGAAATGGAAAAAGGGACGTTGTGCAATGAAATGTGGAAGTAATTTAATGTAGGAAGCAGTATTGTACTAAAACCTAAAAGCATTCTCTGAGAAGTGGCAGTGAGCCGGGATGGCATTTAAAGCATAAACGTGTTTTCACTCTATGCATCTGATACTTAAAGAAGTGTTAGAGAACAGTATCACCTGCACCCAGTGTGATCACCTTTCTTTCTGAACTGCAATAAAAGTACAAAATACACCGCCAACATAGTGCCCACAGAAAAATTAATGTGTCTAATGGTTAGCAGTAATTTCCATTTCAAAGTTTCTGGCTTGTTTGCATAACCCACTCTTTAGAGGGAATGCGTAGTAAGCATGCATTTGTGACTTCAGCTGCTTGTAGCCTGATACTGCTTGGAAGGTAATAGATTTATTGTGCTATTTTCATAATGGTGTTTACAATAAATTAATGCATGCAAAATATATGCTACAATAATATTTTAATCATTATATGTTATAAAAAAAAATTTGTATGTCTGAATATAATTTTACATTACATACTTGGTAAATACTAAAAGTTTGAAAGTATGTTTTATGTGTATGTCAAAAAACAGGTTTTTAAACTATAGTGTTTTAAATGTATTTTAAAATTATTTAATTTATTTACTTAAAAAATGGGTAGACGGTAGTTTATTAGTAATATCTGAAAACATTGTCAAACTGTTTAACACAATCCTGAACTTTATAACATGCTTTTTTAATATTATTTTTTTATAATAAATGTACCTAGACTAATTAAAAAATGTATTGTACAAAACGCTAGTCTTCTAAGAAAACACCAACAAACAAATCTCAAAGTGTTTTTTTTTTGGGGGGGGGGGGAATTTTAATATTATTATGGCTAAAAAATAAGAATGTCCTATTTTTAATTAGGGAAATATGCAATACTGCATGTGAATATTTTGTAATTTTTTTCACATATTGAAATGTTAACTTCTTTAGGCCTGTTGTTTACATAGATCAATAGGTTAAATGTAATCTCATCTATTTTCCCTTATCTGGTGTTTCAGTGCAAATTTCCTATTTGACAAAGCCACCTAAAGGGGTGTGTTTTTAAAGCAATAAATTGACAATACCGAAAAACAATCCTGGTGAATGTGTTTTATTTTGCAGTGAATGTTTACAACTGGTGAACATTTATAGTGACTTTTAAATTGATTGTGGTATACATGTCTCCTATAGTGTTCTAAAAATTCTTTATCATGTGTTAAATACTAAAAAACTATAAGGAAAGTAAAAAATTAACCATTAAAATAAACTGACACCAAAGCAGTACAGTTCAAATATACAGTAATTAAAACAATAGGTCACATTTAACTAGATTATTGTAATACAACACCTTCATGTTTTTCTCTAAATATACTGAATTCCTTTTGAAGTTACACAAATGGTTTAAAGCCCTTTATCGCTTATTATAGGGTAGGATAAACTAAACCTAACTAATCTATTATTTCTTTGGGGTGTTTTAATGGAGTTGGGAGGTATTACATGGAAGTTTAGTTTATTTAACATATTGTTTGTATTTTTTCTTTTTTGTGTATTTGATCAACTTTTTAATTAATTGTTTTTTCTTTCTTCATGACACAATGTGAAATAGTGAGTCTAATGTAAATCCACTTTCTGGAACTGAAACAGGTCCAGGATAATTGAAAGGCACTTTTGTAACTCTCAGGGGCAATTTAAAGTCTACTGCACTCTGCAAAAAAACACCAATAAACAACTGAAAGTATATACAAACCCTGAATATAATGTTATACTTTTTATTGTAATTTTAAAAGTAATTTTCAAGATTTTTGAATTGGTATTCAAATAAATTTTGGTGATCCAACCATGAATGTTGAGGCATGCTTTGTGCCACTGTCTCCCACTAACGCAGATATCTCTGTAGCTTATACAGGAATGACTACAAATGGATCAGCGGTACAAATGGCAATTCTCTGCACATTCACATGCATTGCTACACTATGTTATGCATGTTGACACATGTTTTATTGTGTGTTACAAAGTATTACTGTCAATAGAAATCACATCTTGCTGTGTCCCTATCTAAGGCTTTAAAGTTCATATATTCTCTAACTAGCATTAGCAATTTACCACTGGAATCACCACCTACAAGTTTTATTTCCCTAATTGTTTTCTATAATCCCAGCTAAAATAAACTTTCTTTAGTAATTTAACAGAATATTGAATACTAATATCGCATGAGCACATTTCTGTTTTTATATGAAGCTCATTCTAAATGTCAAAAGATGCAAAATAAGTAAATAATATTCTTGGCAGAACATGTTTAGGTTAGTTGAAGTTGGTGACAGTTGAACATAATCACTTTTAAAAGGAACAGTTTATTCCATAAAAGACATTTTCTTTAATTATTTCAATCCCACAGATGTTTTACTCATTTTGACCACATGTGACCAGAAAAAAGTTGGTATGCCCTATGTTTTTTTTATATCTTATAGTTATATATATATATATATATATATATATATATATATATATATATATATATATATATATATATA
>NC_092861.1:71872722-71918680 GCF_032062135.1 Pyxicephalus adspersus | reverse complement strand
AAAACCTTTCATTTCCATTCCACTGATTCACTGAAGCCAAGGATCTCAACATTTTAGCTCCATCTCTACGCAACAAGCTTAGCAGCTCTGTTGCTTTTGTTCATAGTTCTGTTGTTACAGTATCATATTTTTGACCTTTCTTTAAAACAGAATGATTATTGGTGATTCCTTTATAGCTATGAAATGCTATCCTGTCGGTACTAATATACAACCCCATAAACATTGGGGCAGTGGTTGATGCTTAGTTTGGGTACAAGTTCGTTTTAAAGTGAATCAGTAATAAGCCTAGACAAGTTGAGCATATAGTGAATCATTGTATATGCAGCCACAACCTTAAGTAAAAACTGCACATCAACGTGATCAAAGATAGGCCCTAAAATATAGACATCGGGTAATTATGATAATTATGATTATTAGTATGATCACCTTTTTCTGAAAAATAGTAGTAGTAGTAGTTGGCATCAAGTTTTCCTTACCCAGTCAAAAGTTTCAGCAATATCACCAAGTTTCCCAATCACCTGATCCCCTTGTGGGGCGAAATACGTCGGGTGGGACACAAGTTTATTGCTATTAACTAAATTTGATGTGCTGTGAAATTACTACTTTATGATTATAAGACTAGTGTACCTGTCTTAACCTTGGGCTAGCGTAGGAGACCTGTGTCTAGTTCTTAGAATGTACAAATAAAAAAAAAATTAGTTTTTAAGAAATATTCTTGACCTACAAAAGCCTGTCTTTTTCTCTGTCTCTCTCACTCTCATCTACTGCCTCCATAGTTTTCTTTCAGGCTGGGCAATGTTGAGTTAACTCTCTTTCAATTGTGGGTCATTTTCTTTGGTGGAACACATTGTTTTACTAAATTTCACCCCATTTTCTCATATTGGGAGTTTAGGTGGTTTACCTACCAAGGTAAACACTTAATTTAGTAAATGAGGCGAAAATTTACTTTGCAAAGAATACCTAATCACAATAAAAGAAATGTAAAAAAAAATATTTTTTCTTACACATGATTGGCTGAAGTCAATGGAGCGATATCTCATTTATTTAGTAAAATGAAATATCCTAAACAGCCTAAATTCTATTATTAAATCAACCCCATTGCTCCAGTTATACAGGAACATTTTTCCATTGTTGCTTTAAATATTTTGGCTGTTTTCTTGTATTTTAACAAAGTGAATCACAGCATTTTTTCCATTTCTAGCCAGGCAATTTTTTAACACTGTTACTTAAAAAAATGGCTGTTTTCTCCTATGAAACATTTGAAAATGTTTCTTATCAGGTTGTAAAAGGCCTGACAATAAAGGTGTACCTCACTAGAGACCAGCAACTAGTGGATCTTCGACCCAAATTAAACCTTCTGGGTCTGGATCCAAAATTCTGCAAACTATGGGAGAGCACCAGCACCAATATTAAGCACAACACCAGTGGTAGTAGACAGAAAGAGACACTATTATGCATGTTTTCACAAGGTAGTAAGATGTAGATTCCTTCCAGAAAAAAACTTCTGGACTGGCTAGCTCATTCCCCATCTTAGTTACAGCAGGGAGATGAAGACAGTGAAAGTGACACATTACTTTGACTCCAGGGTCCCTATGCTTCCTCTGCAAAGCTCATAACAACTTTCTCTGAGGGCACACGTTCTTAACTGCCTCTTCTGTTTGCAAGCAGTCTTCCTTTCTTTATAAAATGTTGACAGGTAACTTGTGTGAATCACTGGAAACAATCAGGAGGTGCTAAGAGAATAATGTAGGGGAGAGCATCAATAGTGGCACAATGGTTATGGTGTCTTGCTGTCTTGGTTTGGTAGCTGCTTCTGGTAGTGTCAGCAGTGCTGGTACTGATGGCAGTACTGGTGGTTCTGATTGTGGTGGTGGTAACATATTACAAAAAATAAAAAGGTGTAAAAAAAACAGATAAACAGCATTTGGTGTTATGTTTTTGGGTTACTATGGGTTAGACAGCAATAATGATGTTGTTCTGGGCAAGACATGGGACCAGGTGAAAGTGATGAAGAGGACAGTGATCAGAAGATGCTGTGCGGCAATATGCATCAAAAAACAACTTTTTGGAAGGCAGGACTTCTCATAAAGTTTGCAGGTCTCTTCTTTTTGAAGCTGCTGACACCTCTGACTCACTCACAGCCCTGAGTTGTAGGGGTTTAGTTCATCGTGTATCCCCTGTATAGGCACTTTTATGACTCCTTATGATGATGTCTCTTTTGCTGAGTACAACATTCACTATGTAAACACAGAGTAAGCCATGGGTGACACAAATCATTTAATGTCTCCCCTAATCTAGCACATAAAGAAGCATCATCTGCATATCTGGGAATAAAATCAACTGTTGATGCTGCTACTCCTGATGCTGGTACTGCTGCTCTTGCTGTTGCTGTTGCTGTTGTTGCACATGGAGAAAAGTAGTCGTTAGGGTAGAATTTAAGTACTTTAACCTCCCTGGCGGTATGATTATTTGAGTATTTTTACATGTCAAATCGGTACATTTGACATATAAAAGTACTTCTAATTTTATTTCCCACCACTCCCACCCCCCCTGACAAAAGCATGCTGCCCGCACACACATTGTATACCCGGCCGGCATCTGCATCCCCTACCCTAGTGTCTCCAACGCTCACACACCGGGATGCGAGGCTTCTCAGCAAAAGAGACATCATCATAAGGAGTCATAAAAGTGCCTATACAGGGGATACATGATGAAATTTCACCCCGAGCCACACTCGGGATTACCGCCAGGGGGTTAATATACAGGGAGGGCCATCTTCACTTCTTCCTCAAAACCCCATTCATTCTCCTTCTTCATCTTGTAGTAGTCAGTCTTCCATTTTCAGCACAATTGTGAACCTAATAGAAAAATGGACTAAGACTGTCCCATGGTGTCCCAAGGTTCCTAAAATTGGCTAGGGACACAATTTGTAATGATTTTTCCAAAAAAAAAAAAAATTAAACTAATTTGTTAAATGTTTATTTCTCCCAGCTGATACAACTGGACTTAATCTGGCTCATTCTGACTTTTTTTCACCTCACCTCTAATAGGGAGCTGGACAATGTCAACTGTATTTGCAACTTTAAAATGTAAACAACAGGGAAAATAAAAATGTATGCTAGTTTTTCCAGATTGTCAACAGGGTCCAGTAGTCCTGCATTGTAAATATTGACAATAAGAATCCACCCACACTCATGGAAGAGAACAGCAGCTGCCGGGGGAACAAGTGCTAAGGAAAGTTAAAGTGCTTTTTATTATTGCCCTTATTGAAAAAATGAGTATCAAACCCTTGCAGTGTGAGGAAAACTCCACTGCTTGTTTACATTTCCCCCTAGATTTTACCTTTAATTTCAAATTAACTAAAACATTTTTCTCCAAAAATAGGGATGCAAAAAAAATGTTCCCCTCCAAAAGCTGAGATGGATAAGCATGTACAATGGCTACCCAAGGCACGGCACAAGAATGAAAGCTGTTGTCTACCAGATATAGGAATCCAACTTTTTGATCCATGGAAAAACAAATGGGATATAAGTGTTGTACCATGCTTAAGCTGAGGAGATTTGACTGCTAAGAAAATACCTTTGCACTTCATTACACCTAGACTACAGTCTTGATAATGTGTTTGTCAATTTGCTATTCATAAATTGTTTCTGTTTATGATGGTTTTTGGGGGCTGCAACAGATCCTACTGACATTACTATTGTTGGTCTTACAATGCAGTGGCCCTTTCAAGTAATGTTCTGTACTGTCTTCCACGTGGTTTGTAATACATATTGTTGCATACCCCCTGTTATTTCCTGCTGCCCCCCCCCCCCTACAATCTTTATGTCCCTGATTATATGTTTTTATTTGCTGATCTTTCTTCCCCCCTTTTTTTTTTCTCTTCTTCTTGCTGTACCCTAAATCGTATATTTCTACATAAAGAATGTTTTTAAAAAATATATGATATGACACACTTGCATTTTTTTTAAAGATATCAGAAAAGCAGTGAGACAGTCTGACAGCAGAGAATAAGAATATAGGGCTACCATAGTACAAGACAGAGTCAATTGTAATTTAGAACAGTGGTAGCCAACTGGTGGTCCACAGAAAAATTTTGGTGGTCCATGGCTCTGTCCCCCATATGGACACAACCCGTCAACTCTCACCCCCACAATTTTTGGTACTTCCACAGCCCTGCGCTACTGTCCCCCCAGGATGTTTAGCAAGCAGGTCTGAGCCTGCTATGGGAGATTGGGTGGGTTCTGGCATCATGACATCACTCTGGAGGAAGTTTCTCCCAACGCATGTGAGGTCCATATATCGTGGATTTAGTGGTTCATGAGGTCTGAAAGGTTGGCAACCACTGATTTAGAAAGTTGCTGTGTTACACTTTAAAATTAAAATGTAACTATATGTGTAAACACACAATGCATTATGGAATTTAACAATTTCTAAATTAAGAGAAATGCATTACTAACGTAAGACAGATTTTTTTTTATTTAGTATACCTAAATAGATCAAATTAGATTTAACTAGCAGAAAGAGTGAATCCTGGCTGGAATTTGTGTGCCTCTTAAACAGACCCCCTGCAATACAATACTTTTGCCTTTGACAATTCCCTGTTTGCGTTAGGACAACATACACCTAAAAAGATTGAACTCTGCTCTTTGAGTTATTTGCGATAACCCAAATTTGCACCTGTCTGTCTCATGCACCTGCTAATGAATAAAATGCATATTATGTTTCCTCTTGAGGATTTGGTAAAAGAAGTAGACACAACATTACAAAAAAAGTTGGCTAAAAGCTATGAGAGATAAAAAAAGGATTAAAAAAAATGCAGGTCAGAAAAACATGATAAAATAACATTTAATATCCCTCATACAATACATATAATACATGTAAATCGGAATATTTATAAAACCCCAAATCTTTAGCATAAGATCTGTGGGATTGTAAGTACCCAGGAGGCAACAGTTGTGTCACGTGCACCTTTCACAAGCTGCAACAGAGGTAATTAAAATTGGTAAATAAATAATTTATATGTATTCATTTTTTGCCAACTCTTTATTTTCATAGATGGTGGGAGGCTAGTAAGTGAGGCAGACCAATTGAATAGAAATTTTGCTTCATTTTAATGCATCACAGGTTGTTGTGATGTACTTTAGTGCTTCAGAACTATTTGTGATGCACAAAAAAAGCAACGTGTCCTATTTTTTTCTCAGCACACACCAGTTTAGCGTGTTGGTGTTAACTAAATCCACAGAACATAAGGGCAATGCTACTCAACCCTTCTGGTGTGAATGGGCCCTCATGCCATAAAAGTTGAGGACATGTGGGCTGTAAAATTACATACATATACTACTTTATTAAACCAGGAGAATGTATTGAATATAAAAGTAATATGATAGAATTATCTATGTTGTATGTACTTGACCACAAAATTCTTTTTTTATAAATAAACAAAAATATTGTTGTAGGTTAAGGTTTTATTATAAATCTTAAATCTGTTTGTAAATAGGATTTCAATCATACAATGATGTTCAACAGAAAATATTGTTTTTTATTTTAACTTGCTTACAGAGGTACGTTAACTCAACTGAATGATCATTTCTTTTGCAGCAAACAGTCTCTACTTATTTAGTGTATAGGGAGATAATTTAACGAATCTATGCATAAATAAGAGATTAGAGGTGGAAACAATCTAATTCCAGGAAAAAAATCAGGGAAGAACATTATGGTCAATGTACGACACCACTAATGAAGGGCCCAGCATTTTAGTTGTTCCATTAAAGCTGAACTACAAACACCTTAACTTACAAAATTTGTGGCCCTCAGCCTATTCAGAATTTAAGACTTGTTTTGTTCTAGGCAGGGGGTACATTTATTTCTTAATTTTGTAACTGTCTAGAGTTGGTCTTTAGGCATTGCTCTTTCTATGTGAAAACATGTTTTTAAATAATTTCTGTTCTAAGCATCTAGATGCCTAAAATGTGAGAAGTCAAACAAATGACTGTGAACAAGTGTCATGTAAAAATTACAAACAAAACTGTAATGTGTAGATAATGGCATTTTAGTAAATGTGATATTCAGTCATGAGTTGCTAAATAGAATAAATCAACACTTTAAAGAAAGTATAATAAAACACATTTTTTCTATTATATGTGCAAACTATTTATGCTAAACTTTAAGGTAAAGTATTTAAAACATTCATTGATCAAAGATATTATTCACAACTATTTATTCACTATTTCATTCACAGTAAGACATCGTAGTTGCATATTTTGACAAAAAACAGGCTTACTAATTTAATGAAATGTACTAGTTCAAATACTTACAAAAATGGAATCTAATAACTGCTGAAGGGCAGGAAATACAGTATTACACAAAGGTAGTAGATGTAGCCGAACAGTGTGAAAGTCATTACTGATAATTTGGCTAACAAATCAAACATATACATGAGCCAGCAGTACAAAATGGCAGGGGGCAAGTAACAACAGTTAAAAAAAACAAGTGTAAAATAATACTGTTATGCAGCTAAAAATAAATGAGTATCAGATCCTAGAAAACACAACATATTTTCTTAAAGAACCGAAATATAAGACAGCAAGGGGAATTCTTTTCTATGCTGTCCTACTTTTATCCAAGAGATCTAAAGAAGCAAAATGAAAATTTCCTGGCATCCTGGGGCATTAAAATAATCTGTTTCTTCTTGTGAAACCACATTGGTAAGAGGATGGAACAGAAGGCCATTGAGAACTATGCTGTAATATCAAGGAACTGATTCCCCAGGAAACTGGATATTGTTTATTTGTTGAGAACTTTACTGCTGATAGCTAAAGAAAAGAACTTCCTTGGTGAAGGCAGGAGCCAAAATACTGACAACTGGAAACATTCTTCTATATCCAAGCTACAGTGAAACTTTGTGAGTCGAATAACAAACCTTCACGAACATGAACAGATATCACTCTATAGTAGAATTCACATATTTGTTTTCTACAACAAACAGCTTTGCTGTGATAAACATTGCATTGCTTAGCATACCGGAAGAAAGATAAATGTGTATCAAAGTTTTTTTTTTAAAGGTAATACAATTTTGCAAAAAGGGAGGGAGTATGGAATTAGAAAGAGTAAAAGTCAAATGGCAAGGATTCTACCAACTATGGTCCTGCTTTAATAAAGTTCTCCAAGGCTGGAGAGGATACACTTTCTTCAGTGAAGCTGGGTGATCCAGCAAACCTGGAATGGATTTCTTTAAAGTCATAAAGTCAGAGAAAGAGAAGGAAAAGACAGGCTTTTGTAGGGCAAAACTTTTTTCTTTAAAACTGTTTTAAAACCCTTTAGAACTTTAATTTAAGTAATCATTCTAAAAACTAAACAGAGTGCTCCTGCACTAGATGTGGGCTAATACAAGTTCACTGTTCTAGAAGTCATAGAGTAATTACATAATCAAGCAATGTTTGGTTACAGCAAAAACATGTTTCCCTTCCCAATGTGTTTCGCACCACAGGGCTTCCTTAGGTGATTGGGAGATTTGGTAAAATTGCTAAAACTTTTGACCGGATAGAGCAAGCACCTGATGCCGGCTAATCCTCAGGAATACAATAAACAAAAAAACAAATAATGGTGTTAGGAGGCGCTGTTTGGGCCTACAAACCCAGGGGATGCCCCACCGCAGGAGGGCGCACTCAGCCTATTCCCTCCAGCAGTTGCACTCACAATAGCACCGGCGTTTCAGGATCAGTGCTCTGAGGGTTGCAACATCCCTGTTTCCCTGTAGATGGGTTTTTCCCTCGGCATCCTCTGCACTGAGGCTGCACAGGTGAATGGAACTGGAGCTGTGTGCAGCTGATTAGCAGAGTGGTTCCTGTGTAATACCATGTCATCTTTGGCGGCTTGGGCTTTATAGATTCTCTGTTTCCAGTCATCTGTGCCTGTTTTAGTGTCTGCTGGGCTTATCTGTGCTGGAGTTATTTTGAGTGTTCTCAGTTGCTCATTGCCTGTTCCTGACCTTCCGTTTGAACTCTGCCTGGACCAACCTTTGCCTGTGACCCTGACTCTGCTTGTGCCCGTTCCATTGTACCTCGCTTGATGGACAGATCTCCTGTGTTTTGACTTGGCTTGTTCTGAATTCCCTGATATTTTCTGTGCTGTGTATTTGTGGGTTCCTGGTCAGCTGCTGGCCTATCTCCAGAAACCATCCCTTGCACACCAAGTCCTGGGGGCAACTGAGTGCTGGGAGACGCAACCAGTGTCCCGAGGCTGAGCGGGGGCTGCTATAGGTGAAGACTGCGGAGTTAGATTGGGGACTAATGTCTGGAAAATACTTATACTGACCAGAGCCTTACAAATGGTTTGGACATTTTCAAACTGAGAGAGAGAGTTTGATGCCAGGTGGTATTTCAAACCGGGTAATTAATAGTAGTTATTGCACAGAGTAGAAAGATCGATAATGTTTACTTAATCAAATAGGCATAAGTTGTTGATCTACAGTCTGTTACTTGTGTGTTGCAACATATGGTAAATTCTTCAAGTTTAATTAAGTAGCAAAACCCTCAGGTAATAATACTGGATTATTATTGGTGGAATTGTAGGAGATGCTTGATGTGGATGTGTGGCAATGTTAGTAGGGTATTGGTTGTGGTACAGTGGCCGACTGGTGGCAGCCGTTCAAAAGAGGAGCCACTATACCACAACCAATAACCAAACCAAACATGCTTATCAAAATTGGTATCAATGGAGAGGGTCCAAAAAATATTACTAACACTCTTATATTCCAATATGTAGCTGGCATGTTTGTACTTTTTAATTTTCCAATGCTACCAAACATTTGTAGTAAATGTTGTAAATATATTGAAAAATATTAAAATAATGTTTTTTTATTAAACTATCCAGGACCAAAATCTGAGATTCATACATTCATATAAGGAACCAGGTTGGGAGTTCAATCTAAAATGCATGCAATCTAAGAGTCTACTATTGCATTAGGAACAAGCTTTGGTTGAATAACCCCTACTGTAAGGTCATCCTAATTAAGTGTTGGTATTCTTTAGCATGGGAGTGTAAAAATCCTGGTCACCAGTGATGTGTATTTACATTTTAACTAATTCAGGGCTGCTGGCCATAACACCAGCTCCAAGCAACTTCATGTTCTAAACTGATTCAATGCAGAACAAAAATGATGTATTTTAAACATTTTTACATTTCTGATCTAGACTATGCAAAAATATTTTCAGACTAAAATAAATTATTACAAAGGATATCAAAAAATGCCTTTGATGTTAATTTTGTTGGTGTTTGGCTTTACTTGGCTCCTGAATTATTGGTCTCAGGTATAGTCATACGTATATAGACTGTATATGGATAGAATCCATTTTCAGATCAAACTTATTTTGCATCGTATTAGAGGAGAAGGTACCATCAGCCCAAATTAGTCCTATTAAACAGATGGCTTTGTTACAGAAATACATACCTATTTAATGAGACTGGAAAATTACATTTTGAAATACAGAAAAGGATGAGCACCCTCCATTTACAGTATGAGATTTCTTACAGCTTAGAGGTTTTTTTGTATGACTTTCTCATTACATTTAAGTTTACTTTTTATGCACTGGCTAGGGGAGCACTCTGGGCACTAATCTTCAGTCATTTAACTCAAAAGTATCTCTTAATTTTTTGGGGAATTTGCTGAGTTTGATTTGCAATTCTTGTTTGAAATTCAGCTAACCCAAACCTGGAGGCAAATTCCACTTATTGTATGGGGTGAATCTTGTAAATTATTGGCCATTTTTTGCTAATAGGCAAGGCTTTCTGGGTATCGCAACATATTGATGGGAGAGGGTCATTTCATGCAGCTTCAAGGACCAAACCTTTGGAAATGATGCTTGGGGAATTATTTAAATATGTACGTGGTGTCACAGCACAGCACAGCACAGCACAATTATTACAAACTTCATGTAACAGTGTAAAATTTTAGTACATTTACCACAACACTACCATACCACAATAGCACCCCAACATGGTTCACTTTAGCTTGCTGTGGCTGTTTTGTTTTAGCTGATCCCAAACTGTGTTTTCAAACTCACATTAAAAATACCAGATTGTAGATGATACAGCATTGTAAAAGTTGTATACAATAGGACAATTGACAAAATGTAACAGAGTACAGGCAGGCATTTACTGGCTAACAGTAGGCCAATTGTAATGGGCAAAGCTAGGCCCAAACTTAGTAGAAAAGAGTGCATGCTGGGGTTTTACTACAAGAATGAAGATACTACAGAGGATACAGCGGTGTAAAATTGAACAGCAGCAGGACAGTTTTAATCAAGCATAATAGGCCTAACTAGGTAATTCTTAACTTTTAATTTTTTATGGGGGTGAAAGTTGGTGTGATGATTATTACAATGAAGTTTTATAATTGTAATTTGCTATAGCTGGGAAAGCAGCTAAAGGTAACTGCTAAGCTCAACAACACAATAAAGGGAAAGAGACAAAACCCAATAGTAAGAACAAAAAAGGTAACAAAGGAGTCAATTGCCCAAATACCTAATTTTCAGAATAAAATACAATTTTCTAGCATCTTCCCAGGCAGTTTGTCTGCTTTTCCTGTACTTCCCCTGTAACATCTTCCAATTAACTGATAAATTGGTTGCAGCCCTCTCACATATAACTGAGACTGCAGAACTACTTCCTCCTGTATGTCTTACTACAGCTATACTAACTGTCAAACTGTGACCAATACCATATATTGCTTGTTCCTAATCGATGCCCAGACCTTTAGGCTATTTGCAGCCACAATAAAGGAATTATCCAATATTGTATATCAATGCACAGAGATCACAGTACAAATTAAAATAACATTAGATATTGCCAGGGCAGTGTTAACATTTGCATGTTCTTGCTAAATCGGTTCACCACCTGCTTACATATATGTGATACTCTGTGGTTCCAGGAGGTACAGGATTTCGGATTGATCTGATGTGTGAAGTTTCAGGTTTGGGCTGATCTGACATTTAAAGTCCATGTCTTGGGGCTATTCTGAGATCTGAGGTGAATGTATCTGGCTGATCTGAGATCTGAACTATATTGTTTGGACTGTTCTGAGGTCTGAAATGTATGTCTAAGGGCTAATCGGAAGTATGATTTGTATTGACTGGGCTAATCTAAGGTCTAAATAAATGGATTGGGCTAATATGCAATCTAAAATGTATAGATTAGAGCTAATTTGAGGTCTGAGGTGTACGGATTGGGTTGACCTGGGATCTAATGTTTGATCTGAAGTGCATGCATTTTCGACATTCCACAACTAAGCCATAAAGACAGGAACAGTGATCACACTAAAAATTGTTAATCTAGTTTACTTTTTTTGCAAATGTTTTGTGTGTGCACTTTTTTTAACAGTTATAAATATTTTTGTTTAACGCGCTAACAGCAGTACAACTTTGAATGCAAAAACTAAAAACTAGCTTAGCTATGATTCACTATTTTTCACTGTTTTGCTGGTTGTCTAAAAGCAGGTTCAGATCTACCTTGAGATTAAGCGATCCTGTGCAGCTCCCCACGACTGACTCGTTGCCTTTTGGGAAATTATCCCTATCTATGAAAAGCAAAATCAATTTTACAAAAACTTTAAAACATGAGTTCCCGTGATCAAAAACATGTATACCTTTGTGTGTATTTTATAAACATTGAGCCTTTTCTGATAAAAGTCATCCAGGAGTAGGTACTGCTCTTAGTACAAATGACTTTCAATTTAGGGATGGATGTACCAATATAGGTATGGTACTTTTACAGGTCAAGCAATAGTCAAATGAATAATCGATCATACAACATTTTGACAATGACGCAAGAAATATAATACTCAATTTATTGTTCTCATTTTGAAATTGTAGTAGTTATTTTTTCTGCCATACCCTAGATGACAAGTATTACTAGTATTTTTAATAATAATAACTTAATTATGTGTTGCTTTTTCTGTTTTACTTGCATTACCTTTATTTTTCCCAAAGCTACATACAGTATGTTTATTTTTCTGTTAGCATAAGTTAAATTTGGTATTACAAAGATATCATTGAATAATGTTATAAATAAATTAGACTGCCATCTACTGGAAGAAACAAAGAATTTTAAGCAAATGAAAAAGGATTTCAGCATATGTGAAGCTTAAGGAAGTAATGGTATAATAAAAAAAAAAACAATTGCTTAGGGAGAAAGATATTTGTCAAGTTTACTTTCATTACATTTATATGCATCTGCAACAGAAATAAACAAGATTCCTTTCCTATATTAAGCTTAACAATTATTTAAGTGTGGTAATAAAAGCAGTGTTTTACATGTTTTTTTTTACTATGCAGGAATACACAATCCTACTTTACAAATTTCTATTATTACACTAATCAAAAAACATTTTTTTGTACAAGCTGTCTACATTTCTAAATGATTGAGTGAATCTGATTCCTTAAAAGTGTATTTGATTCCCTCTATAGCCTATGTGTGCTTCCAATAATACATAGCATCAGCAAAGTGCATTTATTTTTGTGTGTATGAAGTGACTGCTTAACATCTCCTTCATATGCAGTAACCTCTCCCCAAACCATTAGCAAAATGCTTTGCTAAGTCATTGACACCATGATATATTGACTCTGAGAGAATCATATTTCACATCACAGCTGTTTTTGGATCTTGACATGTAACATTCTTCCAAGGGTCCTATTTTTATATAAATATTCAGGCTAGCATGAAGCTGTCCTTAAGGAACACTGAACTCCCTCATCTCAGTCTCCACACCTCCTGCTGAAGACCTAAGCAGATGTCAAAAGGCATCTTTCAACAGCAGTATCGGATTTGCTTGGTGATACATTTCTTCATGGTCTGCCACCTTGATTCTATTAAAGGTGTTGGACTGTTGTAAAAATCGGCTTCAGGAAAAGTATCTTACAGCAGCTGTAAATTGTAAGCTTATTGCACTTTGGGAAATGATGTGTTCTCACCAAAAGTTATATATTCCTATTAACAGGTACGTTTACCCTTTAAGAACAAAGTGATTTTTTTTTTGCTTTTACTGAGTATGCTGTATGTACACCTTTTACCTCCATATCACACTACAGATGTAGACGCAGGGGTGGGCTCGGCCTGTCATGTTTTCTATGAAAATAGAGCCATCTGACGCTCAGTGTAGTGACTGGCTTCCTGACCAATTAGTATTGTTTGATCACCAGTTCCAGGCTACAGGTTGCCTGCTGTGTTCATGACAGGCTAGTATTCAAAAGGTCAATAACAGATGTATTAATATTCTCATTATGTTTATTTTTAAATCATGGACAGAGGATTTTTCTGAAATGTAAAGAACTAAACAATTTTGCCTCCTAAAGATTTTGGAGGTTTGTGGAATATGCCTATTAACCTCCCTGGCGTTATAATTAATGAGAATTTTAAATGTAAAAGAGGTACATTTGAAAATCATTATTATTTTAAATTTCCCGCTTGGTCTGGCCTACCTGCCTAACAGTCCAGCCCTCCAGCCTAAGCATCTGCTTCCCCTGGCCTCACATCCACAACGTTCACATGCCGGGGACATGACGTCCCCCCTGGCTACACAGATGCCGGCCGGCATCGCCAGGGGAAACATCGCTGGAGGAGACCACAGGCACTGGTGGAGGGTGCTGCTGGAATGTGGGAACCAGGTAGGACTTGGTAAAAGCCCTGGCAATTCCACCCGAATCCGGCTTGGGGTACAACTTTTGGTATGGGAAATACCGCCAGGGAGGTTAAACCGTTCAGTGCAATGTAACGTACCTCCTACATCGTTTTTACTACACAAAAAATGATCTGTGTGACCATGAGTAAACAGAAACAGAGTTTTATAAATATGACAAATTAGTAGTTAACTTAGAGTAGGCTGTCTTCCTACTCTTTGTCTCTGTCAAGTTTTAACTGCTGTCTGTGTAATTGTCACGGCTCCACAAGGCAAAGTGGTAGACCCACTGTGTCACCCACCCTCTGGGTGGAGACGTGCACGGAGCGCAGGGTCTAAGCAGTAGCTTGGTCTTCTCCAGAGCCTCTAGAGGTGAGGATGTTGTATGGCAAGCTACTGCAAGGTTGCGGCCCCCGTGCCCGCCAAGGCAGGTGACTGCCAACAAGCAGGGACTGAAGAGTAGTACCAAAGGGAAATCCAGGAGGGTAGTCAGACAAGCCAAAAGGTCAGGACCGGCATCTAACAAGGATGGTCAGGAAACAGGCAAGAGGTCAGGACGGGCAGCTAGCGGGAGTAGTCAGGAATGAGCAGGGGTTGATACACGGAGAATTAGGAACAATAGAGATAAACAACAGTAACCTGGAAGCAAAGCCAAAGGAACTCCTTGTTCAGGCAACTTCTGTTGCCAGGTCACTTCCTTAAGAAGGGGAGATGGGCGTGGATCAAGTGAGCTGCAGACATCAATCCCACCAGCATAGGGAGTGCTGTTGCTGGGATGGTCTCAGGTGTTATTTGGATGTTGGCCAGCAGAGGGAGCGCGTCTGCGGAATACTCTGGTTCTCTGAGGCAAAGGAGCAGCTGACGTGGAGCAGGAAGTGTTGGATCCAGAGGCAGAGATGGTGCTGGCAGCAGGTGAAGGTGCTGACAGAAGGAGGCACAGCAAGAAGAAGGCACAGGTGACCTGGACAGTCTTATTTTGACAGTCACTCTTCTCTACTGATGAGCATTGTCCCTAGAACAAAAAGTGATGAAAGATTCAACATCTTACGGTTGTCACACAGAAATCCCTAATGGGAACACCATTTTTTTTAGTGAAAACTCAAGCCCACTGCTAACACACACAGCAAACCTGGAATGGATCTGGTCCAGGATTGAAAACATTTGCCAACTAATACCAAATGACTTTTATGAAATCAATTCCAGGTTTGTTGGGTCACCCAGGTTCTCCCATTATAGTTTATCTTCTCCAGTCTTGGAGAGCTTTAATAAATGATATCCAGTCTGTGATAGGTAAGAAGGATCTGCCTCCTCAACCCACAAACAAGAAAAAAAAAAATCCTGTTAAAGAATGGATGCCCAGACTAAGTTTTGAAACTTTAGTATGCAATGGGAATGTGACAATAGGTCTCTGACTATCTTCCACAATTAGCAGATATTTCCCCTTTTTTAGGGCAGATATATGGAGTGTACATTAAATTGTCGATGTAATCATTAATACATTGTTTTTATGAAAGCAATTTAAGTAAATTGGATTTGATACAATCTTTTGCTGTCTCTGCATAACAGAGCCTAAACTGGGGAGGCTAAAGCCACACAAGGAACCCATTAGTTGTACTGCACAGCAATAAACATAGAACAAGTCAAAATTGGAGGAACAAAAAGATGTAAGAAACATCACAAATAAAAAAAATATCACATAAAGACGGTGGCCCTGATTTATTAAAGTTCTCCAGGCTGGAGAGAATACACTTTCATCAGTGAAGCTGGGTTTTCCAGCAAACCTGGAATGGATTTCCTAAAAGTCAAGCTGTTTGTTAGCAGATGTTTTCAATCCCAGACCAGATCCATTCCAGGTTTGCTTTATCACCCACCTTCACTGGTGAAAGTGTATTCTCTCCAGCCTTGGAGAACTTTAATAAATCAGGGCCGGTATGTCTATTTTAATGTTTCCTGAGAATGAAAATATTTTAATGTAATTTAGGTGTCTTGATGTGATATTTTTCTTCTAGTGATATTTTCATAAACTCACCATTCTGCTGCTTCTCTTCTTTCTGGCCCTTTTATGTTTTTCATCTGCCTTTAAGGACTTAAAGTTCCTTTTTATACAATCAGAAACAAGGTGCCATTTGCAGGCTTTAGAGGTTTGTTTGCAAATGTGACCATGACCATGTGATGATCACCGTGGTCATCTGTCATGGTCATGTCACAGTTCTGGCTGTTCCCTAATCAGTAATCTAAGACCTACAGCTTTTAATGACAGAACAGTCACAAAACTTGGAGAGTGCTCCTAGTCCATAAATTGAACCTAGTTTATTGTTTTCCCAGCATGGGATACTTTGATTACAGACCATGCAAAATGCAATGGTTTAAACCTAGTACAGAATGGGTTACCAGTAAGGGTTTGCTTAAAACAAGCGAGGAAAGTCATGTCAAGGATCATTCAGTTAAAGCCTAAGTTTTTTTTTTTTTTTTTGTTACAAAAAAACCTTGATTTATATTATTAGATGGCCTGGTCCTGATCTCAGGCACATGGACAACCAGCACAGGCAGTTCACATTTAGTATAATTTGATGGTCTAATTTTTTTGTCTGTTGCAAACTTATAACCCACAAAAAGCAATAATGGGTACTCATGGAGAAATTAGTACAGTAATCCACATAGATAAATAAGCTCAACAACCAATATTAATTTTATATGCTTTCTGAATATTTTCCCATTTTCAGACCATACTCTTTAACACTTAGAGATGATTGTGAATGAAAATGGTCCTGCCCTCCAGCCTCCCAGCTGGCATCTGCTTCCCCAGGCCTTGCATCCCCAATGTTCACACACCGGGGACACAGATGCCGGGCTGGGCATCAGCAGATTACACAGATGCCCAGCCAGCATCCGCAGGGGAAGAAGATGCCGGACATCGCTGGAGGACGACGCTAGAACGTGGGAACCAGGTAGGAGTATTAATCTCCCTGGAAATTCCACCACGAATTTAGCTCGAAGTTACTGCTTTTCGTATGAAAAATCCACCTCAAGCCACACTCGGGAATACCGCCAGGGAGGTTAACAAGCTAATGGACTTACTTTTTAACCCCCCTAGCGGTATTCCCGAGTGTGACTCGGGGTGGAAAAAATTGCAAAAAAGCGGTAATCCTGAGTCACACTTGGGGTACTTTTGAGGGTCCCTCTTACCTTATCCCCGCGCTCCAGCGGCGATCTCACGATCCCACTGTGATGGCAGGGCGCTTCACCATCGGGGGGCGTGGCCGGGCGGGAAATTCAAAAGCAGATTACGGAGTAATCTGCTTTTAAATACCACCCGGGTCCCCACCACCCCGATGCACGCATCTGCAGTTAGATGCGATGCACCATGCAGGATTTCTGCTTGGTGCATCGCATCTAACTGCAGATGCGATCACCTCATATATGGAGGACTTGAAATCTGTTTGAAATAATTACTTAAGAACAGTAGAATGCCTTTGAAGACTGATTAATGTTTTTGTGCTGAGTTCCACCTTAAAATAAAGATAAGTGCAGATCCCTGTATTTTTTGCTTTTTTTAAAAATTATTAATAAAACATTTCTACACATTTTCAAGTTATAATTGACTGCAGATAATATAGTAGATAAACATGTCAAAAGAAAACCAAAATTGTGTTTGAAATGTCTGAGCACAGTCCTAGAAAAAAAGAGAACTAATTCAAGCCAGGTCTGATACTTGTGCAAATGTTTTCTCTGAAGATATCTCAACTCTTCCAGATTTTTAGTATGAAATCTATTAATCCTTGTCATTGTGGTCTGCATCACATCTAATATTTTAACATTATTTCCATGCTCTGCAGAGGTCCAACAGAGCAGAGAAAATTGCAATCATTTTCATTTCATTTTTCCTTAATGTAGCAGGTCAATACAATTTAATAAAACTTAATGATACAAGTTTTTAGCCTTAACAATGGAAAGTTTGTAAAATAGTAACCTTCATAAATCAGTACATTTTCACAATAAACAAGATAAGGAAATGCCAATTCCAATAACAAGAATACAATATATAGCCCAATAAACGATTCAAAATGAAAAACAAGCTTTTGCAGCAGTATTCACCTTCAGAACAGATTTTCTTTCCATGCATTACTGCTACTTCATGTCAAAAGTCTAATGGCTAACATGATTCAACCCACTTCTTTTGAGGAGAGGTTTTCTGGACCTGCCCCAACCTATGACTAGACAGTGAAAGGAGAAGAAGCACAATGATAAGCTCCTGTCTCTAGCACTCTACTTTCTCTTCCTATTAGAATATTTCTGATCATCTCACAAATTAACTGGCTTCTTGTCCTGCTTTTCAGTTTAATTCTTGTTGTACAAGAACCGCAGGAGGCTGATACTTCTTAAAACCCAGATATGTGTGCTGCTTGTATATATATATTATGTATTCATGCTTTTAGTTTTGTGTGTGCCAAGCAGTATTTTTCAAACATGTCTGTGTTTGGTTCCAGACTTGTTTTGCTAATCACATTTTGATCCTTGGGTTTGGGCCAAATCTAAACCCAAACAACATTGAAATCAATGGGGACGAAATTCTGGTGGTTTGTTATGTTCTCAGCATCCTGGTAATTTATAGGTCTATATTGCCCCTAAATCGCCTAAACTCCACTCATGGTATTATAGTATAATTTAGAGGAGCCCTAAACGCGACCATACACGGGGAATGTGTACTTTTGCTACAATGTTTTTTTTAATACCAAAGGAACCAAACATCAGCTCCCTCTTTTACCTGTGAGGCCAACACCTGACACCCTGAAGAAGTCAACAACAAGCAGTCTGAAGAAATGTTTCAGCATTCTGTGTTGGGGCTGTAAACAAATTGCTCGAAATAACAAGAGGGGGTAACAAAGACATTCTATACACTGATGCCCAACCCTTAATTTACACTAAGAGGTAAAAGTAGAAGGGATTGGCCAAAGGAGGAAGTACAGGCTGTATCGGGCCTGTAGATCACAGAAGAGCATATTGTGAGATTCAATACTGTGAGATTGAGTCTGGTCAGGAGGAGAAGGTAGTAGATGATGACCCAACATGGGATGAAGAGCAATGCATGGAATACCATTAAGAAGGATAGACGGAGGATGAAGAATAAGAAGTTATACAGCAGCAACATACTGAAGGAGGGCACAGGATTCCCACAACCATACCTCATTGTTGTTCTGTCTGACACACATGAACCTGTGTTTTCAGCACTAGGCAGGTAAATTCTTATCAATGTCTTTATGTTGCTGTGTGTTCAATGCATGGGTCACATCAAAACCACTATCATCATTACTATCAGCGCCCTCTCTTAGATGGTACAAGGCCAAAATGGCAGAACTCAGCCCAGATGAGGAAACAATGATAACTATGACAAAGTACTTTTAAGCTATTTGTATAGAGCCTTTGTTGCTGGCACCAAAGATGCGTCTACTCTTTGTAATAGTTCCGCCAGTCATGGCATAACCACTAATAGAGGTGTTATAAAGTGATTTCAGGCTGCTGCAGCCAGGTCTAGGCACAAATAATGCACAGGCAACACTTGACCATAAGGTCAATGAGCACTGGAATAGTCACCTGCTTGTGAACAGTAACAATACAGAGTTAGCCTGGCTGCAGTTAAGTACAGTTTGCAATTTTTCACAGATCCTCTCTCTCACCCACACAATCATAATACAACTATCATTCCCTAGAGAAGTCAAAATTGCAGAACTGGCAACCAAACATCCAGTATGTTTGTTGAATTATTAGACGCAGAATAAACCCTGTGAAACAGAAATGATTAGTCACTGGCATGGAAGCCAGAGTTTCCCCCCTTTTAGATTCCGGGGAAGGCATACACCATGTAATGTAGGTGTCAAATAGGACACCTGTTATGCTGCCTGCACCAAACATGGTTTCCAGAGTAGGCCTCTCCTTGGTCCCACCAATATGGAGTACCCTATCTTATAAACCAAATGTTTTGGTTGAATATTGGTGCCTTTTAGATGTGCTGCCAGTGACAAACCTTGCAGTCCTATCGGGTGTCATGTACCACCTAAATAATACTTTATAGGCATTTTCTTGTGCAATAACATTGCACTTCGCTACAGCTTGCCATATCTCATTCCAATCCTCCACTGCTAAGGACATATCACTCTTTTTCAGATCAGATTAGCAATAGATGCCAACTATACTGTGTAAATCCTTACACCAAAATGTGGTCAAAATGAGCCAAAATCTACCTATATGATACACTACAACCCAGTATAATAGCTATGTGTTAGGCTGTCTTTAAAGAAAATCATATCAGAGCCCACTTCTGTACAGTCACAAAGTTCCAAAGTGCTTGAATCTCTTACAGAGTGTTCCATGATCCTAGAAAAAAAGAAGGTACATTGATAAAAAAAAAACTGTTAACAGGAACATATCACCCAAGACACATGGAAACTGTTCAACTCATAATGTTGCCCTGTAAGAGTGTCTCACTTTTCTGGATTTGGGGCTACTCTGTATTAAATGCAAAAATATAATATATGTGAAATATGTGGTTCACTTTAATATACACAGGAATGTTTTTGAATATTTTTTTTAAATAATATTAAATATATAGAGTGGTACGGATTTACTAGTCAATAATACTTTATTAACAAGAAAAAAATACCTTTCAAGTATAACATTATTTAATGTTCCTATTTTTAACTTAATAGTGAAGCACAACCTCTTTGCCCAAAATACTGGGCTCATATTCTATACCTCAGTCCTCTGCTGTGCTTTGTTTGTGGTTTCATCAGCCTAACTGGCCAAATCTTCAGACTTTGAGATCACTGCTAACAAGTGATGTTTTGTTTCTTTTTCTTCTTAAAGAACAGGGACCTTTTGGGATGGACAGTGTCCATGTGTATTGGGTGATATTTTAGTCAATCATCGTGTGCCCATTAGATATACATTGATATTCCACATATTGCATTTCTCTAATCCATCAGCAAGGTATGAATGAGTTAAACCACATAACCTGGGAATGTCCAACATGTTTTAGATTTCATATGAGGTTTTGTTCCTTACCCACTTTAGGAAATGAATATTGCATTCATAGGTTGTTATTCATACATAGGAGATGGACCATAGCACTTTCATTTGTCCCAAGAGAATTGCATTATTTTAACACTTTCCCACAACAGAGTATGTTTTCCATCTCAGTGTGATGATGCTGCAGTTGAAAAAGCATTCGGACCAAATGGTATTCTATCTACTGCTATAAACTTTTATGATATAGATATCTTAGTAAAGGACACTACAGGATTTAAACGATTACTTAACTCATTCTAACCTATGCACGTAAGTCTAAAAAAATTATGTAAAGTTCACTTGTTAACAAAATAAGCATCAAATGATTTTATCATCCAATCTAATTGTAATTAGTAATTGTAATTTAGAATTTTACAAGAGAATCAAATGACTATCTAAATGTTACTATAGACTAAACTGGGGTATATTTTTCTTTAATACTATACTTGTGTTAAATCAGCATCTTATAATATTAAGTCCCATTTTACCATGCTGCCAATTATAAAAACAAGGTTCGTATATTATTCAAGTACTTAGGTCTTTATTACTATGCAATGAATAGAATAATAAAACTAAAACAACACTTTTCCTAACAAACAACAAACCATCCTGATTTTATAAACCTCACACCTGTTTTTTCTTAAGTTTCGGCCTTGCATCAGCCAATAAATTCCCCTTTATTTCCCAGCATAGCCCCTAACAATATAAAACTTTTTTTCCACCGTGCCCAACTGTTTCCAATAGTCGCAGTCAAACCTAAAGTTGTCAATCAAAGAACAGCTTATCAGTCTGAGCTTTTACTTTTCAAGCTTTTGCGCTGTGACTTTTGAAATCTGTCAGCACCCAGTTGATTTTAGTCCTAACAATAAAGTCACACTCAATCTCCACCTAGTAGCTTTAGATTAAATTCTGATGTCATATACGTCATATTTACACAGTTAAAATTCATAACAAAGCAACCCACAGGCAATGGGATGTAATAACTGTGCAACAGAACTATTTCCTGTCTTTTTTTTTTTTTTTTCTCACCCTGGCGTTTGAGCAGTTTATTAGATGTGAATGTTTTGAAAAATGAAAATTGTCTGGCCACAGGCCTGCTAGCAAGGCCTGAGGTTTAGAAGAATCCGTCTAAAAGAATATATACGTTGTAAAAGTTTGGCCACCTTCATTACTTTGAAACATACAGCTTTTAAATGTAATTTTAATTTCCCGAGGAAGAATCCATGTAACAGAAATACATATCTCTATATCTGTGTGCGTGTTTTACACAATAATATAAAAGGAAGAAAATTGACGTTGGGTAAGAAAATGTACTCACCAAATGTTTTATAGTATTGGTATTTAACTTACTTCAAAAAAACAGTGTTATGTTAACTTTGACCAGTGACTACATTTGAAAGATATATCCATCACAGCACTTTAAACACCTAATTTAGTAGAGAAACAGCTTCTCTGGCACCTGCCCAAGGATAGGAAAAATTGACCATTCTGCAGCAGCATCCAATAAATACGCCTGTCTGTTTTCAAGTTTAAAAAGCTCCTACTTTTACAAGGGCCCCTCTGGAAATTTAAACTCTAAATCCCAGTTGCTATAAATGTCATTTGAAGTGACATTAAATTGAGAAATATGTGTCAAAAAAAGCCCCATGCTGTACCCATTCTCCCCACCCTCAATAAATTATCAGTTACCTAATATTCTACATTCTGTTGGTTCCTATGATTTTTAGCCACCCTATGCCTTCTGCATAATAATATATGCCAAAGTTATTAGAGTGCTCAAAAAAACAATGGAACCAACAGGATGTAGATTTTTAGGCAACATACACCTAGAAATGGAAGGAGTTATTGTAGTCTCTTTTTTTATGACAAATGTCCTTCTTATTTATTATAACATTTTAGATGGTCATTAAGTTACATCTTTTGTGACTATATAGTCAAATAGTTGGGGTCATCATAGAATAAAAAAAAGTAACAAAGTTGGGAAAAAGTGGAAGGAGATGCTAACTTATAACTGAAATATAACACTAAAAATAATATTTATATTATGATAAAATAGTGTATCTCCTGAAAAGAATATAGCAAAATAATGTGATAGATAGCCTGCATGGTTTGATGAGCAGATACCAAATGGCTGAGCACTGACAAAGAACTACAATGGGCTTTTATTTCTGTTGTTTCTCTATATATTCATTGTCATGCCAATATCTTTTATATAAAGAAGTAATACAATAAAATATGGATTTTTTGTTACTCATCTTTACCTTCTATACAAACTAGTTAAAAATCACTTTACATGAAAATTAATCTTTTAATTAGCAATGTTAACTTATTAGGTGGCTACTATGAAAATGTATTTTGAGAATGCTATCTGCGATTGAGAAGGTATAACATTGTATTTATGTAGTATAACATTGTATTGTTGTATTGTCAGAGGTCAAGTCCTGTTCATTGGTATTGAAAAATACATTTCAATTATTGTGATCAAATTTTTAAGTCCACTTAGACTTTTAAGATGGAAAAGATGCCTGTATATGTTGTGCTTTAAAATGCTGAAGGTGTCCTTGTGCCTTGTGTAACAAGCATATTCCCCTTTTGTTTACAGTAAATAGCCAGAAAAGTCCTTAAAAATCATTTAGTATGTTCAAGTTGACCTTTAGCTTCTCACACATTCTAGCTTTCTGCCTTATTTCTGTCCATCTGTTCTGATCATTAGCAACATTTTGTTACAACAGATCTCACAAGTAAGTCAGCTGTCATCAGAACATATTGCAACTGTTACTGTTTCGCTTCCACCAAATCAGCTGTGTGCTCTGGACATTTGTTTTATTAAAAGTCAAAAGGTGCCACAATACAAGGTAAAACAGTACATGTTCTTATTTCTATACTTAAGCTATAAAATTGCTACATATATCATTTGTAGTTGTAGAAAATTTACGAGAGAAATCACAGAGGCAGCAGGAGTGGTAAGGAAATTACTTTAGGTAAACTTTTATATTATGATTGCAACTAAGGCACCAGCACAATTGATTTTTTTCTTCTTCTTCAAGAAAAAAAGATTCCATTCAAACGGCTATTCCATCCTAATGGGATCACTTGGATACAAGTAGGGCTAGGTGATCTGATTCATCTACTTGGTTTCTACATATCAGCATCTGTACTCCAACAGTAGGATTTCCCTTGCAAAATGTCTGATTCTGTTGCCCTCCATCTTGGGCTTATGGTGCTCCCATCCACCTTGCATGTTACACCCCCCCCCCACACACACACACACATATAAATATTTAAACAAAGTTTATTTACCTGTAAAAAAAGGCTTGCAACACCAAACTGTTTAATTCTATGTAAAAATTGCAAATCAGGTAGGGGCTCATTCACAATACTGCTGTGAACTGACCCTAGAATTGAGAGTCGTAAAAAAATTTAAGTGGTTTAGTCCTCCAGCATTTTCCAAAAAAACAAAAGATCAGTTTTTGGTAGACTGACCCTATAAAGTAAACATTAAAACTATAGTATTTTACTTAATTTTGAAAAGGACCAGGTAAAACTTTTTTTTTTATTTTAGAAGTGTGTGAGGCTGTGGAAATGTCTGTGATCTCTACACAAGATATAGGTGCAGTGATACTTGTTATGGACAAGCAAGGGCAGGGAGAGAGCAGGGCAATCATGTGTGGTTTTAATGGAATGGTGCCCTTGCCAGCTTTTACCAACCTCTTCAGGTTGTCTTCAAACTATCCTATCTTTTCTACCCCTAGTCAGTCCACCCCTGTAAGACCCTCCAGTATACCCTCCTTCATAATAAGACCCTTAGTTTTTCTTTTCTTTACTTTTACACCCCTTAGTCTTTTCCTCCCCTTTACTATTACACCACCTTGGCCTACTGCCCTTTGCTGTAACACCCTAAGTCTTTTCTTCCTTTACAATTATATTCTCTTAGTCTATTCCTCTTTTGCTAATAAATGCCCCTAGTCTACTCCCCTGTACCAATACACGTCTAATTCATCCCCTTTCACTATTACACCATCTATCTGGTATATCCTCAATTTACTATTACACTCCCGTGGTCTACACCCTCTCTACTATTATACCTCCAGTCTATCCTCCCTTTTATTTTTACACTTCTCTAGTCTTTCCCCCTTTACTATAACATCCACTTCTGTCCCCCAACAGATTGTACTCCCCGGTGTTCTTTTTCCTCCTTGGTTCATTCTTAGATTTCCTCCGCTCTACACCGCTTCCTCCGCTCTACACATGGGCCACAGACCAACCTTTAAAATTAAAACACACCTCTGCCCAACTTTGCACACCCCAATACTTGACCCCCTCCAGTCATATGACATGCATGCCCCCTATCCAGTCACATGAAATTGACCCCAGTCGAGTAAATATGGGGAGAGAGCAGACCAGTCAGAAGTGGTTGATAGGAGTTGGCATCCTTGCAAGCCTTTGCCAGACATTTTAAGATTGTCTTGGGGGACCAAGGCTCCTCCTCATGTGTTCAAAGCACAGTACAGAGAGGAAGAGAGCTGCATGGCAAACACAGTATACCTGGACATGTCAGGTAGGGCAGAGGTGGCAGCTGGAAGTGGTAACGGCAGTGCCAGAAGCTTAAAGGTTGGCCCCCCCCAAAAAAATTGAACAATTTTTTTCATTAGATAAAAGGGTTAGCCACCCTATTAAATAATATAAAAATGTGGTGTTACGTTTGTTTTAGGCATTTTTAATTTTTCCAATATTCCCACCTATAAGCAATAGATAAAATATCAACACAGTGCAGCAGATACATCCACTTGGAATGGAATGGTTTTAGAGTACAGATATGGATTAACTTTACGCTTTGTGACACCTTCATTACAGAAAAAACTGAGAAAGTAATTTTTAGGAGGCTTCTATTTTCTTTAAAATTGTGTTTACTGATTATATGTAAACTGTGATTCACTGAAAAAAATGTAATACTTTTTAAACATTTTTTCTTTCAGCAGAGGTTCTCACCCTTCCTATCAAATTGTGAGCTAATGCTAGTTCGGGAGCTTTACAAATAACTCTCAAAGTTTGATATGTACATTTGCAAAACAGCAAAAGTTCAATGTTTGCATCCATTGTTTAATTCCATGCCGTAGCTGACCAAGTCCATACTGTATGTAATTTACAAACAAAATGTTTTTTCTCCAGATGAAGTTGAGAAAGGCTGTTATGTTCTAACATTTACAATCAAATTCTGTTGGGCTAAAAGACTAAACAAGGTTCTACTTTTTTCTGCAAAAGGAGCAAAAGTGACTTTTCAACTTTTGCCTTGCATCTTGTTCTGCGTATAGGAATGTATCTTTATTTTTGACATTGACATATTTACATCAAATTGCATGTTTTCCTTTAAGGTATTTCTGTGAACTGAGATGTCATCTCTTCAACTGCATCTTTATTCCACATTTACTTCTCATGCGTAAGTAGCTTTTGCATTTCTTCCCCTGACTATGGCCTGGGCTGTGGTGCAAGCATCTAGCTTGGATTTTCATGTTGTTGTTGGCACTAGGCAGTTTAGCGGATAAATCATTGACTCGGGTTACTTTTCAGGGATGTTCTGTTCCTTGTCCTGCAGTGTTGGTGATGCTTCTTGCTCAACTTGTACAGATGTTGCTGATTGTGTCACTTTGTGAAATTGACAAATATTCCTTTCTTAGCACTATGTTCCTATTTTGTATATTTCCTTTAAGAAACATTTGTGCTCTGCTTCCAATTTTGACGTGTTAAGGTCAGTCTTTTTTATATTGAATTTGGAATTTTCTCTGTTGTTTTTCCAGGTAAGCGGTTTTTGGGATAGCAGGCTGTAAGAATTGCCTCCCATCTGTATGCTTTTGTAATTTCATATTAACTGTGATTTGTTCTCTCTGCAACACAGTTTTGTTCTAGTTTGTATATATATATTTGATAGAACTTTTATTGCTCCTTCAAAGATTTCACAGGAGCTAAAAGGAGGGATTATACAGTACCAGGTCAAGACTAATCATAAAAAGTACCTTTGGGACACTAAAAAAGGGGAGCAGAGAGAATTCTGAGGGTACTTTAGGTAACAACTAAAGTTCAGTTTTAATAACCTCAAAGAACTTTAGCTATTACAGTTCACTTGTGAAGTTGTATCCTATATCTAGTATGAAGCTTCCATTATGATAATACATTTTTTACTTCTAAATTTCACTACATTTCCTTGCTTGGTGAGCTACTCCACTCACAGAAGGTTAAAGTTTAAAAACAAGTAAATCTTGAAGTCTTTGAAGTACCGTTCTGGTGACTATTTAATATAGAGAGCAGTGTAGGTAAAGTTTAAATATTTCTTCTGAGACTACATATTTTTTAGGTGATTTCCTCTTTTTTTGGTCAAGCTAAACCAATATACCAAAAGTAGTAATAAAAGTTACTACTTCTACTGTGTTTCCATAGTTACACGGGTATCAAACTTTAGAAATAACTTGTCTCACGTTCCCGATGCCTTTGTCCCTTAGGCTTCCTCAGGGGATGTTTGAGACCATCATAATTATAAACAACAGCAAAGTACAATAAATAACAATCCAAAAAATAAATTACATAGTATTTTGTGAGTATATATACCTAGGGTACTCAAAATTTACATTTTAGTTTATATAATGTGATAGATTGAAAAATTTAGCAAGAAGCAACAATCAGATATTTATATAATAAGAAAATTGGCAAATCAGAAAAATAATCATACAGATAAAGTATTTACTTCAATAAAGAACAAGCAGTAACTGAAATGGGAAGAGTAAGGGGGACATCTTTGTTTAGGTATCCCTAAGGTGACAAACAAGGATCTCTATATATTGTTAAAAAGAGTCACTGTTAAGTATAAGTATAATAAAGCACAGTGAGGAATATATTAATTGTGTGTTCTATAGTTATACTATAGTAATAAAAGTCAAAATACTTACATTGAAGCTATAAGGCTGTGAATGAGTAAGTATAATGCTACCAGCCTGCGGTTGCTCAATGGTTTAGAAGACATTAACGCATTCTTTTTCCTTTATTACTTTATTTCCATGCAAACATTAATAGCCCATATTGACGATAATATGGAGTTGAATATAGTGCTATCTGCCAGTTTGGGCAATTTAGGTGTCTATTACCACTTAATGGCAGAACTACTAATCACAATATAGTATATAAGAATTGTTGTGCTCATATAAACAGCAAGCTAACACAAATAAATACATATTCTTTAGGCAGGTTATCTGTACACCTTTAAAAGCATGTGAAATACATTCACAGTATTTACATTTCCACCATTAATTTGGCTATTGGATCAGTCACAGCTGTTCAAATCCCATTGCTTGAGTCAATGCATAATAAAATTAGGACCCAATCTGCCCCCTATTGGCCAATTATCAAACAAGCACAGCAGCCACAATAGAAAATGCAAAATCTACTAACAAATAAACAGCACAATAAAGGTCAAATAGACATGCAAATAGTTTTTTTTTTACAAAAACACTGTAATGTATATATAACCTTTTACCTTTGTAATTGTGACATATAAAATATTCAAGTCTCTGGATTATATTTCCTTTGTTTAATGTACACAAATCAGGCCAAACCATGAAGTATTATAAATATCCTGGGTGCATGGGGTGAGTTAGGATGTGCCTGGCTATTATTCTGTGCAAAGAATATTTGTTTTAAAAAAAAGAAGGAACCAAACAACTCTACCAAGTACACCTACAACCATTTTGGGAAACCAAGAATATCTGCATCTGGAGTCTGATATATCATATATATATTTTTTATCCGAAGAGCAAAAGAGGTGGGGACATAACTCAGTGAACCACTGTATGCAATTTAGAACTGAAATTTCCTGTAAGTACTTTTTAAATATTTGTTTCCCATGTTTTCCATTACCTATAATTTTTTTACAGGCTGCGTAAAATAATGTGATATATTTAGCTGTGTGGGTAAAGAAAAACTGAGGCAGAAGATAAGATAGTGTGAGATAGCAGTGTAACACAGCTTTGATGCACAGCAGCCGTATCAGTATGATTAATACTCATTAGAATAAGAAGAAAGACCAAATGATGTGAGGACATTGATGAGATTTTAGATAGGAAATCCAAGATTATAGAATTTCTGTGGGAAAGCGAATCAGTAAAAAAATACATAGTTTTCACTTAGAAGAAAATTTCCAATGTTTAACTGAAACCTGACATGTGTGAGTACTTCTGTGATTTTTTTTTTCCTTTTCCATAAAAGTCTTTGCAGTACATCAAAACCTACTGTGTAAATTTAACAGATTAATGTGTCCTCCTCCTTCTGGAAGCACTCTCCTACAGGTTGGAGAACACACTTCTCAGATATTACCCACATCATGATCCTATGCAATATTCTATTAGCTATGGTTAAGTGTGGCTGTGATGAAAATCTGTAATATATTATCCATGGAAGCTTAAAAAATATTTCCAGTAATTGTATTGTAAACGTGTTACAGAAACTTGGCTGGTAGAATAAACCTATTTCGTCCTGATGAAATTATTATATCTGACCTCAACTTACATTCCTGCCAAATATTTAGGTTACATATTACTTGAACAAGTTTAAAATATTTTTTCAACTCTAGTTTGTGCTATCTCCTTTTAGTGAACATTCAATACAACATTCAATTAAGTGTAGGTTCCAGAGATTTACATTTGTTCCTGTATTAATCATCAGACAAAATGTTAGCTGCACACTAATAAATGATATACACATCCTAAAAGTATTAGAAAACAGATCACATGGTGCTTTCTTCTAAAGCAGCATTTCAAGATGAAAACAAAACTACCCCCAAACTACACAGGGTAAATATTCTTTTATGTCTAAGGGAAAGTACAAAGCATTTTCCTTTTTTAGAACATTTTAAATATAATTTCAGTTGTATTAACCTTCCACACAAAACTTAAAGCACAGATCCAGTATTGGGGTCCACCATCACAACTACAGGTTACAGTTTTCTGTTATAATTTTAATAAAACTTTATTTGACTTGTGGTTGTAGAAGAAACATTAGGGCTAGGTAAAGAAGCTTCCGCTGAACATATGATTGAGAGCAGCTGGCAGTATGTTTGATAAGAAGACAAGATAAGAAGATGAAAAGCAATTATGGACTTATTTTATCCAATGAGGTAAGGCTTAGTCTACACGGACGTTTTCCCCAGTATTTAACCTGAGGATTTAAAAGCCCATGTTTGAAATTCCAATGCTTTCCAATGGGCTAATCTAAACCGGGACATTTCCTTGAGGCACGTTTGTGAGCGTTATCTATAACGCTCCTTGCAACGTTTAAAAAATAAAACTTGGGAAAAACTCAGGAAATCATGGCATAGACGTTTTCCAGCATTTTAAAGCTTGCCTAATAAAAGTGCATAAAAATGTCTGTGTAGACCCAGCCTAAGGCAAGTCTTCAGGTAAGTCTCACACATTGGAATTGACAGCTCACTATGTGCTCATCTGGTTTGTGGTATATAGGACAGCATTACCATCATAATTAAAATTATCACCATAATCAATGCCAGGTCCTTTAGTTCTGTAGAGGTTGGAAGGAGGGGATAAGCAGGCAGAAAATGGACTCTTCTCCAGCTTTATTGGAAGATTGCAAGACATTCACAGTCTATAAATCACTGTTTGTATGGGCAATGCTTTTCGGGTTTTGAGCAAGATGTGACTTGTTTAAAGGTGACATCTCTGTATAGCGTTAGGAAAACTATTTTATTGTGGGAGAAACCTGCTATATCTCTCTTTAATCTTCCCATCAACAAATGTTGCCATGGTCATTGCTGCTGGGAAGGAAGCCTACCTACTCTGTACATGTATGATCACATGAAACCCACATTTTTCACATGAAAAATTTAATTTTTATCTCTTGCAATAGTGGATATGTTATTTCAGTCATTGCCCACAGGTGATACAAATGTAGAGGGGGGAGGACATGAACCTGCACTGATTAGTAAACTGCAAGCCTTCTCCAGGAGCAGTGTATTATTTGTAAACACAGCCCACTTACACTACCAACCTAATAAAAAAAAAAATGGGGCTCTTGCAGTTAACATATTTTAAAAAAAGTTTAAAAAAAACAAAATTTATATCAACTTTTAAAGTAAAACTAAACTGGAAAAGGCGGGTACTTTATTGCAGAAGGCATTTCCTCTTCCCCAATAAAAAAACCATACCCATATGATCACAGTTTTTTAATACATTCACCTGTGCCTGTTCTGTCGCAGGCACTGCAGTTCTTCTTAGTTCTGATCCTCGGTCATCCAGATTGGCCAGGTCAGGATGACATAACCCCAGATCATCATAGGAGGTTATTCAGTCCTGGTGGCCCGGGGATGCCAGAATACCCAATATCATCCCTGCATGATGCACATGTGCCTGTTGCTTTCTTCAATAAAGATGTGCCTGATCGCAAATTTTCAGAAGGTTCAAAAATTATAAAGGTTAAACATCACAATATTTTTCACAAACCCTACAGCAAGTATGCAAATTGAGAAAGTTAAAATAAATTCAGATTTAATTCCTCATCTACATACTTTACAGGCCTAATAATTACAATTCTATATATTCTAAATATTTATTATTGATTTAAGTTCTTTTTCCTTTATTACTTTATTTCCATGTTAATATTAAAGGACCCCCAAGTTTTGTTTATATTTGAAAGGGACTGAGCATAATGATCCTATCATTTGTTTGCATATATTTGTGTATATATATCATGTATTTTGCTCCCATTTTGGCTTCCCTTTTGCTGCACTGTGTTTATTATTCATTGTATTTATTGTAGGGTTCATTGGACCCATCACTAATAATAACATAAAAGGAGCTAATGTCAAATGCATAATGGATACAAGGAATGCATGTGTGACTATCCCAAAGTATTTTTACTCTTGTGCACTTTGAACATACATATTGTTACATGTAGTTGTAATCTGTCTATGGAAAATACTGCATACTAATTATTATTGGACAGAATTTTTTAGTTTTTCTAACCTAATTTTCTAGTTCTATGTGGATTGCATTTAGAGGAGTTTTGTGGTAGACCAGATTAACATATTCAACTGCTCACCCACAACTAGCTATGAAAGCAAATTAGCTCACTCTATAAACAACTGAATGGGAATGGAACATTAAAATCTTTGGTCAGTGAAGGTGGTTTCACCATCACTCCTCCAACTCAAAAATTACAAGGAATTATAGTTTATGCATACAAATTTACCAAGCTATAGTCTTTGTATTAAATGTGCTTCAAGGGAATATTTAGCCTACATTTTGTAATATTAAGTACTTAAAAAATTCAACACTAAATGTAAACTACTTTTTTGCATTAAGAAAACAAAGTAAAGTAAATTCAGTTTTCTGTGTTTTGTATATCAGACATGTTGCGGGAGCCCTTATATAACCAGGTCTTACCAATACAGAGACAATTCTCTGACAGGTTTTTATAGTCAGACCAAGAAAAAGAACCTAATATAACAAAAATAAAGAAGCAGTGGATGGCTTGCCCATGGAACAGTAGCCTCTGACATGGCCATGGTTGTAAGAAGAAATGTAATGGTAGTTTACTAGACCTGATACTTTAAATGTTTTGCCATCTCCAAGTCACAATTGTAACTGCTCCTTTATTGTACACGTGTTTTAGGGCACTTGGCTAAACAATAATAAACAAGTATAAACATGTATGTACTACACTATTTAGCAGTGCACATATCCAAAAAAATTAACATTATAGGACTTTAAATATGGTGCCTTCTCCATGTTCCACCAGGCATCTAAAAACATGCAGCACTGCCCAGTACATGAAAATGATTAGTCAAGCAAGCTAAATAAAATAAAACATATTACATATACAAAGAGCGCAAAGAAAAAAATCATGTTTTTGTTGTTGTCTGTGCCCTTGCTAGTTACATTAACCATTATCACGTGTTGTGGTAATGACTATCACTGAGATAAAAAGTGATGGTAAATCCAAAGATTTCCAGTTATCTTCTAAACAAGAGGTAAAGGTAAATATTAAACTTTTTATATTTTAGAAAATCTAATTTTGAAACAATTTTCTAATTTTTAAACAAATTACCATTTTTGTATACTTAAAGTATAATATTATAGGACAAATATTACCATTTAAGCAGGAAATTGTTCAATGTAACTTTCCTCTGGAATTGTGGTTGGTCACGGCATAAACCCATAAGGCATTCCAAATTGTGCATTTAAAGGCTTTTATTGTTGTAAACTTTTGGATAAATTGCTAAAATTATATAATATATGAGTGTGTATATATATATATATATATATATATATATAGATATACTACATATATTTCAATAACTGTAATTACATATAATGAATGCTTTAATTTTCTTTTTAGTTACAATGATGTGTTCAAATGAATAATATGGAATACTATATGTTTTCTTCTCCCCCATTTGGCAAACACATGTAACAATATTTCAAACCCTTAAATCTTTAGGCCATATCCTCATATCCCCTTTTGCTAAATAAGATCCGGAGAAGATTATCCTAAGACTGGACTACCATGAGACAATTGTCCCTGGTTGTTCTATAGCACAAACAGAACTTACAATAATCCTTTACTGTCTTGTGTACTCATACAGTACAGACCTTCTTACGTTACAAGACACTTTAAAGATTGCACCTTCTCCTGTTTCATGTCTTTTTTGTAAAATCTCTACAGATGTGCGTCTGTTAGAGTACTGCATCAGAAAATTGCAGTTAATCATTCATAAGGCAATACATCCCATGGAGAACATCATAAATGATCTGAGAGATTAAGAAATGTTTGTTAATTTTTTTTAACAATAGCTGCAAAAGTAAGTTAATTAAAAAAATAGGATCTCCCCCTAACAGAACAATGTTCATAAATGCTACAAAACTGTAAAAGTGTTTTAGCAAATACCTTTACTCTAATATCTGGATTCAGTCAATTCACACTATGTAAAATGAACATGCTCCACATTTTAAATGTTCTTTAAAGTGTATAAAAACATAGATTTGTCACCAGATAAAGATGTTAAGGAAAATCCTTCAAATGAGACACCTGTTCCTATGACAATTCTCTAAAACTGAAATTCTGTTCACTTTAGAGATATTTATTCTACTTTTCTGTTGTGTCTTCAGGATTGGAATGTAAGAGAATTAATCCTAGCAGGACATGTGCTGCAAAATCTGATTTGAATTCTTTATTAATCCAAAATATAAAAAAATACATTAACTTTAAAGAGATCTTTTTTTTTGTTTTCTCATGCAAAAAGCACAATTCAAGATGAATTTGTATTTACCTCCCATTTTAACCTAATTTAAAAAAAGACCGGAGGACTGATTTGCTTAGAGAAATGTATCATGTGCCATATCAGTATCACCACAAAGCACCAGAATCAACAATTAAGGGAGCATGACAGGGTAAAATAAGTATATATATATATATATATATATATATCGCCTTCCTTCCCCATTCTGATGCCCGGTTTGAACCTCAGCAGATCATCTTGAAAAAGACTACATGCCTAAATGCATTGCTTTGCTTTTACATCCATTTTTTTGGAGCAAAAGTCATGTTCCACATAGTTGTTTCCAGGTAGCATGAAATAAGGATGTTCATACATGATGCTGTGCATATTATGTTTATGCACATACAATAAACACATATATCTAAAAACCTAGATATAGACCAAAAACCTCTAGGGACAACTGAAAAGTCCTAACTGGATGCCCAGTGGGAGTTGAAGGTCAAGGTTAGAAGGACAAATGGTTTAAAAGAATATGTGTGGAAGACTTGTTACCTGTAATAATATTAGGCATGATTTAAGGATATTGCATGGTATTTCTAAAATCAAAGTGCAAAGCTTGACACTTTATTTCCTGCTCAACAATCAGTTATGCAAGGAATGGCCAAGGGGAAGTTAAAGGACAGCTGATTTAGTCAAGATAATCCACAAAGTGCTCCCCCTCTGATGTTAATGACTTCTTCTCCAGCATCTTCTGCATTACAGCTGCATGTAAATCCTATGTTGTCTTTGGTGGCAAGAGAGGAAATACTTTAGGCAGGCAAGGATAAAAATGAACTCAACTTTATGTAGGTATCTCAGAAATGTGTAATTGATACAAACCAAGGAAATCACTTAGTGCTACACAAACAATCCTATTTGGACACCTGCTGTACTTAAACCTAACGCAACCATGCTATTGGTAAATTAAACATACTGTTCTGTATTTCCTCTCTTTATTTTCTAATGCATGTGCAGAATGAAAATGACAGTACTATTTACATTTGAGAAATGCCTTGAGAAGAGACCTGTTCCTGCTCCTCATCTCTGGTGACTCATTTAATAGTCTAATTTTGCTTGAGGAATGTGAACAGCAGTTTTAAATTGATCCATTCACAAGTACAGATGTGGTAGTATTTGCAAACACGTCCTGTCTCATGCTGGCAGCTCACAGCATCAGGAATGGAAAGGATCATTAAATACAGATACTTATGGCATGATTCAGACAGTGTAAGCCATAATATTGGCTGTTACACTGTATTTCCATTTGGTAATAAAGATTGTTTTAGGTACATTGTCTTTGGTAGTTGCCAGAAAAATAGCTCATCACTCTACCCTATCTTCAATCACAATGTGTGGCAGAGACATAAGGTATCACAGGATATACCTTTATGTGATGGGGAGGTTTATTATGTGGTCGACCGATGTGGAATGAGCAGATCCTGCAGTCTACGTGTGTGATAATTGCTGTATGAAGTGTTTCATCCTATACTTTATTGCATGAGTCATAGTACAGCGGGTTCTAGAGGTGCATATATTGTTCATAAAACTTTCTATTGCAAAAGTAACACTGTGCTTAATAACCCAACTATTGCCCTATATGAAACTCCATCCAAATTTAACACCTCTCTAAGTTTGTTTTCTATTTAGAATACATGAGCATTCAGAATATTTATATAAACAAAAGAGTAAAGCTTATAAATAAATAAAATGATACAGAATAAATACACTTCATTTACTATAGTATTTCAACTTTTTATGATAACAAGGCTGAACAATGCCCTTTATTTATTTTAAAACTGTTTATTGGATTTTTAACATTTTAAACAAAACATACAAGCAAATTTAGAACATAAAAAGGGGTAACAAATGGTTGTAAGAAACATGAAATGATGAATGGTACATATATGCAAAAAAAAGGTGAGAGAGGTAAATAACAATGGCACTTCTTGTGAACAACTAACAACTTTACAAGTGCTATCTCAATTAAATTTGCTATATGAAGTCATTGTGCAGAATATTTAAAGGGTTCCAATATAACAGGCCGTTCTGAAGCGCCAAATAGATGGGAGAAAAAAATCATACCGCTTATCAAAAAATTGTGTTATCAGGCTGTTATCACTGTGCACACTCCCCTTTTTTTGAGAAATTAATTTCTGTTCATCTGGGCCCTTATATTATTGTAAACAATATGTATCAATAAATAACAATAAAGTAGAATTCCAACTATTTTCTTTTTTAAACAGGGATGTTTTAAGTCGGGAACAAAAAAGAACTATCACATTTTTTTTCCTTGCTGTTTTATGTCAAGTTATGTAGACATTTTTCTCACAAGTCCCAGTAATAATTTTGTCACGTTATTGCATTACATATTATTATGTTTATCACAATTTTTTCTGAGGAGTGAAATTTTTATTGTCTGTATCCACAGTCCCTGACACAGAGAGTGAGGGTAAATGTCCCAAACAGGGCCACATATGACAGCAAAACACAGAACATCTAACCCGTTTCCTAATCAGTCCAAAGCCGGAGCTTCATTTTACTGAACTTTATCCAAGATAGTTGTCATAGATTTACTTTGTTAAAGTGCACCTTGCAGTATAAGTTCATGAAATGTTATTAGTTGTAAAAGGTACTTGGAAAAAAAAGTTAGTTAGTTTATTACACTTGCTGCAACCCCATCTTCTGAATTGACTTGACACCACGTCTTTCTGAGAAGAATGTAGAACATCATGCAAGATTCCCACATCACTACCCACCTAGAAAAATTACCGAAGAAGGCATGGCAATAAAAAAAAAAAAACACATTTTACACTGCAGTCCATTGCATTTAGTACCTTCTCATGAGATTTTAACCTCTTTATTCCCCTGGATCTAGATAATGTTAGGTTAATAAAGCATTTGACATTTTTCTTAACAAATACCTTTTAGAACTTTGCTTTCTAAAGAAGGAAGAGGCTTCTTTTTCAGCCTGAAAAAAATATTTGGCCTATATTTAGTGCAAACTTTGTTTTAAAATGTCAGTACTGTAGAATTCACTGTTCCTTAAAAATAGTAGTCAATTAAATTATATCTCTCATCTATCTTGAGAAAACTGAACTTCACTATATGGGGCTAATGGAAGATTTAATAAATAAAACAGATTGCCTGGTCACAAGCGGTTCTAAGAACTCATTTAACATTGTTAAATCAAGTGTATTTCTCTTGCAGGAGAAAACATTAATTCTTTTTTTCCATTATGAGAAGTACACTGCCTCCCTTCCAACCTATTATTTGTAGGCAGTGAGAGTATATGTTTATCTTTTAGGTCTGGTTTAAATAAAAAATTGTGTTCATGGAATAGAAATCACATGTGCATTCTGGGCATTGAATGTCTGGGCTATTTGCTGATACTAATTATTATTTTGTGTAAAGTAGGTGATTTCCAAAGCCTCCCTTTGCAGTGAGACAATTATGGAAATGAACAACAGTGATAAAGTTCACATCTGCTTGTCTCAAACACCTTGGTGGCTACACCTGCCTGCATTCACTAATGGGCTCATACTGAATAATAAACAATATATTTACATGTATTGAATATGCTAGCTGTAATAATATAAATTTGACTCGTTTTGTGTGTTTTCTACTGTTAATAATAAATATGTCTTTTTAAATGCAAAACTATGAAGTCGGTCTATTAAATAACATTTCTGTGTTTCTATCTCATAAAGAAAGCAGTGACAACTGATTATGAGCTCTTGCCATGAATGTTTAAACTTCTCCAAACATGCAGGACAAATGCTGGCACTCTGAAATTTAGTTTGTTTTCAGTCACCTTTAATTCAGTTGTATTTCCCCTCATGTGCTGAAATCATGATTAGTTTAAAAGTTTAGCATTTTTTTACAACCAATTGTGATGTCTCGTACGCAACCCGTTAAGCAAATTTGTGCTGACATTCTGCAGCAACTTGAGGTGGACCCGAACTATTTTTCAAAAAGTCATCACTTGTGACAAAACCTGGATCAGTATGATCCTGAAACAAAAGAATAGTCAATGCACCTTATCAACAAAAATCAAAAAGGTGTATCCAAATTCATGCCTTGCTCATCGTGTTTTAGTTACACGAAGGGCATAATTTTTGCAAAATGAGTTCCAGAAGGCACAGCAGTGAAGCAACATTGACTGTAAACACATTCTTTTGTAGAAACATTTTTTTCAATGTAGTACACTATCACACAGATAATTCACATGTGTGTCAAAACATTACAGTATGTTGTGCTACTGTGTTGGGGTGATATTTAGAATAAATAGTTTGACGGTAACAGGCAATTGGATATATGGTGGGAAAAATTACTGTTGTATGTATTAACTACAAAATACACACTTGACTTTTTGCACAAAAACTCTGAGCCTTAAACCTCTTTCTTTCCTCTAAATCTACACAATACATTCTAAAACAAATAGAACAGAACAGATTCTCTCTTCAACAGAATCTGGAGAGAGACCTATTTTAAGATCATGCACAGGGTCTACAGACCAAAACAGTTAGATTAAGCCCAGACAAGATCTCCACTGTGCCCACAATGTGGAACACACAGGGCGTCCCTCTTACATTACTACTAGACCTGTGACAGAGTGGTCAGGTTCTAGAAACAAGTACTGCAGTTTGTAAAACAGGTGGTTGGTTTTGCCCTTCCGCTATGCCCAGTCTTGTGTCTATTTGGTGACTGGACCGACCTTCTTGGAGGGAGATGAGAGATTGGGCCTGATTTAATAATGCTCTCCAAGGCTGGAGAGAATACACTTTCACCAGTGAAGCTAGGTGATCAAGCAAACCTGGGATGGATTTCTTCAATGTCATTTGCTATTTGCTAGCAAATGCTTTGAATCCTGGAACAGATCCATTCCAGGTTTGTTGGATTACCCATCTTCACTCGTGAAAGTGTATTCTCTCCAGCCTTGGAGAACTTTAATAAATCAGGGCCAATGGCTCAGGTTATGCCTTATGGCAGTGAGAAGGGCCATCATGAACCAATGGATCTATCCCCAGCCCCCTACACTGGGGATGGTTGAGGCACCCCTCATGACCATATTCAATAGATATATGATGGAGGCCACGCAAGGGGAAGACCAACATAAATCCAAAATCCCGGGGAAGGGTGGGATATGGCTTTATGGGTGTTACAGTGCACCAGAATTGTTCCCCCCCCCCCCCCACAGCCATTTTTTCACTTTGTTTTATTGTGTTATTGCCCAGCAACCATTTGTACTTTTTTGTAATGATGTTTTGCTGTATTTCCCTCTTGTTCATATATATGTGAACTCACATAGTAAATCTAATAATAAGTATAATATTATGTCCCACAGCTCCTCTTCCTTGCTGTGTGGCAGAATTGATACTCCTAGAAAAAGAATAAAAGTAATGTTGCATAGGAGTGTGTGTGTGTCACCTGGAGTTCTACCTTAATCACTAAATGGGCCTGTGGGTCATTTATATAGCATCACTTTTTTTTAAGATCATAAAATATATAAATATAGTCAAAGCATTACAGCTTACCAGGATATACACACTATTTTCAGAAAAGTTATACTTGTATTGCTGGAATTCAGTGAAAAGATTTTATGAATTGTAATCATTAGGCCATTTTCCACATTTGCAAGAGATTAGTGGAAAGGTATATAGGTGAAGAGAGAATGCCATTAAATAGGTGCCATGTTTTCACTGCAGCTGTTACAGCTCCACACCCTATTTCCACAAACGCTCTCACTAATAAAAGCAACATGTTTACATTTTCACACATTTTACTACTTTGTGAACCTCGCCTCTTTTTATAACAAGGAGGCACAGTATGCAGGATGGAGGAAGGATTGTTAATTCCAGAAGTAGAACAAATTTCACACCACAAACATCTGCATAGACAGAATTACCTAGGTGAAACATACATTTCATTGCATCCTGCAAGTCTGCGAGTACCATTACTACCAGGGTAACTATCTTCACTGACCTTCATATCCCATCCTCATATATGTCGATGGTGTTTCCCTATTGAATTCATACTTCTTCTTTCTGGTTCAACTGGCTACATTGTTTAATTGTAACAAAAGACTCCAAACTCATTTAGGGGCATGCAAAGAATACATAGTATATGACCACTTTAAAGTACCACAACCTCATTATATAAATAATATCTAAATATAAATTAATATATATGGATACAAAATGAATAGGGGGATTTATTTCTGGAAAGGCCTATCTCTCTCACATTTAACTTCTGTAATTTGCTCTTTTTGAATTTTTCTTTTGGAACTTTAAATTCCAGAATACAACTGTTACAAATTTTGACTTAGGCCATAAGGGAAATTGAATTTTTACTATTAGAAAAATTAAATACTTCTTGCTTCCAGGCATTCAAGCTTGCAGTAGAATGCTGCAGTCAACCAGGAGTATGAAATGGTCACAAACCTGCATCATTTTGCTCCCCTTCCTCCCTGGGACAGATATTCTTTCCATGGATCCCTAATTACAAAAAGCACATTTGTAAAAAGTCTTAAGAATGTAATTTAGGATTTAGAAAGAAACATATTTAATTTACTTAACTTTGATAAAAATATTATTATGTATTCTTTACAATGTAGAATTTATGCATGGCATAGCATGCTTGAAATTTAATTTACATGAGAGGCAGGATTTATTGCTTAAATTGTCAGAAAGCTCCACAATACTCATTTGTTTAAAACAAGTTTTCATTCTGGAATCAAAACACAGCAAAAAAAAAAAAAAGAAAAGTTTACATGGAAAGTAAGAGTGTGAAACATTTAGAAAGCTGATGAATTCTGCACATTGTGCTGCATAATCTGTTCATAAAATTTATTGTTACCATTTATGCAGTAAAATATGTGGAAATTATGGTGAAAGTACAGGAAATTAATACGATTTTCTAAAATTATATTTGCAATAAAGTAAAATGCCTCGGCATATTTGTTTAAATATATTTAAACTATTATATTTCCTTTGTACTGGATTAGCACTTTTTATAAAAGAGCATTTCATAATATCTGAGCGAAAATACAACTGGTTAATTGTTGATGCTGGAAATCAGTGCTTACATTAGTGCTAAATATTAATGTAGTCTGTGTATTTCTGCAGTATGTAACTCAAATGGTAAAGTCAACTAGTTGTGAATATTAGGATCTTGTGTCTTGTGTACTTAGTGTAAATAGGTGCATATGAAAATTTATTCATAACGGGAAGATGTCTCTTTTTGCAATTACTTTCTTAAAGGGGGCACACACACACACATCTTTTAATAATGCATACACTGCATGCCATGCTTAATTTTGCTATAAACATTAGAATAGGAGCCACCAGGAATGAGAGAATTAACAAACTGCTATAAAAAAAATCTTCTTAATAGCAGGTCGATCTCCAAATGAAAGAGGGACAATATGAACAAAATATATAAAAAAATATGGAAAGAAAGTGGTTAAGGCCATGTGGTGTAGTATTATGAAAAAGTATCATGAAGTATATAAGTTCCGGGAAAAATAAAATATAGATATATCTTAGAGAAAGCTGCAGACAATTGGTGAGGAAACCAGTCGCAGCCTTCAAAGAACACGTGGAGAATATCTCTTTACATACACAGGTATTGGAGGTTGTTCCCAATGCACAAAAGGGCCTGCCCTGATCGTTTATAAAGCTCCAAAATGGTATGGATACCTGGAAGGGATTTCTTAAAAATCATTTGCTAATATTTGGCAAATATTTCAATACTGGACTAAATCCATTCCAGTTGAAGAGCTTTAATAAATCAGGTCAGTTGTGTACATAGGGTCCACTGTTGTCATTTTTAGAAAACTCAGCTTGACAAATTGTGTCTTTACATTTCTTTACATTTGCTTAGGTGGTCTGGATCTTTGGCACCTACTCGCTAAACAGCACTTTGTGGTTTAGTTACAGCATTGTAAGGATTTCTGCTATAGCACAGTACACAGTGATCTATGAAATCAGAATGGAGAAAAAAATCCACTTAACATTAGCTTACATGTTTTCAACATTTTAATGAAAACAGAAGACTCTATTAGCTATACAAAATTGATTTCAATCTTAAATAAAATTGCTACAAGGTATGGTCTCAAAAAAGCTATGTGCCATACTACTAAACTATTAATATTTATTACACCGGCAAAATGCCAGTAAACAGCTCTACCCCATGCACAATTCTGGACAAATGGTAACATTTTTTCACATACTAAATAGAAATTAATGAAACACCTCATCAAAATAACTACATTTAATGTATATTTTCATTAGTATAAATAGGAATAAAGAAAAACATCTTCTCAGTTTATTACTGTAATAGATATAACAGCTGACATAAGTGCAACGGATTTGGTGTTTTATACTGGTCAGTTCTATAACTTCCATATGAACATCTTCAGGCTTGCACTATCACAAAAATTCTAATTCTTCTTTAATGTTTTCTGTACAACATTTTAGCACACATAGGAATACGTGAAAAGCTATTTACTGGCTACAAAGACTTATTTTATTATAGGAAGCTATTGGGAATATATTATTTAAACAAGTGGTTAAAGCACAGCTCCCAGCTCTACAAAATGTTTTTGAAAATAGTTTTAGCGTTGAGTTGCTATTAGGGCTTCTTCCCTTAGTCTGATCTTATCTTGTTAGTCTTTAGGCACTAAGGCTATAGTCAGATTTTAAAGATGAAACATTAGGACTTCCTAAATGCCTCTTAAAGCGGACCTATCACCACATTTGTTTTACATTATTTTGTAGGTAGTGATTTTCATAAGCGGAAAGTAGTTCTCCAGGAATAGTGAAAAAAACACTTATATTCAAAGTATCCTGAACTTGGTGTAGCAAGTATCCTGCCTTTAATTGTGGCCGAACACCTTAAGGTTTCCTATGGGGCATGAATTGACAATCTTACATACAAAATAATGTAATGTAAAGTGCATTCCCTGAGGAAGCCTGTCGGCGAAATGCATCAGGATTGACACATTTTTGTTTTATGGAATTAACCTAGTTTTTTTGTATAGATACCAATTACAAGTTCCCATAAAAATTTAATTGTGAATTACTGATCTATAATGTATACAATATGCTGGAATGGTTAATACCTATCGTGTTTAACTCGCTGTTACTTCTATATGTTTAACACTGAAATACATCTATGAAACTGGCGATAAACCCCAGCGTTTTTGCCTTCTTAAATTATTCCTTATTCAAGTAGCATGGCTAGGCACCAGAATTATTCTGAAGGACTACTGTAAATTTTACTCCATGTATGATGGGTGCTCTTCACAAAACAAGATCATAGAGGGTTCCACCATAGTATACTGATGGTCATCTAATAACTGTTGGATGGAGAGGATGCTTTTATTAGCTGTCTTTATAATTTCCTGTAACATACATAACATACAGTTTAGGATATAAAATTTAGATTAAAACAATCAACTAAACCTCATATATACACTTATGCATAACCATGTTGGTAATTCTCAGTGGGGGACATGAAGATAGAATCTGAGTTGTTGTGACCTATAACTTTTCATTTCCTCTGCAAACATATTGATCATAATGATCATCATGTTTTGTGAGAAATCTATAGGTTTACTGGATATACCTTTTTGTTCAATATTCCTATTTGTTTTAGTAGCTTGAAGAAAAAAATACAATATTCTTAACATTGCTACCAGATTTTTAATATTACATGACTTCATTGCCAAAGCTTCGAGCCAAATATGATATCATGTTCGTTCACAGGAAAAACAGTTATCAGTGCAAAATGTAATTTTCCCAGTGCAATCCAATAGCATAAAGAGTACTAAAAACAAGAGGGATGAAAGGCAAAGGAAAAAAAAGTCCAAAGGAGACAAATTACCCAGCACATCACCCTACCGTCATGGGAGCAATTATACAATATTTTGGCAAAGATAGAAACAATCTGAATAAAGTTATCTATGGTTTCAAAAGATTTGTGAGACCCACAAATAGGTTATCTATGAAGATATAGTAAAATTAAAACAAGAAACTTTATTAAAGGACTGTAACTTCAGTAACTTCAGAAGATTTATGAGAAAAAGGAAAAAAAACTTATCACACACATTAATCATATGTGTCTCTGCATCAAGGCAAAGAAAAGTGTTGTGTTCACACCAACTAATATTTTACTTGATTATTTTTGTTATGAGTACAGGTCTTGATGATCACTTATTTAGCTGTAAAAAATTTGTTTAAAAAGAAATACAAAATATAAAGTACTATTATTTCGTAAACGTATAACCTGGCTTCATAAAAAAAGGCAAGGATGTGAACTGCCCAAAATATTTTTTTGACACAAAGCTAAAACTAAAGAACTACTCGTGTCTTACAGCATATCTTTACATAGTCTATTATGGAATGCATTAAGCACATTATTTTAAGATCTCTATAATCTTATAATCTTTGGTGTCTTATAACAGACACCAAAATGAGATGACATCTAATTTCTTACTGTATTCTCAGTACTATAAAGCTGAAACAACTGCTTTACCCTCTTCTGTTCTGGGCCTTAATGATGGCTAAGGATGGCTGAAACATCCATGTTCGTCCATTACTTCTCACTTGTGTCAGGGTTACAGAAGAAATCAGACCTAAATGTACAACTATCTTAGAATTTGCACAGAGATGTGGTGTCCTTATCATAAAGGTTTCTTCCTATACTAAAAGAGGAATTAGCAAATCTGCAGAAGTGATTCTTACATTTTTAACCTAGGTGTCCTAATAAGAGGCTGAAAACAGTGATAGACTAAAACTTCCAGGCATATTGTTGGCAGTGCTCGGTCTGTTGTCCGGCAGAGAATGAGAAAGCATTTGGTAGAAATTAGGTATCTGACAGCAAATGAGGAAAAGTTAAGTTCATTTTAGGCACAACTTTCCTCCAATTGAAGCACGAAAATTAAATAATAAAAATTAAATTGGCAAACAAGTTACAATAATCTGAGCATTCAAATAAATAGCAGTTTTACTGCATCAGTTCTAACAGATGGTAGAGCCCCTTACCAGACCATTTTTTATTATTTCATTATGTATTTTTATTGTTTTTAAACATCTCCCATAGACTATCCAAGCGCATTTATTTTTTATGGACCCATTGGGAGTTCTTTTAGAATCATCTAATAATAGAACATACATATTTTTTGAATTTTTGAAAAGAAAATAGTTTAAAAAATGAAAATGCATGTTTTAGTATTTGTTTATTTGCCAACAAATGTATCACATGCTAGGAATATATATACATCCCTTTATACACTTACAGCTAATCTCACGTTGAACCATGTTTTTTTATTGGGAGACAGAGCAGACACAGAAGCTATTTCTGTGTCCTAAGATAATGAGTATTATGATTTGTTGTCATAGTATAAAATGTTGTCAGGAGAAGTGTTGTTGTATGCAAGAGCGCTGGAGCGCAAGAGGAAATATGGTCCAAATGACCCCAAAACAAAGCTAATCCGCGGCAAACAAAGCCAATGCGGCAATTGCACAGCTGATTGTGTTGGAGCTCATCCACATTTCTCTGTGCAAACCTACACTACGTTATGCCCAAGCGACCGTATTTTGCAGAAAAATGTGTTTCTGCTTTGCATGAACACGTGCAGAGCAATGTGTCCGTGGCCCTGCAGTACTTAGTTTCTGGCCAGGTGCACCTGACAACTGACAGTTGGTCGAGCAAGCATGGAGTGGGAAGATATATTTCCTATACAGCTCACTGGGTAAATTTGGTGGCAGCAGGGGAAGATGCAGCTGCAGCAAGGCCTGCATACCTACCTCTGCCCAGAGCACATCGCCTTGCAATCTCCTCCTCAACCTCCACTTCCACTTCCTCCTTTGACTCTTGTGCCTCGAAATCTTCCTCCAGGGACACTTTGA
>NC_092861.1:71870047-71871042 GCF_032062135.1 Pyxicephalus adspersus | reverse complement strand
AGTGCAATATCTGTATTTTTTATAGATAAATACAGATTTTTTTTCTGGATTTTCTGATACATAGCAAGTGGGATCAGAATTAAATATCTGTATTTTTTATTGATAAATACAGAAATGTTTCTGGCTTTTGTGATAGATTGCAAGAGGTATCATAATTTATGATACCTCCTGCAATCTATCACAAAAGCCAGAAACATTTCTGTATTTATTGATAAAAAATACAGATATTTAATTATGACATCACTTAGTATCTATCCTAAAACCCATAAAATTTTCTGTATTTCTCTCCAAAAAAATACAGATATTTGATTCTGATAGCACTTGGTATCTTTCCAAAAAGTCTATAAAAAATTCTGTATTTCTCCCACAAAAATACAGGTATTTAATTCATATAGCTCTTGGTATCCATGCTAAACCCATAAAAAAATTCTGTATTTCTCTCCACAAAATACAGGTATTTATTTCTGATAGCACTTGGTATTTATCCAAAAGGGCAAAGAAATGTCTGTATTTCTCTCCAAAAATAGCAGATATTTAATTCTGATAGCACTTGGTATCTATCCAAAAACCCAGAAACATTTCTATATTTCTCTAAAAAAAAATACAAATATTTTGTTCTAAGAGCACAAGGTACCTATCCTAAAATCCATAAAAATTTCTGTATTTCTCTCTAAAAAGACCAGATATTAAATTTTGATAGCAATAGGTATCTATCCAAAAACCCATAAAAAATTACTTATGTGGTCCACACTTCGTCTCAGAGCCCACCACCTCGTCCTCCTGCTGTTACTGCCGCCGCCTGTCCAGTACCCAAATCTAGATGCCAGTTACTAATGTTGTCCACACTCCATCTCAGGGCCCACTGCCTGCTACTCATGCTGTTACTGCTGCTGCCTGCCCAGTACCCAGCTCAAGAGTCCAGTTACAAATGCCATCCACACTCCGTCTCAGGGCCTACCGTCTCCTCCTCAAGCTGTTACTGCTGCTGCCTGCTC
>NC_092861.1:71867190-71869058 GCF_032062135.1 Pyxicephalus adspersus | reverse complement strand
CTCTAGATGGCAGTTACTAATGCCCTCCACACTCTGTCTCAGAGCCCACCGCCTCCTCCTCCTGCTTTTACTGCTGCTGCCTACCCAGTACATAACTCTAGATGCCAGTTACTAAATCCATCCACACTTAATCTCAGAGCCCACCGCCTCCCCCTCCAGCTGTTACTGCTGCTGCCTGTCCAGTACCCAACCTTAGATGCCAGTTATTAATGTCATCCACACTCTGTCTTAGGGGCTAACACCTCCTCCTTATGCTGTTACAGCTGCTACCTGTCCAGTATCTAACTCTAGATGCCAGTTACTAAAGTCATCCACACTCCGTCTCAGGGCCCACAGTCTGCTACTCATGCTATTACTGTTGCTTCCTGCCCAGTACCTAACTCTAGATTCCAGTTAATAATGCCATCCACACTATGTCTCAGGGCCCACCGCCTACTCCTCCTGCTGTTACTGCTGCTGCCTTCCCAGTACTCAACTCTAGATGCAAGTTACTAATGCCATCCACACTACATCTCAGGGCCTAACTCCTCCTACTCATGCTGTTACTGTTGCTGCCCGCCCAGTACTCAACTCTAGATGCCAGTTACTAATGTCGTCCACACTCTGTCCCAGGGCCCACCTCCTGCTACTCATGCTGTTGCTGCCTGCCCAGTACCCTACTCTAGATGCCAATTACTAATGTCGTCCACACTCTCTCAGGGTCTACCGCCTCCTCCTCTGCTGTTACTGCTCCTGCCTGCCCAGTACCCAGCTGTAGATACAAGTTACAAATGCTGTCCATGCCGTATTTTACAAAGTTACAGCTAGCAGATAGGAAAAAGGCAGTCCCCCACACCGAAATGTCTCCAGCATCTACAGCTCCTACACTGCCAAGGTAGGTGATGGCCTCAACCTTTAATGCCGGCCTTGATCCGTTTCAGGGCTTATCTCCTCCTCCTCATGCTGTTACTGCTGCTGCCTGCCCAGTATCCAGCTCCAGATGGCAGTTACTAATGCCGTCCACACTCTGTCTCAGAGCCTACCGCCTATTTCTCCAGCTGTTACTCCTGCTGCCTGCCCAGTACCCAACTCTAGATGCCAGTTAACAATGCCGTATTTTACAAAGTTACAGCTAGCAGATAGGAAAAGGCACTCCCCTACGCAGCAATGTCTCACATTTAGGTGATCACCTCAACCACTAATGCCATCCTTGCTCCATCTCAGGGCCCACCGCCTCCTCGATCCCAGTACCCAACTCTAAATGCCAGTTAACAATGCCATCCACAGTTCTCAGGGCCCACAGCCCTATCCTCCTGCTCTTACTGCTGCCATCTGCCCACTGCCCAGTACCCAGCTCTAGATGCCAGACCAGACTCAACAGGGTCTTCTTTACCCGCTGATTCCGCCAATCTTGTTCCCTTTCATGTGGTTTCGCTAGACAGTAGGCCCTAACACGGAGTGTGGACGGCATTAGTAACTGGCATCTAGAGCTGAGTGTAGTGCATCTTTAAAGACACCCCAAAGTGTGTAATGCAAGTGTGTAATCCGAAATTTGTGACTGAACGTAGAAGGCCATGTCTTCTGCTTCATCCATCGGTATCACGCTTTATCGGACTGAATTTGTGTGTATGTTACCCTGGAACTGAGAAGTGGGACAGCAGACCCTCTGTAAATGTCAAGGGGAAGAGATGGAAGACCCCGGTATGTGTCACGGGAACCGAGAGGTCCTGGATGACCACATTGAGCCATGAAGTTATTCAGCTCTGCAGCCGTCCGGAGACTTCTCCACAACAAGTATGTGGCCGTCCTGGGAGACTCCATTCAAAGATCCATCTACAAATATCTTGTGAAAATACTGCAGAATGATGAGTTTCTGACTGAGAACCAGC
>NC_092861.1:71862539-71866354 GCF_032062135.1 Pyxicephalus adspersus | reverse complement strand
CCTGTCAGTACTCCATTCCTAAAAATTATATTACAGACATCTAGGTGGCATTGACGATGCACTACACCCGGCTCTAGATGCCAGTTACCAATGCGGTCCCCACACGGTCCCCACTTCTGTGAGGCCTTTATAACTTGTAACAGAGCTGTGTAGCTGGTTAAATTTTTGACTGAAAGACCCCCCTCGGACCCCCCTCTGAGCGGTGAAACCTGATGGCTAATTTTTGGACCGGAGGAACCCCCTTAGGGCCCTTTCTGCCTCTACTTAGAGGCCTGTATAAAATCCGGCACGTTCCCTTGGCCGCCCCATAAAATGGCCTTGCCAGCAACATAAAAAAGCCTTATTTTTTTTTTACTTTTACAGTGGTTTGCAGAGCTGCGGGGGTCTTGACATTGTCTTTTTAAATGTATGTATAGGCTGTAGAAGCTCTGCACAGTCCTGAAAAACAACCCAAATTTTTCCTCTGTTGACTTTAATGGAGTTCGGATTCGACATTCGTTCACCCTAATAATTTTGGTCCACTTGACCAAATAGCTGTCGTATCGAATAGTGAGCTATTCCACCAATACTAGTCAGGAGTCATAAAACCAAGCTCCTAACTACTGCACCAAAATGTCAGGTGCCCAATTACAGCTAAATCTTGGAGGATTGATGTTGGCATTTGCCTAGAGTCAGCACTTCTAGCTTTACTATTGACAGGGGGCCAAAAATAGGAGTGTCCTGATCTGCTGTTAATTTCAATAGCGGCAGGTGTCAAAAGGAGGAAACATTATATATTGTTTACATTTGAAAACTTTAACAGCCTTTCGCTTATCCTGGTTTACCTAAACAATGCAGTACCAGAAGCATGGCTGACAAGGACCCAAATTTCCAAATACAAAAACAATATAGACCATATCTTTATTTTTATATGTTTTCCTAGTTTTTATTTTACCTTTTTTGGTTTCTAAAACACCCACAAAGACACTCAAGATAAAGAGATCACCCTGACTTTTCAATCAGGTAATGAAAATAGTACAAATTAAATGCCCTCATTTCTTATTACAATAAAATAATATTATAAAAGTTTTGTAAATAAATGAGTGTTCAGATTGTACCCTAATATTCTTTTCAGCAAAACAAATATGTTTATTATATAGATTTACTCACACCATTTGCTCTGGTAAAAGAGGGATCTGGTGTCTAGTTACTAACTGTCTGGTTAGGCACAGAGCGAAATAGATGTAAAAGCATATCTGTTATCTAGTAAGCATTGTTTACCTGCTGACATGTAGGTAGGATTAACCTAGTAGGTCATTCATTATTCCTTCCCCAATGCCCTTATTTCACAAAGATAGGTAGAAATGAGTAAGGGGGCAGTCAAATATGAGGATTTTCCAAAAAGTGATGATAGAAAGTGGTGATGAAAAAGTAGGCAGCAGAGCTCAGAGAGATTTAGCCAATATGTGTGATAAGGTATTGGGATCACTAAAAAGCCAACAACCAGAGAAGAAGATCTTGCAGATAAACTATAAGTAGACATTTCTTTTTGAAAACATCTTGCTGCCTTAGTACTTATTTTTGAGTTTGCTTTTTATTGGGCTAGTGTGACCTTGCCTTGGGGTAAGAGTTTTAAAAACAAATAAAAGATTCAGGCTTGTGATTCTGTTTTTTTTTGTTAATATTTGCCAATATTTTCTTCATGGGAGGAATACTATATGCCAATATACATCGCATATACCCTCACTGCTTAAGGTCAGATTGTCTTCATTACATTCAGTTAATGTTCCTTTCATTGCTGGTGTTCAGAGTGTCATCAGAATGCCCCAATTGGTGGTGGTTAATGTGTCCAATTTGTTGGTGACCAGTTTGTCTCCTGTGCTAGTGGACATTTTGCCCCATTGCTGGTGGTAAGTGTGCATTTCCTGTTGGTTTTTGTGTGCTGCCATTTGTGGTGGTCAGTGAGCTCCAACTGGTGGAGCTTTGCGTGTCACCATTGGTGGACTGTCTGTGCATCCTCATTGGTGAATATCAATAAACTTCCATTGTAGGTCAGTCTGCCTTTTTTGGCAACGGTCTTGGTGTTTCTGTTGCTGGTTGTTAGTGTTCCCAACATTGATAAAGGTCAGAGTTTAACAAATTGCTGGAATTCATTATATCATCAATGTTCCCAACATTCCTGATAGTCAGTTACTATCATGAAATCATTTTAAGTCAGTGGAAAAAGGGTTTATGTAAAAAAAGAAATGCTGCACTGGTCCGGTTCTGATTCCTTTGGTTTTGCAGATTGTCTGCACAGTGACAATGGGCCAGAAAAAAGCATTGGGCTGCATAACCCTCCAGCTCCATCCAGCACTGCCTGCATATAGCAAGTTATTATGATAGTTACTTGCACTGATAAGTTACACTGGAGCCTGGGCACATATCTCTGATGATGGAATATTGTGGCACCAATATTACTGACCAAGTTGTTCTTCTTTTGTACTGCATGAGCATCATATTTCAACTGTATATTCGGCTGCCTGCTTGGTGCTTAATCTTTGATTAATAGTTGTAGCCCTAAAATAATTCTACAGCAATTGCAATGTCTGCATAGTTATGAAAATAAAATTGATAGACTTACAAACATTTAGTTATAAATCATGTCAATGAGTGTGAAATAGAGCATGACATGGACATGACTTTACAACTAACAAGTAAGGTACTTCAACCAAAGTTTTTTCTGTTGACATAATAACCCAGATTGTTATCCATAATTGCCATATGCATTTTTTCTCATTTAACAGCAGTTAAAGATTTGGAAAATGTGGTTTGGGCCACCTCACCAGCTTGAATTTCTGAGACTCAAGCTGAACATTTATTTCCTATTTAATGTGTGGCTATCCACAAAACAGTAATGTTTAATATTCCTTTTTATTAGCTTACTGAAAAACATGGTTAAGAATGGAAGATTAACACACAATTGATCCTAAATTGCTTTTCCTATATAATAAATTACCTTCAGACTAATGATTATTAAACTACGATAACATCCAATTACACTGGATGCATCAAATAATGATATTTTTATACAATAAGTAAATAACCCCTTCAGGTCCTGAAGAAAATATAATATACCATTGTACATTCTGTAAGGGAACATTGGATATCCGTACTAGATTTTGTACAAGGCTATTACTTCAGGGTGAATTACGGTATGGTTGGCCAGAGGTTGGGATGGGAAAACTGGCCAATAACAATCAGCTGAAAGACAGAGATATAAAAGAAAGCAACAAAGGTATGATCATGAACGAGCATCCGTTTTCCATATGTATGCAAGTTTGCTAGAGATCCAAATAAGCAGTTGTTCATAGTGGGGGTGATTTACAAGAGCAAAAGACAAGCCAGGATATATCTTTTATGAACGCTTATTATGGAGGCTTTTATGCAAGTGCAAAAAAGGCTTCTAAAGCTAGGTACAAAGGTGGAATAATTGTTGTTGGAAAACAAACGACTAATGACAGATCAACTGGATCACCAGTTTGGATCACCAATTTGTATTTGCATAACTACTTGTCGGCAATATATTTTGCAAAAAGAAGGTTTTGTTCTGTAATATGAATAATTTGCTTTGTTATACTGTTATTAAGGATTTCTTCTTGCTGCTTAGCTACTGATATATTCAGGGTAATTTACTAGGGCAAGTATCTAAGAGTAGCCATAAATTGATATGGTATGGTATGCCTGCATCACTGTTATGTAAATGATTTGGTTTTGCTCTGTTTACTGTAGTGATATAGGGACTGGAGGCATCTGACACTCTGGTAAAGGCTGAAAATTCTGTCAGAGGCTACCAT
>NC_092861.1:71859183-71860896 GCF_032062135.1 Pyxicephalus adspersus | reverse complement strand
GACACTCGACAATGGTAATTAGATAATTTCCCACGGTACACCTAAAGATCTCTCATGGCACACTAGTGTGCCGCGGCACAGTGGTTGAAAATCAATGCTCTAGATGATGTAGCTCTATCTCTATTATTCTGTAGTTAGGTCTCACGCTGTTGTACTGTCTCTGAAGATCTAGATGTAGTAGCTTTTACCCTCATTTCTTGTACTCAGTATCAAGTAGATGTAGTGTGTAGTGTGCTTTGACTATTTGAGGTATTAGCTGATGTGTAATTTCAAAGTTCTTGTGGTAGTGTTTCCAGTGTTTGACTTTTCCTTTTTTCGCAGCAAATACCAGGAGACCTAAATTTTAACTTCTTGGCTTGACAGTAACTACAAACTATTTCCATTTTTCCGATGGTAACACTTGCATGCTGCGAGTATTCTTAATGTGGATCATAGTGGATTCCTTCCAATGCTAAGCTAAAATGTTGTGCAGTCCGTGATTGTCTGGCTCTTTCTCTCATTTCCTGTACTGGGGTACAGGACTCACGCTGTTGTACTGTCTCCAAAGCTCTAGATGTAGTAGTTCTTTCCCCCATTTCCTGTAGTTGGGTCTCATGCTGTTGTACTGTCTCTGAAGTTCTAGAAGTAGTAGCTCTATCCCTTTTATCCTGTAGTCAGGTCTCATGCTGTTGTACTGTCTCTGAAGCGCTAGATGTCGTAGCTCTTTCACTTATTTCCTGTACTTGGGTCTCACACTGTTGTGCTGTTTCTGAAGCTCTAGATATAGTAGCTCTATCTCTCTTATCCTGTAGTCAGGTCTCAGTCTGTTGTACTGTCTCCATGCATTTTCAACTGATGGTGGAACATACATACACACACACATACATACATCAATTTGTTATATGTAGACTAGCTTAATTAGCTAATAGCGTTGCCGGGTATTTATTCAGTGCAAGCTTATAATATACTGGAAAAGGAATCAACTAAAGCTTTAGTGTTAAATCAAAGAAATGTTATTTTTAAAGGTTTTAAAAGTATAAGTACAATATATTATTAAATTAAAATACAAATCAATTAAATTAACCTAAATAATGGCATATTTTCCAATGCAGTTTTAAATGTTTTAATAGGAACATTGTGTTCATGAATCATCCTTTGTAACTTTAAAACAATCTTAAAGTTTGTTCTTGAGATGTAGGTGCACCTCTGGTCAGTTTCTATTAGTTTGTTTTCAATTAAATATAGTTGTAGAAATGTTGTTGGTTAATCTGGCAGCAGAAGTAATGATCCAGCTTTATGGTAAATTTGCCCTTGCACTGTGAATGTGGAAGGAAATCCAGGCTGTTGAACAACTGATGTGGTGCAGAATGATGTCATTTCGGAACATGAGTTGTATTTTCTGATTGTTTTAAGAAAATGCTTTGACTCTGAGGTATTTGCTAATGTGTAATTCCTGAAGTCGGGTCCCACATTTTGTACTGTCCCTGAAGCTCTAGATGTAGTAGCTATTTCTCTCATTTCCTGTACTCGGGTCTCAGGCTGTTGTACTGTTTCTGAAGCTCTAGATGTAGTAGCTCTATCTCTCTTATCCTGTAGTCAGGCCTCAGGCTGTTGTACTGTCTCTGAAGCTCTAGATGTAGTAACTCTTTCTCTCATTTCGTGTACTCGGGTCTCAAGCTGTTGTACTGTATCTGAAGCTCTAGATGTAGTAGCTCTATCTCTCATATCCTGTAG
>NC_092861.1:71850482-71856930 GCF_032062135.1 Pyxicephalus adspersus | reverse complement strand
GCCACCATTATCAGAAAAAAATCTTTTTAAATTAACTCTCTGGACCTGGTGACCATAGTATTATACAAAAAAGAATTAAATAAATTAATTCCTAATAGCAATAGAAGTGAATATCATAGGCTTGTACTGAAGTTCTGAGGCAATCCCTTCTGCTTTGGTACAAGTATGTGCAGATGGGATTGTATAAGGGCTTCTTTATGAGTGCTTATCAGACCAATGGATTATTACTATGAATTGGATAATTAATAATTGCATTTAAAAAACCTTTTCTGGTGATGGTGATAGTGTATAACTCTTGAAAGTGTCATCCTTGAATTGTGGACATTTTCAGTATCATTATGTTTAAACTCTGGTATAAAGGATGTAAATACATACTGATTTGGGTTTCATAACATAAAGCAATAATATTTACTTTCACCTGGTTTACCAAAGTACCATAATTCTGCCCAGTCTTGATGATTCAGTCTTGATTCCCAGACCACAGAGGGGTGCAGCTCAGAAAGAATGAGCAGAATTGTACTGAAATGTGTAGGGAAAGTAGAGTAAAATATAGGGTCATCTTTAAATGATAAAATATTGGGAGGGCTGCTCCCATAATATAAATAACTATAAAATTAAGCAAGTTGTCAATTCAGAAAGTAAAAAGACAAAACAAGTGGCATTTGCAATTTTAATTTGGCATAAAATCAAATTACACATATTCAACATTTTGTATTATATTTTAATAAAAAAATACTTGAATTAAATTAAGTACACCTATATAGACACTTGCAATAAAATACCAACAATGCATTCACAATTTAACAAAGTGTTCTTTTTATATGTTTAAGTGCTTCATGTTTTATCCAGTTGCTATAGTTTTAGGCTGTCTGTTGTAAAGACTCTAACACTTGTCTACAGAAATGTGTTTCTAATTAAAAAACTGTCTGCAAATAGTATCATTTACTTGTACATTTGGTATCTGGTGCTATTTGCACAGGTCTCTCACATCTGAAAACAATGTGCAACACAATCTGTTGTGAGTTTACAGAACTGCAGAAATATTTTACTAACGAGATGGTGAAGCTGAAACCATTTCTACTCTAGGAGGATTTATAAAACAGTGCTGGTTGTCAGCTTTAATATTTGTTTTACAGTGAAACTTGTCTTGAATGCATTTTAAAGCATCTGAACAGGTAAACACTGGTTCTGTAACTAGCTGAAATCACTACATAAATATGACCAAGGGACTATTAAACATAAGCCATTGTTTCTATTGCACGAAGAACAGGACTATGGCCATTGCTGTTTTGTGCTTATCGTACATAAGATTTTTTTCATTACCTTTAAACAAAGTTTTTTTGTCCTGAATGTCTTAGCATGTGAGAAATTGAGAAACTGCTTAAAGGGGGATACATAGTAATTTTGAATATATCTTCTTTACATATTTGACCAAAAATAAAAAATAAAACATACGGGTATACTATAAACCTAAATACTGTACGATTTTGTATATAAATATTTAATGTTTTATTTCCAGACAGCAAGTGAAGTTCTAGTTGCCTTTTAATGTGTTGACCTGGTAATTTTTAGCTGCTCTGATAAAGCCTGTTGTTTACAGAAATCAATAGCTTAAACTTATATTAACATGCAAACTGAATTTGTTAAAGGAACAACTCCTTTCCTGCCACATCTGTTCATAAGAGCTATACAAAATAAAATCTAAAAGTAAATAGACTCTGCTGTGTTCTCTCTTTAGAAATCAATGCTCTGTGACACTAGTGTAATGTGTATATTATTCATTAAACATAAACCAGGATTTCATGTACAAAACAGTGATAAAACATTAGATAAAAAATATAACTGACCCTAAATTATTATGTCTTTAAAGTCTTTTTCCCACTTTCATCTCTCTGATCATTCAACACAGTCTGCACATCAAATATGATGAAAAGATAAAATCCTTTTAGTGCTTTCACAATTAAGGATTGTTTTCTTCCCTAAGGAAAAAAAATCATGATAATTTTTCATAGGGATTTTCCAGGTCTGTATTTTTGTTGACTATGGGAACTTATTAGCATTCATATCTTAAAAAATCATAACCCAATAATTGTGAAGGGAGCTAATATTTGTTTAAACTCAAGATATGGAGAAGAATACATTCTTTAAGCCAGGGGTCAGCAATCTTTTTTGGCCACTTGGCCTTTTCAGGGGTAGGCAGGAACACACTAGGCCAGACTCTCTCCCTCGAGTCCCTACCTAAAAGCCCTGCCCCCACCACGAACACCCCCTGAAGGGAAATCCCTCTCCTCTGCAATGCATACGGAGGAGAAGGAACGCCCCTGAAAAGAAATCCCTATTTGTCCCTATATAATGTTCCCTATTTACCCTAGTGGCAGAACTGCTAACACCGCTGAGTTAAAGAGGGAAGGGAGCCACCACACGGAGGCTCAAGAGCCGCATGCTGCTCCGTTAGTTTGTTCCGGCCCCGGCGCGGGTTGCCGGCCGGCATGAGGCCAGTTGGGCCAGGGGGCGCTAGGCCATAACAAACTACTGGCTAGGCTATATCTGGCCTAAAGGCCGGAGTTTGCATACCCTTGCTTTAAGCATCCGATGTTAAAAGGTATCTAAAGCTAAAACTTTTTTCATTTTCTTGAATATAGTTAGGGATGGTTATGACCAATGTATTGTTTTTATTGCTGTCAGTTAATAATAATAATAACTTCCCCCCACTCTCTGTCCTAGTGACAATAGTCACTTTCTGTCCTAGAAGACAAATTCATGGGATTCCCCCAAGTGGGAACAGACGTAGCAACTTATGTTTTTCTATTTTATAAAAAAAATGCCTTTTAATACACTTGGATTTTACAATTTTTCTAACGGTAAATCTATTTATGTATTTATATTGTATTATTCCTTTATTGGAAAACAGCAATCTAAGTAAATGCAAAAAAGCAACAAGTTTCAGTTTGCCATAAACTAATGATTTCAAATAAAGTAAGTGGGACTTTCCTACAAATCTTACTAAGTTTATTGTTAGTTATTTTTTAATTTTTAACTTTACAAACAATTGCATTGGATTTTATAATACAGCAACATCGGTCATAAAAAATATATAAATATATATATATATCAGTCATCCTAAAAATATATAAAGAGATTTAGAAACTGGGGTTGATGTACTAGTCATTACAAAGCTGCATTATTTGTGCATTTTGTACCTAGTGCTGCAGCCCAAAATTGAAGTCTACACTATCTTGAAGGGCTACTTCTTCAGCTAGGATTTTCAGAATCTGACACTTCCAGGTGTGTTGGATGTTGGCATTTTCTTTACATGCTGTGGTTGTACATGCCAGTTGCTAAGTGACACTTCCACAGCTAATAACACTTTTCACTTTTCACACTGGAGAAAATGATAGGTCAAGATATGTTTGATCCAGTCATTATTTATAACAGTGGGCCCTGATTTATTAAAGCTCTCTAAGGCTGCAGAGGATACACTTTCTTTAGTGAAGCTGGGTGATCCAGCAATCCTGGAATGGATTTCTGCAAAGTGTTTTGCTAGCAAATTTTTGGAATCCTGGGCCAGATCCATTTCAGAATTGATGAATCACCTAGCTTACCTAATGAAGGTGTATCTTCTCCAGCCTTGGCACTTTCTTAAATCAGGCCCAGTATGTGAGGGTCTGGTGAAAAAAAAGTTTGAGATTTGCTTTTTTAAATTATATATATATATATATCACTGTAAAAAGCGACCTGAGACTCAACACGGCTCCCTCTTCTAGGTTTTGAAATTACAGTAATCCCATTTTAAATGCTTTGAAATGAAAGCAGTAACTTGATATTTTCTTAGAGGTTTTCTAGAATAATAATGCGGCAAAGCCATGTTTATTATTTTATGCAGTGCTAGAATGTAGAGGAAGCAAATATTTCAAAGCGAATGAGCCAAAATGTGGGAAAGCAGCATATAGCTTTTGTTTTTTTCACCTACTTTTTGAATGTGTATCTCCCAAGAGCAATGACATATATTGCCACCCACCTTAGTTCTTCCTTCCTCTGCCCTTACTCAACCTCTTTGTTATTTTATCTAATCTGATTCAGGGGCCTTACTTCAGCTGGCTAGCTTACCATGTTCAAAGAGTTTAATTTTCAATTTCCCAGGCTTCAGAGGGACTAAAAATAACTGAGAAAAGAACTGAAATGCAAAGTGAATATGTCTGTGTTTAATCAAGAATGAAGCATTCCTTTACCATATACAATGGTAATACAATGAAGATGAGAATGCTCATTGTGTTACTCTTTATGAGAAAAATAAAGTAAGTGAAAGTGGAAGTAACTACAAACTGTGTGGAATGTTTGGCCATTCTGGCTGTTTATTGATGTATTGGGCCTGATTTATTAAAGCTTTCAAAGGCTAGAGAAGTTAGACCATCATAAGTGAACCTGGGTGATCTAGCAATCCTGGGATAGATTTTGTCTAGGATTGAAAACGTTTGCCAAGAGCAAATGATTTCAAGTATCCATTCCAGGTGTGCTGGATCACCTAGGTTATTTCATGATAATCTATCTGATCTAGTCTTGGAGAGCTTTAATAAATCAGGTCCATTGTGAGCATTTGTAAGTTTATAGGCCTTCATAGAAGTCTAATAGACAGGACTGCTTGAGGAAAGAAATGTCAAACTGGTATAGTTTTCTCAGCTGACTCTTGCTGTGTTCTAAGCTCTGGTTACCTGGGATCAGTGTGTGACCTTTTATTTAAAAGCAAATCTTCCCTTCCCCCTGGGGGTTCTTCTTGTGGACACAAATTACTACAGAGGATCAGTTTAGTTTTGATTTGAGGATGCATGTAAGAAAACTAGCTGGTAGCTACAATACTTGAAACAACCATTAGATATTACATATCTACAGAGTTACAAATATGTAACTCTCACATTATCACATTTGTTGCAACATACAAACAATAAATACCATGAAACTGCCTAGTGAATGCCCTAGGAAATTTGCAGGAAATGTTTGATAAATATGCACAACTACTACCAGAATATCTATTCTGTTGATAAATGACCTAGTAAGTTTGGGGTCAGATGATGAGAGGTCAGAACATTCTGGTACAAAATAGTTTATTAAATCACATAACCATATACAAATAACAAGGAGCAGATTACAGAATCACATTTATGCATTATGGGAGAGGCAAAATCAGTTATATAATAAAGAACATAATACCATAAAAATCAGCTATTCAATATTACATAACAGTATACAAAAGACCTCATAACACATCCGTACAAATGCTCCATGAGAACACAATGCTAAAAAAAATACACTAAAACAGAAAGTAAATGCTCATGGTTAGAAAAATATCCACACAAAGTATCATACTCTTAGCTTCGTATTTTTTATAAAAGAGAGAAACAAGAAAAGGAAGAGAGCAAAAAGAAACAAGAAGAAAAAGGAAGGGTAATTACGTCCTGATATTGAACATAAACAAAAACAAGTCAAATGTGAAGAAGGGAAAGAGTCATTGAAGATGGCAGGTAATAATCTAGCCAGGGTTGCCAGATATCTAAAAATTTGTCATGAGAATCATTATTAATGGCCGTAATCTTTTCATTAACCATCGTCCCCTGCATTCCATTTTTAATTTCCATAAATGTGAAAGCAGGGGTTTTCCAGGCATGTGCAATTAGTCTACTTGGTAGCCATAAAATGTGAAAGACATGGATTGAAGATCCTTCCTGCCAACATCTGTTAAAGGAACATGAAGTAAGGCTTTTCGTGGATACTTGATTAAATTAATCCCTAGGACAGTGCAAATCATGTGATAAGCTCTTATCCATAGCATAGAGACTTTAGGACAGAGGCACCAAAGGTGAATCATAGTACCCTTTTCATTACAGCCCCTGAAACAATTTGGAGATCTATTAGGCAAGGGATGGGCTACCCTAGCCGGTGTCAGGTACCATCCCATAAGAACCTTATAAGAATTTTCCAATGCAAGTACCATTCTAGAAGATTTGGATAAAGCTAACCACAAACTAGAAGTATCTTCTTCTGAAAATTTAATGGAAAGTTCCTTCTCCAATGTTGACAGGTAAGATAAAGGTTTATTAAACCATGCTTGGACAATAGATATATATATAAATAGGAAATAGCGCCCACTGTGACGCGTTTATCCCTACATGTATGTTCAAACTCTGTAATACCTTATGGGAATTGCAAGTTACCAAGCAAACTATCAAGAAAATGCTGTGTTTGCAAGTAGCGAAAAAACTCCAGATTGGGGATATTATATTTGTCTTTTAAAAAAATGAAGCTGCGCACCCCTGAGCTAGAAAGCATAGAATTAACTGTAGTAAGAACATGTTGGAGCCACCATAAAAATCGAGAATTGGCAGTAATTCCCGGTTGAAAAGGAGCGTTATCAAATATCTCCATTAAGGGGCAGTGACCACTACGTAATTTGGCT
>NC_092861.1:71792047-71850107 GCF_032062135.1 Pyxicephalus adspersus | reverse complement strand
ATTAAAATATTGACATTAGTAAACTGAGAAACCACAAACATAAAACTAAACAAATTGTAACCCTCATTTGAATCACCATCATAAGAACTATGTTTTTTTAAACCATCTGTTTCCTATAATTGTCTTGTCCAATAAAGTATAGCACAAAATTCAGCCACGGCATTTTGCTGTACCAGAGCTTACCAATATACAGTTTTCAATATACAGACCGTTTCCAGTTTTCCCTCCCTCCCTCCAATGTTGTTTTCTCAATATCAGTGAGTTTTGTTCTATGGTTGAGCTGAGAACACTATGGTCTATTGGCTTTTCCCATATGATCTACCATATGCTTATTCACTGTAAGGCCCAGGTCAATATCAGTATTCCCCAGACACCAATCCCCCAATCTATCGCTGCAGTGTTCGCCTATAGTGCAGTGTTGCCTATAGAAGCCCCCGCTCAGCCTCAAAAGACTGGTTGCATTTTCCAGCACTCGGTTGCCCCCAGGACTTGGTGCGCAAGGATTGGTGTCTGGAGATAGGTCGGCAGTCAGCCTGGTGCCCACAAATGAAGAGTACAGAGCCCACAAATGCAGAGTTCAGAGTGTCGGGAAATCCAATAACAAGCCGAGGTCAAAAACACAGGAAATCAGTCCAACCAGCAAAGTACAAAGGGAAAGGCACAAACAGAGACGGGGTCACAAGCAGAGGTCGGTCAAGGCAGAGTTCAACAGATAGTCAGGAACAGGCACAGGTCAGTAACTGAGAATATTCAAAAATCAATCCAACACAGGTAAGCCCAGCAGACGCTATAAAAGGCACATCTGACTCGGAGCAGAGAGGCTATAAAGCCCCAGCAGCCAATGACAGCATGAGATTAACAGGAACCACTCTGCTAATCAGCTGCACACAACTCAATTCCCTTCAGCTGTGCAGCCGTCAGTGCAGAGGATCCAGAGGGAAAAATCCCAGCTACAGGAATGCAGCAACTCTCAGGGCACTGATTCTGAAACCCCAGTGCTACCGCAAGCACAACTGCTGGAGGGAATAGACTGCACGCACCCTCTTGTGGTGAGGCATCGCCTGGGATCGTAAGTCTAGTGGGCGCCTCCTAACATTAAACTATTACTTTCTATGTCCTGATGAAGCAGTGCTTTATGCTGGGAAGAGCGTAGTGAAATGTACAACCTACATTTGGAGGTCCACCATTATTAATTATATGATGAACCTCTCTATAATTGTTGAGTACTGTTTTGTATTGTAATTTGTATAAATTCATTTATGTTTTTAGGAGGTTTGGGCAAATAAAAAAACATTTGGATTTTAACTGGAGCATTGTAGTCTACATTGGACAATATTTTTGTAAAGCCAAATTTATGGTTTGTTAGTATATAGACATCGCCACAATTTCAATATGTATGTTTGTCTTTACTATTATTCCTAGCTTTAGATGCTACAAATGAAGCATTTGCTTAAGACACCCCCCCCCCCCCCCCCCCACTTGCCTTCATTTAAAATGTTACTCTCTTAGTTCTTTCTGTACAGCCTTCTATGAAATTTCATGATAGGTCCATTGTAGTAGCAAATTCTGATAAGATGTAAGATTCATTTATTTTTTATAACTAGGTGAAGTAATATTTCATTTACATTTGTACAAGAACATTGAAATATGAAGTTCTAACAAAGTATTCTAATAAAGCATGGACAGAAATAAGCCTATGTAAATAATCACATTTGTTTTTAGATGAACATAAAATTTTACAATATTATAACAACATTATACTTTGTGAAAGCCATCCATCTTTAATGAATTCATATCCTATGAATAATTTGGTGTAGAGTTAAAGGAATCAAAACAAGAAATATTTCTGACCTTGTCAGTCCTAGAGGAGCCTATATGGAATTTCAGCAGTGATAGCTATAGGGCATCTCCCACTGTTAGAGAAAACATACAGACCTAGGACACAGTCATTTGCTGTCAAGCAGAAATTGATTAATTCCTCTTACAGATACCCCCCAAGTGCACTATACAGAACTGCACTCAGTAACAGTTGAGAACATGGTACTTTCAAAATTTGGAATCTCAACAATACTGTTGTTTTCCATGTTATAACAAAAAATATTACATTATGATTACTCTTACAACTGTGAATTTGTCTCTGAAAAAATGGCAAGGACTTTGTACACAATCCCCACCAAGAAGCCCCTAAACATGAAGGCTATGAAAGAGGACATGAGTTGCAGCGTGTGGCTATATTTCCCAGTGTAGGCTCAATCATTTTCCTAGTCTCCCAAAAATGCCTAGTAGTCTCATAGTGTATTTTTCACTGTTAGATTCAAAAATTGCTGGATGTTTATGGTACACTGTATTTAACTACTGGTACTTTAAGGTTAGCTTTCCAAACCTTAAGGTTAGGAACTACTTATCTAATGTCCCAGAGATTATTATGTCTTGGCCAGCAATTGGCCAAATAGGGTATTTCATAAAGAAAGTAGCAAATAATGTGTTTTACCCTCAGTTTTAATTCATTTTTTTTCAGTTTATGCAATAATACATGCATTTAAATGTTAATACATTATGTCAATGTCCCAATTATTTCTAACCACACATGCTTCCATGTTAAGTGCAAATAAGCCAATTGGATACAATTTTTAACATAAACAATAACCCACAAATACAAAAATGATTTATAAAGCTGATCTGTAGGGCAGTTGAATTACATATGTGTGAACCATTTTATCTGCTAAGGATTAGTAATTCTGACCAGCTACTTCTGTGATTTATACTCCTCTGCCAGATAACACAGACAGAAAGCTTTCTGAGAGCCTAGGAAAAAAGCAGTGACCCTCACTGACTGCAACCTGTTGATTGAGAAGAAGAAGAACAGAACAACAGAAATACACTAACAGGGGGAGGATTAAGAGCATCTGACCTGGGGGAAGTGTTTTTTTTGTTTTTTGCTGAGCATCCAGCCACCTTGCAACCAGTATTACTTTTTACCTATGTCCAAAGTAACATATTTGAATGGACTTATATTTAAATCTAACTCTTACTAAAGTGGGTAAAACTTGCTACTTGGTTCCAGGGGAGGTTTTGACATGATTGATTAAGTTTTATCATGGTATGATCAATTAATGTTTTCATTTTGTTCACTAACTCTTTTGAAGATGTAGCCTAGAGCTACAAAACTCATTGAGCTTCTGTAGTATATTTGCCTTGGTGTTACCAACTGTAATTTCAAGATATTGGATCCCCACCTTCTTTTTTGGAAGGTTCCATGGGCTCTCAATTTAACATATGAATAATCACCATAAAAGCATTGATTATTAGTGAACTAATACTTTTTTATTAATGTATGTACACAGCTCTTTATGTATACTGTCTGACTTTAAAATTGTGGATTAAAATAAAATAACTGCAATTTTTTACTATGTACTGGATGCCATAAAGTCCCTTCTTTCTTTGGGCTTGGGGTAACCCAATGTTTTTACTGATGAATAATCTTGTTTTATGAACTAGTGAAGAAGGTGCCATTTAAATAGATCACTGTTCTAAAACAAAGCATATTTTTTACCTATTTTTGACAGTGGATATCTGCCTCAGATTACTTTTAGAGCACCCTAGGAACCTCAATATGAAGGGAAAACTCTTCCCATAAGACATTATGTACATTTAATGTGTGCATGTTATTTAATTATAAAAGTCTCCCTTGAGTGGCCATCCTGAAAGCTGTTAAACTGCTTCTAGGTGCTACCATTTTGGATATGATGTCAACAGTCCTGACATACTCAAGTGACACTATATAGTAGTCTCCTTCACTCTTCCCCCCAAAAGCTAAAAGGTTTTACTTTATATATATTTCAATTGTACCAAAATTGAACTGAAAGATTCTGGTTTTATAGCTCAGAAATCTAAATCAGAGCTGGAATCCATTAAAGAACTTAAAGACATGAGTATTATAAAACACTTGAGTATTGCAGATGCAAATCTCAGAAGTATGTCACCTGCAACACTGGCGGTCTTTTTTTCTGCACTGACACCTTATTACTGAAATTACAGATTCACCAGTTAAAGAACAATCTTATTCTAAAAATCAAGATTCATTCAGCACACTAAGCTTTACTGTCTTGTATATAGCAAATTAACTGTGATTTAATCAGAAAAGAAATCAAAATGCAACACATAATTACACAAACCTGTGTGTAAATTCCATTTATTGCTGTTGAAAACATTATTATTATTATTATTTTTAAACTGTATTGATAAAGTGCCAACATATGCCAGTAAATTACAGACATATTAAAACAATGATACATTTGATTTTTATTAATGGTTCCCTTTGAATCCTATAGTAACTCATGTTTATAATTTTTCACCAAACCATATTTTTTGCACATTTTGCTTACTGTAAATTAAGACATTTCCCTCATTTTCCCTGCACGTCTGATGACAGGACTAATACTTAATAAGATCGCCTTCCACTTATAACTATAAGATTTTTACTCTTGTATACCAATCCATTTAATGTGCATATTTTATCATCCAGAACACAAAAAATACTGTAACTTGCAGGTCTTTCCCTGACCTCTGCTGGTAAGAAGCAGTAGTTCCATGAATCAAAGTACCTCAGATCCATAACCAGTGTTAAAAACTTCATAGCAAAAATAAAATTCAGACAAGCTTTTTACTATGAATAGTAACTAAAAAAAGTGAACTTCTCTTCTTCTACCTATATATTTTATACTTTTAATATATTGGAGGGATTTTTGTTTACTCCTCAGATGATTTATAATAATACAAAGACGGTATTTATCTAAAAAAAAAAAAAAATCAAAACATTTACAAATGCTACAAAAAATTGTAAATAAATTTTACATGACTTTAATGTGTTTTTCATTTTAATTTTATTTTTAATTTATCACTTTTATTCACCAATACACATTCTGGTGCATGTAGCTGGGAAAAGCAGCAAATATGGGTATAGCTTTTAGTTTGTCTGTGGTGTATGCATGAAGGCTGCACTAACTGAACTTATGTCTATGTAGAGGTAAGATTTGTCATGGCATTTTCGTAAATGTAAAGTGCATTCTGGCTCTGATATATTAAAGCTTTCCAAGGCTGGACATCAGTTAACCTGGAGGATCCTGCAAACCTGGAATGGGTTTCCTAAAAATAATTTGCTATTTGTTAGCAAATTTTTTCAATCCTTAACCAGATCCATTTCAGGATTGCAGCCCTGGGGAGCTTTATTAAATCAGGCCCCCTGTGTATGTGCATTGCAAATTAAAAAAATAGTATGTGTATAGAAATTCATGAATTGGTTCATGGGCCTGCAGTAATCTATTTAAATAAAATTGGATGTATGTATGTATGTGTGTATGTATGTATGTTGTACCATCACACGAAAATGCATGAAGACATTTCAACCAAATTTGCCATACATATCACTGAGACTCATGTGAGTGCACCTGTCATCTTTGTACAGCTCTGTGCTATATGTCAGAGCTGGATTTGGATAAAACCCATTGACACATTTCAACCAAACTTGCTAGACTTTTGTCTCAGACTCATGTGAGTGCACGGCTGATCACTAGGAAACGCATGGAGACATTTCAACCAAACTTGCTAGACATATGACTGAGACTCATGTGAGTGCACCGTTGATCTTTGTACAGTGCTGTGGTATATGTCAGAGGTATATTTGCATCTATGTATGTGTGTATGTATTGCTCAGCACAGAGTGCCTTATAGTTGCTTATATCTTTACATACTTATTTTTTATATTATATTATAATACTATAATATAAGATTGCAATAAATAAATACCCGGGCAACGCCGGGTAATCAGCTAGTAAATATATATAAAACTGGTTGTATGTGTGTGTGTATGTATGTTCCACCATCACTAGGAAACGCATGGAGACATTTCTATCAAACTTGCCATACATATGACTGAGACTCATGTGAGTGCACCAGTCATCTTTGTACAGCGCTGTGCAATATGTCAGAGCTAAATTTAGATGTATGCATGTATGTTTGTATATCATCACTAGGAAATACATAGGGACATTTCAACCAAACTGTTATGTTCCACCATCACTAGGAAATGCATCGACAAATTTCAACCAAACTTGCTGGACATATGACCCATATTCATGTGAGTGCACTGCTGATCTTTGTGCAGAGCTGTGCTATATGTTAGAGCTATATTTGTATGTATGTTTGTATGTTTTTGTTATATATATATTTACTTTGTTATTATATATTTACTTTGTTACATATTTTGTTATATATATATATTTATATAAACGCATGAGACATTTAAACCCAATATGGTATGTTCCACGATCACTCGGAAATGCTTCGAGACATTTAAACCAAACTTGCTAGACATATGACTCAGATTCATGTGAGTGCACCGCTGATTTTTGTACAGTGATGGGATATTTGTCAGAGATATATTTGCATGTATGTGTGTATGTATTGCTCAGTAACAGTGTGCCTTTTGTCTACATACTGTTTTTTGGATATCTTTTACAAATTTCTGGCCTCTAATAATGTCTTTGAGAAAACGTAAGGCAATTGGCCGAGGGCAATCAAAGGCCAAAAAAATGAAACAACACCGTAGACAAGAAAATCCAGAGGACAGGATTAGAAGACTTGCCACCCTGTGCGAGAGAGCTACTACATCTAGAGTATATAGCATATAAAGGGTTGGCGAACATATATATCCAAATATATTGGATTAGATGCCCACATGCCACATCTCAAATATAGACCAAATTGATATGTGCAGAGAAATTGGACTTTAACAGCATATATAATACTCTTAAAACATTTTTTGGTACATCATATTAAAAAGTAAAGTAGGAGATATTGATTTTTGCAGTGCCCCAGAATGGGAACCCCTGTGTCGCTATATTACAATATACAGACAAACATCCACTTTTGCATAAAAGTATCAACATAAATACATAGTTAAAACATTATAGCAAGTCTCACAAGAAGCGTCACGTGCCTAAAAGTGCTTTGTGAATGAATCCAGGGAATAACATCAACATCATCTTCAACTAACATCACTGATGAATTGACCTCCTTCATCTGCCTGCACCTAATCTGCATTCATCTTCCCTTTAACAGGTATGTTGCGCTTTCTGGCTGCCATATTCACCCTGTTTATCTGTTTGTATTCCTCTACAATTTTCATCTGATTTTTTTTAGTATGTAGTGCATTTTAGATGATCTTATTGCACAAATTTGTACCTGCCAAAAGATTTATCTGTTCACTATCCCTTTGTTCCAGTTGAGCGCTCATTGCTATTTATTGCCCTGCTAACCCCTCAGGTTCAACTGATATCCCAAATTCCTTATTACTCTCATCAGTCCATCCATATTCAGGGCCCGAAGCACATCTATTTAAACATCAGGCAAGCTCATCTGGGACCTTGGTCTTGAGCCCCAATTTCCCAGAAAGTGCTTTAAGAATTAATCCAGTGAATAGAACCAGGAAGTAGAATAGGATTGGACACACCAATACACTATGAAATTTCCATCTCATGTCTTTGGACTGAATCATCATTAACTATCCACCTGGACTCCAGTACGACCTGTGCTGCTGCCATTCTGAACTGCCTTCCCACCAAGCCATCTATCTGATTCTTCCTATCCCACCCCTGGAACACAACAAGCTGACGAGGACTTCAGTTTGCCACATTGTTTAATGTACGCCTGTAATTCACAATTATCTGCTACAATGTATTATTCCCTTATTCCCTCTCCTCCCCAGTCTGGTAACCCCTTGTTTGACTGCACCTTCATTCTCCTGTTTTCTCTGTCTGTACTTTTCCTTTTCTCTCTATTACTGCTTGCTGGTGACATCTCACCCAACCATGGTCCTACCCGCAGCATTCCTCTTCCCTACCCTTTCACCAAGAGACACCCTTCTCCTAACCTAATTTCCATTAACACTACCCATAATTTCTCACCCCTTTTTTCTGACAGTCTATGGAATGCTAGGTGTGTCTGCAATAAATTAACCTCAATCCAAAACCTTCTCCTCTCTAAATCTCTAAACTTCCTGGCTCTCACCGAAACTTGGCTTTCCTCCTCAGACTCTACCTCTGTTGTTGCCCTACCCCTAGACCTGGCAACAACATAGGGGGTGGTGTGGGTTTCATTCTCTCACCTAACTGTACATACAGAGTCCTTCTTACCCTCAAAAGAGGTCTTTCCTACTTTCAAAAGAGGTGAAAATGAGAGAGAGCAAAAGAGAGGGCAAGCCCACTCCATCCGTCTTTTCTGCCCTTACCCTCCATTGTTGCTGTAGTCTAAACTCTCTCTTAAATCACATTCCCAGATAAAGCTGCCACACAGTTCAACCACACTCTTTGGCTGGATGAAGTTGCCCCTGACACCTTCCGCTACCCTTGTCCTACCAACCCCTGACCCTCGCACAATATTTAATGAAAACAATGAAAATACTGTTCATGCAGCTGAGCACAAGTGGAGTAAATCTGGCCTCAGCGCTGACTTCATGGACTAATCTCTACTTTAGAGAATAAATTGTCAAAATTAGACATGATGTCTTTGCTCACCCTACTACTCAAACCATATCCACCCCTTCCACCAGTAAATCATCACCCTCAGCCCCATTACTCCGAATGAAGTCTCTTCTATCATGATCTCCATCTATTACTTGTCCACTTAACCCAATTCCCTCTGATCTACCCTCTTCCTTCTCCTTGATCTTTCCTCTGCTTTTGACACTGTTGATCACCCCCTTCTAATACAAATCATGCGCTCCATTGGTATCAGTGACACCGCTCCCTCTTGGTTTGCTTCCTACCTGTCTGACTGCTCCTTTCAAGTTTCTTTCAATGGTAACTCCTCCTCGCCCACTCTCCTCCCTGTTGGTGTTCCCCAAGGGTCAGTCCTTGGACCGGTTCTCTTTTCTCTATACACCTCCTCTCTCGGTAGTCTCATTTCATTCTTTGGTTTACAGTACCATCTGTGTGCGCTTGACACTTAAGTCTATCTGTCCACCCCTGACTTGTCTCCCTCAGTCCTGGATAAGGTCTCATGCTGCCTGCCAGCCATCTCGTCATGGATGGCTGACAAATTTCTGAAACTCAACCTGGATAAAGGCTTCGTTCTCACCCCCCCCCCCCCTCAACTTCCAAATTTCACCCTTATATATTTCTAACTGTTAACAACGCTGTCATTCATCCTTTCCCTCAGGCATATTGTTTTGGCATCACTTTCAATTCTGCCCTCTCTTTTCCAGGTCCTGTCACTTTCACCTGTGCAACGTCTCCAAAATCCGCCCCTACCTCACAAAAGTTGGTTAACTGAATACCAGGACATTTAAGGCTAATTAAATTGTTCTTCATACCATGTAGTAAAATGTATAAAAACCCACTTTATTTTATATAATATCATAAAATTCACAGCAAAAGTACATAAAAACACTTAGCACCAATATAGATCTCCTTATGAGACACCCTGAAAGGGTGTTCCAAATTTTAACGCTTTTCACGGAACCGTAGTCTGCTTTCTCAGGAAAAAGAGATCTATAATTACAACAGATATTCAATAATATAATGTTTAATCACTATGGGCAAGTTACTTTCACTGATTGGTGAATCAAAGATAAAATGAATTTAAATGGGGACTATTTTATCCAACAATATAATTGATTTACACTTATTACTTTAATAATGGGGACTATAAAAATTACTTTAATAATATAAAACTTTTTTAAAATTAGGATGAGATATTTGATGTTATAACAATATAAACTAATTTAATATATTTTCTTCAAAATTATGATTATTTACAAGCTGCTTTCTGGAGCATCCCTCCTGTCTCTGTCACTTCTTTAATCATGTCCTAATTACAATGCTATGTGAGAGAGATTCATAATTGCCAGTTCACTCCCAATATATCAATGTATGTTCAATTTTATTTTTTGAATACTACTATATAATTAATAAGTGCAATTGATACTATGGAAAATGACTGATGTACTTGTAGTTGTGTTATGTATAACCAATTCAAATCGAACATATTATAATGTTGAATATCTGTTGTAATTATAGATCTCTTTTTCCTGAGGAAGCGGACTATGGTTCTGTGAAACATGTTGAAATTTGAAACACCCTTTTAGAGTGTCCCATAAGGAGATCTGTATTGGTGTTAAGTGTTTTTTTGTATTTTGAATACTGTGAATTTTATGGTATTTTATAAAATAAAGTGGGTTTATACGTTTTACTAAATGGTTTGGAGAACAATTTAATTGGCTTTAAAAGTCCTGGTATTCGCTTATTCACCAAACTTTAGGGTATTTGTCATTTGCAACCCTTATTTAATTTACAGCACTGTGTAATCTGTTGGCGCTTTATAAATCCTGTTTATTATTAATAATATTATTATTATCGGAAAGATATTTCCATTTTAGGTTGAGTTATTTTAAGTTGAATTTTTAGATTTCTTGTCACTTTCTGTCTTACTGAAAAAAGTCGCCTGGATGAATAAGGAAAAAAAGTGACACCCTGCTGGCCCTAATTAGGTTATGATCTGCCTGCATTGAATAGAGTGCCACAGAGGCAAATACAAGGGGGCTAAAGAAAGATATGAAATAAAATTGAAAGGTATTATTAAAAATGTATCTAGCATATTGTTGAGACAGGAAAGTAGGAACTAGTAATAGCAAAATCAAAGCAGATTAATCCTAATTTTAAACTGCTCATAAATAATCACTTTCAGTGTAATCTACTTGCAAAGTATTCTTTGCTTTCTGTTTTACTGACAATTGAGCAGTACATTTTCACCCTTCACCACTAGATAGCAGCAAAGGTTTATAATTTTAGAAAGTGCAAACATTTGATTTGTCATTATTATTTTAAAGCTGGTTTATTTGCTGGAGTATTTTTTTTAGTAAATGATGAATGGAAAGCTCAGAATAATGTAAAGGATTCTTTGTTATTATTGTGTGTATTTTATTATTGTGTATTATCCCCCTTCTAGCTCTACATATTGATTATTTGCTTGAGTATTTTTTTGTAAATGATGAATGGAAAGTCCAGATTGATGTAAAGGATTCAATTTTAATATTGTGTATTATCTCCCTTCTAGCTCTACATATTGATTATTTGCTTGAGTATTTTTTTTAGTAAATGATGACTGGAAAGCTTAGATTAATGTAAAGGATTCTATTTTATTATTGTGTTTTGCTTTAGGCCAGCCTAATAATTTAAATGCGTTCCCTAATGCACCCAAAAAAATATTAATTCAGCATTTTTGGCACTTTAAGTTTTGGGAAGATTCATTCTGTATGGCACCCAAATGCACAAATTTTTTCTGAATAGCACCCAATGCACTTGATACCCCGCAGAACATTGCAAGCTAATGCACTGCTGCTCACTTCAATATTCCATGCATAAGCTTGTATTGTGCTGCACAGTACCACAAGTGCATTGGGTGCTTTTTGGACCAAATCAGAACCAAGCATAAATCAGAGAAATAGTGTCACTATTGAAGTTTCTCATATACGGAAAGTTTGCCAATAGCAAGTTTAGATTTATTTTAAATCCTACCTAATGGGTATTTGTTTGAGTATTTGTTTGAGTCTTCAAAGCAGAAGAGTGATTAACATGCAAATCATGCCATAATTTTAACTTAATGCAGCTGGATCTGCAAAATGATATTTGTGTTACTAATAATTATGTGCAATTTTTGAATGATTTGTAGCAATGTAGTAATGCCGGTGCCGGTTTATGCATTAATGTATTCTATGATAATTATGATAATTGTGTGTTTGCCATGTTCCAAGATGGCTGCTGTGCCCTTGGCACTTTGGGGATGAGGTAATCAGTACTGACCTAGCCTGGGTCAGGGATTCTTGGGTAAGCCCTTGAGAAGGACATGGTCTGGAGTGAGAAACTCAGATTCTGTTGCATGCGCAGAGCAAGTAAAACTTCAGACTGTAAGTTATGGCACAATCCTTTCACTGAGACATACTGAAAGGACTATAATATAATTACACTGCTGCTGTCTGAAGATTGCAAAGTTTTATGTTACACTGGATTTCATATGTTGTTACTAATCAATACAGAGACTCTTCTGCTAATACAGTGTGGATTACTGTCTAGAGTATACTATTCTCAACTGGGACTGCACTTGTTACTCACAAGACCCAATTGAGTGGAGGCACTGCGATTAACGGACAAGAATCATCTGAGGTGTGTATGTAGCTAATGGCATTGAATAGTTTGCATATTCTTACTAATTCTCTAACTTCCCTGGCTGCCTTACTGTGAAGGTATACCTCCTGCTGCTTCTGCCGCTGCCTGTCAGTACTCCATTCACTAAGATTGTATTACACACTTCTGGGTGGCATTCACAATACAATTAGGAATTGAGTGTCTATGTTGTAAACATTGAAAATGAATTTCTCTACAACACTTATAGATGCAGTGATGAATGACGGTTTGATTTTAAATGATTTTACTGCTTGTTTAACGTACATACTATATTGTGAATGGTGTGGGTACAGGTTTTATTTTAAATAGGAACTCTGTTTTTTAATGAATTTTTTTAACAGAAATAAGGTGATTTATACAAAACTAACTACCATGCAAAGTAAGAATTATTTTATAAGGACATGAATCATAAATTTAAATACAGAATGCCCCCTGAAGCACTGCTATGAATTATTACATACATCAATTCAATGTAAATCATGAGACAGAAATCTATAAGCCACTTTCTATCAAAATACTTCAGAAGGATAACATGAAGGATTTATTAACGTGCCATGGAGACAAAGTAAAACATTTATTCCAAGACAGACATGTCACACAAGCAAAACCTAGAGCAAGGCAAGAAAAAAAAGCTAAGAACAGGGGTGATATGACTAGCTTAAGGGAAGAGCAGGCAGGAAAAAGGTTAAAGCGTGGTACAGGAGTTAGTTGGATAATTGGAGGGGAAGTAAGGACTCAGGAGTAAAAGGTGTCAGAATAGTAATAGAACATCCATTACTAGTTTTAGCATATGGATTATTTTACACAACCAAATTTTGTCCCTCTCCCCCTCCAGAACAATAAATTGGTCATCCCAATATCCAGAAACCAATAATGGTTTGTGTCTACAAATGGAAGGCAGTAAATTGTGTCTAAAAGTATATGAAGTATATGTAAATTGGGCCTGATTTAATAAAGCTCTCCAAGACTGAAGAAGATACATTTTCACTGGCGAACATAGGTTATCCAGCAAACCTGGAATGGATTTCTTAATATCATTTGCTTAAAGATGGCAAATCAGATTCATTCCAGGTTTGCTGGATCACCCAGGTTCACTGATGAAAGTGTGTCTTCTCCAGCCTTGGAGAGCTTTAATAAATCAAGTCCATTGCATCCCCAATTTAAAAGGTAAATCCAAGGAAGATCAAGAAGGAAGAAGGGGAAGTATGTAAATGAGCAGAAGATTTTGATACTTGAAGAAGAACCTTTATTATAAATTTTAATAATGATGTTGTAAAAATGATTATCAGCAAATTCACAATTATTATGTGCCTGAGGGGAGCTTAATGCAATGAATGTTTTCACACAAGAATCATACAATTTACATATTTTTATATTGTATCAAATTATAAAAATAAGTATATTTTGAGTAAATGTTGTGAGAACTTTTTGTGAAAACAGTTATAAATAGAAACATAAACTGTACCAGCACTGAGATATACATTTGATCTTGTTGTGTCCCCTTTTCCTATTGGAAAAAAAATTATCATGGTCTGTGTAATGTAGGAAATGAGGATCCAAAGACAGCATATTAACCACCTGGGCGTTACACTGAGGTCTAGATTTCTGTACCAAAAGTGTTACAGGTTTTTCTTACCTGGTCCCGCTGGTATACGAGAAGGCACCCGACGCTGGAGAGGGAGACCGACGGACGACGATCGACGGAGGACGACGCTGGAACACGAACCCGACGCTGGATAAGCACAGGGGGACCGAGATTTTCCCTACATTTAAATCCCCACTTACCTGGGTAAGTGGGGATTTTAATGTATGGAAAATCTCGGGCTTAACGAAAAGAGCAACTTTTTTTAGCCCGTACGAAGGTCGGGCTTAATGTTCGGGAGGTTAAATCAACACGCTTCCAATAAAACAATTACATAAATATGACTTTATGTATTTTATATAAAATATTTACTTTATTCCTGAAGATAGTAGGGTGTTTGTGGTTAAGGCTACCCTTATTGGTCTTCTCATGGAGTACCTATGTTTGCTCTTACGTCTCCTTCCCGCAGCATTCTTCATAGGATCCAAGACAGAGATTGAAAGTCCTTGCAATTGCCACATCAAATGTTGTGTCACTCTAACACTAAAGTACGCCAATCTCCTGACATTAAAAGGGGAATTATTTAGTCCGCATCCTCTTATGTACATTGAGGTTTCCTCCCACATTCCAAAAGCATGCAGTTAGCTTAATTGGCTTCCCCCCAAAAGTTGACCTTAGACTATGTCCCTACCTTATGACACATGGTAGGGACATTAGTTTGTTAGCCCCTTTGAGGGACAGTTAGTGTCACGACTATGGACTTTGTACAGCGCTGTGTAATATGATGGCACTATATAAATACTGTGTAATAATATTAATACCTGAGCAATATAGGGTGCCATCATAAAATGCAATTCACTAGCTACCAACCAGAAGCCAGAAATCCATTTTCTTTGAGGTCGGAAAAAGTCTTTTAGCCTTTTCCAATTGGCATAAGAGACTTTCTTGAACATTATGTCACCCAGAACTCAAGAATTCACTTTGGCTAAAAAATGATGTTTTGTGTGATAGCTTTTTTAGTGTACATAAAAGCAACCCCTATACAAAGCTTTATATTTCCTTCTTAAGGTTACATCCATTAGTCATTAAAGAGATTCTCTGCTCTTCCTATTTTCTTGCCTTGGCTGGTATTTTTAGATCCCTTTAATCATATTGTTGCTTCTTAGATGTTCTAGCTACCATATGATTCTCCCTGTGATTTGTCCATTAACTCTTTTTTGCGAACAGAGAAATTATTAGTAATTTTCAGGTGGTACTGACAAGTTTACAAGTAGTGGAAAAGATATGAAATATCTTATAATGATGTAGTGATGAGTGGAAATAAACTGAGACCAATTTGCTTGTATTTATACATAAATGCTCATTTAAATATCTAAGCTAGCATTTAGTGAAATCACATGTTGATTCAGGATTTTTTTATATCATTATTTTTTTTCCTACGTCACAGCTCATCTAGCAGCTGTCTAATAAATAAAGCTGTGAAAAATGATAGGCTAAACTGAATTTATGTAGATAGTACTTGTAGTCATGTCACATTTAGGGATGAGCGAGATTTGAAAATTCGATCTCGCAGCGAATCGGCCCTTCCCACTTACCGAACATGCAAACGAGAATGGCCTTGTGATTCGTCATAAGGTCATGTTCTCGCCCAATGAACAAGGGAAAAAGCAGGGGGCGGTAACAGCGAGAAATTTCGGTGGGAATCGCGGCTGGGAGCGAATCATTTGCTCCCAGGATGCACAGCAAGGCCCAGAAGCCAATCAGAAGAGATCTGAGCACAGGCATATATATACAGGGAGGAAGGGAGGGGTTAGTCACTCCATCTTGTGTTGTGTGTATAGGATAGACGCAGGAGTGAGTAGGAGCCTTCTTAGTTAATTGTTAGCTGCATAGTTCTGTGTTTTATAGAGCATATATATACTGTTTAGTATAGGATATTGTGTATGTAGAATAGGTTAGGCAGACATCTTTACTTTTACATGAGCTACTTGCTAGTCAGTTTTCTTAAATTTTCAGCAGTCAGTACATTTAGTGCAAGTTATATTGTGTATATTACACTCTTAGATGGAACCACCGCACTGGAGCTGCAGCAACAGACTGGGGATGGAAGGGGCCGCAAATCTGCCTCATGTGAGTGCCAAAGAAGAGACAGACGAGTGGGCACAAGCAGGGGAACAGTCAGGGACGATGTGACTGTGGGGGAGATGGAGCTGGAGCAGCACAGGGCACCCAGCAGACGCAGGCAAAGAAAAAAAGCAGCAGAGTCGTTGCACGCACCTGTCCAGTGTGGTCCATTTTCACATGAAAGATGATGACTGGTGCATAGCAATCTGCAACCTGTGCCACAGGCAGATCTGCAGAGGACAGGCCGGATCACATTTGGGTACAACATCCCTGCTTTCCCACATGCACAAGAACCACAAACCAAAGTGGGAACAGTACTTGTGTTCTCTTGAAGGGGGTGCAACCACGTATCAACTTCTGCCTGCAGGTCTTGTGGCGTCACACGACGTTTGTTGCCACAAGATGGGTACTCCAGTGGGAAAGCATGGGCCACCGCAGTCCTCTTATTCCTACTACTCTGTTCCTTCTACCATCAACCCCTCTCTTTGGACACTCCTCCTGAAAGGCCAGCAGCGGAGGACACTGTGGTTAAGTGGGCATGCCACTACGGCTCCCTCAAGCACACGCGTTGCAAGGCTGTGCTAAAACTGGTGTCCTTGGGGGAGAAAAGTCACACCTCCAGAGAACTCTTGTCCGCTTTGCACAGAGAGGTTGAGGCTTGGCTGATGCCCTCCCGGCTCACAACAGGCAACGTAGTGTGCAGCAACAGGGCCAACCTTGTGGCCGTTCTGCGCATGGGCTGCATAACACGTGTGCCCTGCTATGCCCACATACTGAACCTGGTGGGGCCGAATGTCCTCTGCACTTACCCAGGACTTGAGGACCTACTGAGACAGGCTGCAGCTTGAAGAGGAGAAGGGGGGTGATGAGGAGGAAGATGTTTTGGCGGCTACTAAGGGACAGGAGGAGGATGAGCCAAAGGAAACCCCTCTTTCATATGTGTGTCCACATGTTGCAATGCCTACAGGGAAACCCCCGCATTTGCAGCATCATAAACCGAGATGATTACTGGCTGGCCACCCTTCTGGATCACTGCTACGAAACAAAATGTCAGTTTCCACCCAACCTGGCGAAAGAGAAAGAAAAGTTGGCCCGCCTGAGCGGACTACTATGCGACCGGCTGTGTGAGGAGTTCCGTGCACCACATTCCACACAGGGAGCTCAGGCAGAAACTGCCTCCACCGTATCCTATGGTAGTGGCAGCAGCAGCAGTAGTAGTGGCAGCAGGCTGCACACATCCAAAGGTCTAGGTGAAGGCAGGGGGGATTTTCTGGATGCCTGGCGAAACCTGATGCGGCCACCTCAAACAAGTGAAGTGCGGGGGCATAACAGTCAAGAATGGATGAAGCGTGGTGGTGTTGTTGACAACAGCAGTTATGAGTAGGATGCCTGTCCTGACAGTAGTAATGCCAATAATTTTTGGGTCGACAGGCTTGAAATCTGCCCTTAGTTGGCACAGCATGCCATCAAGCTTCTTTCGTGCCTGGCATCCAGTGTTCTGTTCCAAAGAACCTTCAGTGCCGCTAGCAGAGTGGTAACAGACAACCGATAATGACTGTCATGCTTCCCATTGTGCCAGCTAGCAATATACTTTACATTTCTGCTGCTTCCGGGAGGCCAACAAACTGCAGATGAAAACCCCTAGTACTGCCACACCGATAGGTACAATTGCCCTTGTCTAATGTTTCAGTATTGTAACACTGAGGATTGGCATTAATGTCATCCACTTCATGATGCAAACTAGCAATATCGTCTACCTGCTGCTTCCGGCACCACAGACATCAGCAACAGTGCTGGCGCACAAAACATCTTGGTCTGGCCCTCCTACGTTTAATCACAAATTTCAGATACTTCTGGGTGGCATTGACGATGGACTGCACCAGCTCTAGATGACAGTTACCAATGGAGTCCACGCTCCTTCTCAGGGCCCACCGCCTCCTCCTCCTGCTGTTGCTGCCGCCTGTCAGTACTCCATTTACTAAAATTGTATTACACACTTCTGTGTGGCATTGACAATGCACTACACCCAGCTCTAGATACCAGTTACCCACCACCTCCTCCTGCTGCTGTTGCAAGCCTGTCAGTACTCCATTCACTAAAATTGTATTACACACTTCTGTGTGGCATTGACGATGCAGTACACCCAGCACTAGATGCCAGTTACCAATGCAGTCCATGCTCCATCTCAGGGCCCACCGCCTCCTCCTAATGCTGCTGCCGTCTGTCAGTACTCCATTCACTAAAATTGTATTACACACTTCTGGGTGGCATTGACGATGCACTACACCCAGTTCTAGATGCAAGTTACCAATGCGGTCCACTCTCTGTCTCAGGGCCCACCGCCTCCTCCTGCTGCTGCGGCCTGTCAGTACTCCATTCACTAAAACTGTATTACACACTTCTGTGTGGCATTGACGATGCAGTACACCCAGCACTAGATGCCAGTTACCAATGCAGTCCATGCTCCATCTCAGGGCCCACCGCCTCCTCCTAATGCTGCTGCCGTCTGTCAGTACTCCATTCACTAAAATTGTATTACACACTTCTGGGTGGCATTGACGATGCACTACACCCAGTTCTAGATGCAAGTTACCAATGCGGTCCACTCTCTGTCTCAGGGCCCACCGCCTCCTCCTGCTGCTGCGGCCTGTCAGTACTCCATTCACTAAAACTGTATTACACACTTCTGTGTGGCATTGACGATGCACTACACCCAGCTCTAGATGCAAGTTACCAATGCGATCCACGTTACATACCAGGGCCCACCGCCTCCTCCTAATGCTGCTGCCGCCTGTCAGTACTCCATTCACTAAAATTGTATTACACACTCCTGGGTGGCATTGACAATGCACTACACCCAGCTCTGGATGCCAGTTACCACAGTGGTCCCCACTCCTTCTCAGGGCCCTCTGCCTCCTTCTCCTGCTGTTCCTGCCACCCATCCATACTCCATTCACTGAAATTGTATTACACACTTCTGGGTGGCATTGACGATACACTACACCCAGCTCTAGATGCCAGTTACCAATGCGGTCCACGCTCCATCTCAGGGCCCACTGCCTCCTCCTGCTGCTTCCTGTCAGTACTCCATTCACTAAGATTGTATTACACACTTCTGGGTGGCATTGACGATGCTTTACAACCAGCTCTCAATGACACTTACCAATGCGGTACCCCTGCCAACTTAATGGGTGGCATTCCTAACACATGTCATCCAGGTCATGATGCCAGCTAGCAATGCGGTCCCCTGCTGTTTTGAGACTGCCTCTAGTGGGTTGAGTTCACACGTAGCACCATCATTTCTCAATGTCCTAATGTTTATGATGCCTTCTGTACGCTGTCCATCACGCAAAAATTACCTGCTGTCACTTTACCTGCCATTTTCTGGAAAACCACAAGGTCTTTTGGAACTTTTGTATTGTTCCCTTGTTGCCACTGTTCTCCTACACATACCTTTGCTTTTAATGCTTAAAGTCGGTCCATTGGCTTTAATGGAATTCGCGAAATTGGTTTGCCGAAACCGGAGGCCTTCTCACTCATCCCTAGTCACATTATATTTTATATAACCTAAATGACATGGTTTAGGCACGGGAAGTGTTAATGCATTCAGCCAATTTTATTTTTAAAAATAAATAGAAAATGTGCACAAAAATGTGGCATTTAGTGTTTAAAATTTTCATACATGTGTCATGTATTTACTACTTGTATTTTTATCATGTAATGACTAAATTGCAAAATTTTAGTTGCTAATGAAATGCCAATGAATTAAACAAAGATTATTTTAGTAGTTAAAGTATTTTTTTGCCATACATATGGATTCCAATCCAATACATAATTTATATTTATAGGCTGGTCCATAGGTTAAAAAAGAAATGCAATTAACTAAAAGAAAACAATGTATGTTTAGAGATATAGATAGGTTACCTCTGGTTTAACATGTAAAAATCAATTGCTTATGAATAGATGTAGCTAATTATTCATGATTAAGTTGGGGAAGGACAGTGAAGGTAGAGTATAAGAACAGAGCACAAAAAAAGTGTATTTAGGATTGTGTATATTAGGTTGCAGTGGTAGAATAGGACAGACCCTAAAACAAACCCAGCATCTTTATCATTTTAAAAAGTATTACACTGACATTAGTAGACATTACTAATGTCTGGACATTAGTGAATCAATTTTACAACATAACTTAAAGCGGAACTAAGGAAAAAACAAAAAATGTAAACGTTTATTACCGAAGATCGGTCACTCCATTAGGAGGTTTCTTCAAACAGGTCCCGACTCATCCCTTCTTTTTCAGACTTCTGCGGGATTCTTCTTCGCACATCACCTGATCTTGCAGGTGGGGGGGGGGGGGAAGTGCCGAGCCCACTAGGCATGCGTGAAACCGGATTTTTTTTCCTCCCATTAAAGAAAAGGCTCTTTCTGCGCATGCACGAAATCAGGCATGCGCAGAAGGAGCGGCCAAGAGCCTCCTGGGATGTGTGACATAGGTATCCCAGGAGGCTCTGCGTTCCCATTCTGTTTTGATCGCCGTGGCGTGGTAAAAAAAATAAACAAATAATTTTTAATTACCCTTTATGAAAAAGTAAAAATTTTGAACTTAGGTCTGCTTTAAATAATACAAATTTTCTACTCTGTGTGCTGTTTTCAATATAAATAAACAATGTTGTCCTCACTGTGGAAAAAAAAAAACTTTTTTTCTGCAAAACAACATGAAATCCAGTTGAAGCCCATGCACCTGCACACAGCTTTCAGTGAATAGATTAGATTAATAAGTATCACTCATGCTACGTTGTAACATTGATTTATTCACATTCAGTTTGCTACACAAGATGATACATTGCTGAAATTGTAGGGGGAGCAGGACATTGATCTCAGTTATAGTTTTTTTTTATCTAATAGAATTACTTAGAGACCTATATAAAACATACAAAAGCTTTAAAGGTGACGGAGCTACATAAAATGGAAATAGTAGAATGGACACATAAGCAGCACATTTATAGGTGAGTGTACATAAAGTAGATTTTTAGCAGTAGAGTAGAGTTTTAGCATAGAGTTGAGTTTTAGCAAAAAGGTAATCATAAGTAGCCAAATGAAGGTTTCTACCAGCCATTTGTAAACAGGGTTTCGAGAAATTGAAATAATTTAAAGGATTCCATTGGGGTAAAACTTTTCAGAAAGACTGATCTATACCAATTCCTTGAGTAAGGGTTTTAGCATTTTCCCATAATCTCTGAATTTTTAGGTTATCACAAAATCACAAAATGAGCTTGACTGTTTTGGGCACCAGTTCACAAAAAGGACATTGTCGAATCGGAGAGAGTGCAGAGAAGGGCAACTAAACTAATAAAAGGAATGGAGGAGTTCAGCTATTAGGAGAGATTAGCTGAACTGAATCTATTTTTCTTTGAGAAGAGACATTTAAGGGGGATATGATCACCCTGTATATATATATAAACGATCCATATAGAGAACTCTCTTCCCCATTATGCACTTTGAGATCATTACAAAGAACAGGAGGGCACTCCTTGCATCTAAAGGAAAAGAAGTTTAAGCTTCGGATAAGGAAAGGGATTCTTCACTGTAAGGTCTGTGAAAATGTGGAATCGGCTCCCTCAGGAAGTAGTTTCAGCAACTAGTATAGATTGCTTTAAAAAAATTTGGATGCTTTTCTAAAAGCACAGAATATAACTGGGTATTAAGGCTTTAAAGTAAAAATACCAGTGACTGTTGATTCAGGGAACATCCGATTGCCTCATGGAATCAGGAAGGAATTTTTTTTCCCCTGTTGAAGCAAATTGTACTAGGGTTTTTTTTTGCCTTCCTCTGAACCAACTATGTCCTATAGGGTTTTATATCTGGTAAATGTTTGTTTCCCTAGTGGTTGAACTTGATGGTCTTATGTCTTTTTTCAACGTAACCTACTATGTAACTATGTAACTATGACTGCATACTTTCCTGCACAGAAATATTTTGTGTTTCTCTCATTTTGACCAGTTATAATTTTAAACTAAAAGCACAAATTAAATTCTTTACATTTTACCCTTTTTAAAAACTCAAAAAAATGCATCTGGTACAAAGAGTAGCAAATAACAAAATACAAAATTGGTGCTTTTTTGAGATTTAGTTTTCTATATACAGTGTGTCCCAAAAGTCACCATACACTTTTAATGAATTCCTAAAACATACACAAGAAACTGTGCTTATTCAAATTCTTAGCATAAACAAAGGAGTCATTGCAGTTTTACTTGCTTGGCTTGCCATCACATTTAAAAACCTTGAAGACTAGTTGTTTACCTCCATATGAGCACCTCCATTTTCGACAACTTTCAGCCACCTTCGGACGCAAGCCTCCTGATATTTTGCTGTATCTCTTTCCCAACCTCCCTGCAGGCCGTGCAGATTCTTTCCTCAGGCTGTGACAGGTTACAGGGCTTAGTGGCCTTGCTTTTGATATAGCCCTACAAAAAAATTCACAAGGTGTATTGTCAGGGAAGCAAGGAGCTCGTTCTAGGGGACCCCTTCGACTGATCCATCGGTCAGGAAACTTAATGTTTAGGTAATCTCTAACTAACCTGGCAAAGTGGGGATGGGCTCGCTCTTGTTAAAAAAAGACATTAGCAAGGTCACTCCTACAGCATCTCCAGGTAATTTTCCCCTGTAACAGTGGTCCTGTTACCAGGTGCATCGCAGAAGAAAAATGGTCCAATCAGCCCAGTGCTAGACACTGCACACCAACCAGCTTTGGAGATTCTCAATCATGCATGAGAAATTCTGCTGGGTTTAATTATCCCCAAATTTGACAATTGTGTTGGTTAACCCAACCAGACAGATAAAAGATAGACTCCTTGCTGAACCATACGTTTTCCAAGAGCTGAGGGTTGATATGGTAATAGTGTAGGAGTGATTAACACATTTCCACACAAGCATCATAATCTTCCACTTTTGAACAGCTTGATGTCGGTACGGGTAGAGCTTTATCACTCTCTGAAGCTTTTGCGAAATGAAGCATTTGTTGATGCTGAGTTCCAGTGCAGCCCTCCAGATGGACATTACCTGGCTTTGCGTGAACACCTGCTCCAGGAGTTCAGTGTTTTCATCGGTGGTGGTAGTAGCAGGCCTTCCACTGCATGGTTTGTCAAGAACAGATGCAGTTTTGAGTAATTCACCGTGGATAGCAAAAAATTGTGTTACACCTTGGAGCAGTGTGACGGACATAAAACTTCTCAAACTCACGCTAAACTGCAGTCGGGGACTGCAGTTTAGACTGCAAGCGGCAATTCTGCTCCAATGTCAATTGGCGAGCCATGGTTAAGGGAATGATACGCTTACAAAAACTGCAAAGATTAAGTTGTCATATGCTGATGGCCTCAAGTATCTCTGATGACTTTTGGGACACCATATATATATATATATATATATATATATATATATATATATATATATATATATATATATATATATATATATATAAAAATTATTAGTCTTGGGGAGTTAATATAAAGGTTAAAGAGAAACAAGTTTTATTACATTTTGGCATTTTCTCGAGCTGACATTTTAAACATGATAGGTCTTTGATTTATATATATAAGCACAACAAAAAATGAAGGAATGTTGTTACATGTTGTATGTCTGTAGAATTATGGCCCCTCAATAGGAATACAATATTTGCTACAGAACTTACCCTAATTTTTGTCTCACCTCTGTTTTTCCTTAGCCCCCAAAATCACACAAATACCTGTTAAACCTGCAGTAAAGTAATTTTTATAAATATGTAGCTTGTCAGGCAGTGGCTGGCTTCACCTAGTCCTGCCCATTGATTTATAGGTTGGCAGGACTGACTGTGCTGATGTATTCTCCCACTTTGGTGGGAGTGCCTGGGTTGGGAGTATGTGGGACACAAATGAAGAAGGATTTAGCTGACAAGAAGAAAGGGAAATGAGAATACTACTACATTGCAGAATAACTGGATTTGAGTTCTGGTTACACTGACACACAGAAGCATTCAGATGCACTTTAATACTTCCATATACAACAATACTGTCCATCAACTGTCAAACAAGAATTCCTAATCACATTGTTGAAAAAAATGTGGGGGGGCAATTTGCCTGAATTCAAGAATGAAAAATGTTAAACAGCAAGTCAATGAGTAAAAAGAATTAATGAACCACTAATCCTATCAAGAAAATTGTGAGCTCTGATGTCAGAAAGCCAATAAAACAGATCTTATACTGACATTATAGCACTGTAAACAGGCTTATAGAAGAAGAAAACACATACATGAGTAATTTACTCCTACATTTTTCCAGCAGATGAACTATTACCATTACCATGATTACCATGCCTGAATGTTAGTCAACTGGGTTGTATGTTTTACATGATCCAGGTAACAAGTGAAACCAATCACTAAGCTTTTATCATGTTTGAACACACTGCAACTAAAATCAGGGTTTTACATTAGAAAGTATTTTTTTTATTTTTCCATACTAAACAGTTGGGCAGCAAACAGTGGCAGGAATTAGCGCAGAAAGATACCATTATTTATTTCCAAAACCTCTAATTACACAAACTAAAATCACTTTTGCATGGACTGACCCTTCTGTATGAGTTTTGTGTAACCCAGTATATCCACAGCACACAGGGACCACAAATGTTCAGTGGAAGAGCAGTAAGAATGTAATCCCTCTTTCACTGCTTCCTGCCAGGAACTACTGTGAGATACATCCTAGTACTGACAACGTTTATATGTCAGTCTTGCTTTCTGTGATTCCTCTTCATCTTATTGTTGTTGCTCTTGGTTGAGGATCACCATGTTACAGTTACTGATAGTTACTGACAAAAAAAACTATCATAAGCTTTTTAATGGTACATTCTTTTGTCGGAACACATAAACTCACTTGTTACCTGTATTAGCAACATAACAGTCAATTTTATTATATAATATTTTTTTAAAGCTAATTACACTTGAAAGGAACCTATCAGGATAAATAGTATATGCATTTGGGGTATTGATCACTACCTGGTATCTGGTAAAAAGATTGGTATACCACTTTGGGACACAACATATTCAAAGAGCTTTACATGTCATGTCATTAACCATCCTTCAGAGCAGCTTACAATCTAATATCCCTGGTCATATGCGGTCATATTGTTTATACCCAGTTTGGGGAAATCCTATTAACCTACTTGCTTTGAGTTGTAGGAGGAAACCAAAATGGTCAGAGGATAATCACAAAGACATAAGGTGAGCAGGTCTCATAAAGCAATCCTGCTTTTGCTGTGACTCACAGCAGCCTATTGAAATGTACATAGTACCTGGGTATGTAAATATCTGATGACATTATACCAATCCAGACATTCTTTTTACTTAACGTCATTAACAGATGTACTTTTTTATATAGTCAAATATAGTCTGGCTTTCAGCCTCTTGGGAGTTTACATTGCTTTTACATAGATTTTCAGAGTAGAGTTAAAAGTCCTAATTGACCTCAATAACATCATGCTAACTTATGCACATCTTTTCTTTCTAGGTGGTAAATTTTATACATATGACCATGGCTATCTGTGTTCTGGATAAAAAGATATAGCAAAGAAATTTTTGTTTGCTATACTGCCTGAATTGGTAAAAAAGCAAAAGTTATGCTAAAAAAATGTGCAGGTAAAAGGAAGGAATTCTTGTTTTTTTTTGGTTATCTATATAGATAACACACAATAAGCCGATTACCTTGATTCTTTTGTCTCTATTGAAAGCTCATACAGAGCCATCTGAAAAAGAAAGATGAGTCACTGATCTAACCCATTTACTGTGGAAATATTGGCTTCAGCTCTGTTAAAAAAAAGTAGCAAGTAACAAGGAAAGGAGATAAAATTGTATTATCAGCAAATCATGTAATTGAAGATATTATTGTACGAGGGGGTGCTGAGAAGTTCCTGGCTTTGCCCCTTTCCAGATGAAATAGAAAAATAAGTGTGGGGGCATATTACAGCCCAATACCTTAGTATGTAGCTGCGCAAATATCAGGTCTTTGCGATTCTTAAAACTGTTTTTTCTTTTAGTAAGAAGCTGTGATGGCAGAGGCACTGAGGGACAAGTGTCCTTCCTACAGCACTGTCAAAACCTGGATATCTCGTTTCAAGACTGGGCATTTCACTGTTGAAGATGATTCCCGCAGTGGGCGCCTCCTAACCTCCACTGACCCAGCAACCTGAAATGCTGTCCTTAAGCTGAATATTGAGGACGGGCGAATATCCACAAAAAAGATAGCCCAGATACTTGATATCTCATGGGAGCGAGTTGGGTTTGATATCACCACTATCCTAGACATGCGCAAGCTTTCAGCAAAGTGGGTGTTGAAATGTTTGAACAGTGATCAGAAGAAGGAACGCGTTGAAGCATCCAAAGCCCATTTTGAAGCTGCACAGGACTTTTTGGCTAGGTTAGTGACTGAGGATAAAACCTGTCTCCACATCTATGATCCTGAAACCAAGGAACAGTCAAAGGAACGGCCGCACAGCAGGTCCCCGTGGTCGAAAAAGTTCGGAACCCAGAAATTGGCCTAAAAAGTGATGGTGTCTGTTTTCTGGGACAAAGATGGTATTCTGTTGGTGGACTACCTACCTCAGGGCTCTAGTATCACCGGACAGTATTATGCTAACCTCCTGGACCAGCTGAAGGAGGCAATTAGGATGAAACACTGTGGAAAGTTGACCAAAGGGATCCTTTTTTTGCAGGACAATGCACCTGCGCACACGTCCAATGTTGTGGCTGCCAAACTGAACACCCAGGGTTTCCAATTTGTCCACCGTCCCCCTTACTCACCTGACCTGGCCCCTTCTGACTATTATCTGTTCCCCAATTTGAAGAAACACCTGAAGGGTGTTTTGAGGACATTTCTGACGTCAAAGATGCTGGTTTACGGCCCAACCAAAGGACTTTTATTTGAACGGTCTAGAAAAGCTGCAACTACGCTGTACCAAGTGCATCAGTCTCAGGGGGGAATATGTTGAATAAATGTGGTATTTCAAAACTCTGGCTCTCTTCTTTCTGAGCAAAGCCAAGAACTACTCAGCACCCCCTCGTATCTTTAAACAAACAACAATTTCTTGTCAGAATACTTTGTTTTTATGGATAAGGCATTAAAATACAATAAAATTGCAGTCTATCTGCTCCTATGCTTTAAAGCCAAAAAGAGTGGAGGTGCGGCAAGGTGTCTAAACAGCATGTTTTTACGGTAATAAAGTCATTAAAACAATATAAAAGTTAATATAGGATAAAATAAACTGAAGCTACTGTACAAATATATCTCAAATTTTGTTATATATGATAACAAAGTAAAACAAGAAAAAATGTTACCAACATCTATTAATATTGCAGCATAGACAATAGGTTTATATCCCAGTAATAATTTAACCCTGTGGGTATTCTGGTATGAAAATGAAATATTCAAAACACTTCACAAGCCAGTAAACAAGCTCTCATTTCCACTTCTTAAGTTCATGTTTATTCTACCTATAATTTAAAATCGAAAAGAAGACAAATTATGGTATGGTATTGCACATTCTGAAATACTTAAGACATGTTTTAGTCTTTGCTTGTCTGATTTAAATCATGCTTTTTAGATTTTACAAGTAGTACAAATAATCAGTTTAGGGATCCATATACAAAATGTACATGTTATTCTTTTTTCACTTTCTGATTGTTTTCAGTACCTGAATAAATTCACATCTTAAGACACATGTTTCTTTAAATTTTGCATTATTTCACAGATAACTTGTCTGTCTTTTTATTTATGATAATACGTTTTAGCCTGTCTACTATCCATTTAGTATAATCTTGCTAATGTTGTACATAATATGGATAAATCCTTTTTCTGGGACTTATATGTTTTCATTTTAGGTGTTCCTGGGGTGCCCTGAACTGGTATTACAAGCAGCGGGTTTGTGATATGATATAGCCGAAGTATCTCCCTTTAAAGTTGTATCTAGAAAAATGATTTTGTACCTATCACTTCAGGTGGTGGACTGTAAATTAGGGTAAATTAGCATTAACAAATTTAAAAAAATCATTTACTGACTTATTCTTCCCACTGCAGATAACTATACTAACAAATCATCTATGTACCATTTGTACCACATGAGATGCTCCAGTGTCAAAAGATATGAAGCTTCTCCCACCACACCATAAAGAGATAAAGAGATCAGAGTGACAATTCTTTATTTATTCTCTGCATAGTTCTGCATATGTGGCAATTGTTGTCTCTCCCATCCACCCAAAAAAATTATAGCTCGACAAAAACTGAGCTACAAAAATCAAATAGGATATAAAATCAACAGAAAAACATGAAAACCGGATGGGTAGGTAAAATACTACATAATATTTTATATCCTTAACATTATATTTCATCTTGTAAATGTGAGAAATATATACAAAGCCCAAAGCTGCAACTATAAGCTACTACTTACCCTAAAATGTTATTTTATTCGGCAGTCACCTGACCATAAAGACTATTCTTTTTAAGTGCACAGGGTATGGTTTCGTGGTCTAGTTGCAAACAGCATCCTTGCTTCTCAATGTCATTCTGAAAAGAGAGAAGCAGAATGACCTTGTCAGCACCGACCTGCTCTTGTTCTTTGTACAGCTCGGAAGACAATAGGACTGACAGGCTAAACAGGTATTTGATGCAGATTTTGGGCCTTATATAAATGAAAGTAACATGCACTGGATTAGTGGGAACAGAGGAAGGTAGTAACAGAATTTCCCTATAATGTTTTATTCTACAAATTGGAAAAAAACAGCACTAGATATATCCTGGTAGCTATAATGGCTAGTAATTACGTCCTAAATAACAGGAAGTCCTGCCAGACCTAACAAGTATACTTATAAATGTACACCCTCATTATAACTGCTTCAAAACTTGTAATAATCTTGCACCCAAATGTACAAATTCAAAAATCAGGATAAAAATGTATATAAAGGAAATGCCAAATACATTAAAATTGTATGATTTATTTGAAATAAATAATAAGAAAAAAGTGCATTGATTCATGTATTTGTGTGCAATATATTTCAATAAATCCACACAATTGACTGCAAATGATCATTTATTTTTGTTATTTTATTTTTAATGAAAGCAAACCCCTTACCTTAGTGACCCTTTTGACTAAGTGCTGTACCTCTTCAAACACCTTTAGCTGTTTTTATAATTATTCCATCAGTTAGCTAGTTAGCTGTCAGATTTCTGTTTCTGCAAACAATCTTTCATGATTGTTTCCAGTGACAGAAGAATAAACTAGTTTTATACAGATAGCACAGTTCTGGAGAGGGGAGAAGAGAGTATGAGTAAGTGGAACCCCACTGTGGTCTCTTTTTTTTTAGAAAAATACAGTGTTCCTTCCAGCTCAATTGTTTATCAATATCCCCTGACAGATTAATAATTACATCAGGGGACCGCTGTACACATGTCAGATTTTCACCTGAGGCAAATACAATCATTTATCTCAGGCGACAATCATTTAGCATATGCATGTAGTTTAATACCCCCACCGCCACCACTAGTTCTGTAGAATACATTTATATGATGTAGATCTGTAGACTTCTGTGCCACTGAAGAAGGAAAGATTAATCACATGAACTGTTACAATAATAATAAAGAGAAAGTAATCCTTGTAGAGCATTAGTAGGTGTCATTACCGCATGAAGAGGAAAGGCACAGTAATTATCTAGCACTCTCTTCTCTTGGTTCTGTAGGTTATTCATGCCACTGATCATAGTGGGGGGTCAAGTAAGTTGTGGATTGTTACACTACCTTAAATGCAGATTTCCTATGTTGATACAGGAAAATCAATTTGTGTTTTAAGCTTGACATATTGCTTTTGAAATTCCTAATGTAAATTCAGTTTTGTTTGGTTCAAAAAATATTTTTATACTTGAGTTTTGCAGCGATAGCTTGGTGTAATTGTTTTCTGTATTACTTCAGCTTCTCAAATTGTTACAAATAAATTTTGGCCCACTCTTATTTACAATATTGCTTGAGTTCATTGAGGTTTGTGGGCATTAAGTTAAGCACAGCTCTTCTAAGATCCTGCCAGCTACTTTAACTACTGAATGTGGATGATTCCTTTGTAAGCCTAGTTTTATATCATTTTCGATTTGTGTTACTTTTTTAAAGCATATTGTTCTGCTTCGTGACAATAGAAGCTTACATAATGAATATAAACCCTATCAGGTATGTGGTCATCATTTTTTGGAGTTTTTAGGAGAAAGAAGACAGTTTGATAAGCAGTGCCTGATGCTTCACCACAATTTCCTAATAGAATGCAATGCTTTTGTGGTAATGGTGATGGCGATGAAATTCTGAAGGCCCCTCTTTCAGTATTGTGTTCTATAATGATAAAGGCCAGATGGGGAGACCACAAACCCCAGTGGAGAATAAGCTAACCAATGCACCAAGAGCTTCCCATAGTAGTGGTGCTCATAGCGCTGCAAGAAAATATTTCAGTTTATGTTCAACTGTTTTTCTTTGATTTCACGTTATTATTATTCTTAAAGAAACCTTGTTGCTTAGATGTGCTTGTTTTGTTTACAGAAAGGGCAAAGTTATGCATTTATATACAGTGTTATGCGTTTAAAGCAAGCATTGATCAGGAACAGTATGTTCTACTACAAAAGATCACTTCCACAGTTTCAAAGCCAACTGCAGAAACAAAAGATAAGCACAGCTATGTCAATTGAAATATCAACAGGAATAACACTGAATATCCTGAAAGAACTACAATGATTGTTCTATATGACCTTCACCATAGACCCTTTTCAATACCCCCTCTTTTACATTTGAAAAATTGTGCCTCTAGCACATCTCTCTTTCTGTTTACAGTTTTCTAAAGTTTACATAAAACTCTTGTAAATGGTTTGCTTAGCTTCCAACTGAATGTAATCAGAAAGGAAGAGAGGTGAACAGGGGCAGTGTATTGCACTTACAGTAACAGACCACTAAAATGAGCATGAAAGTCTGAGACCCTTGGGGCTCAATTTAATACTCCTTGTGGACAAAAGGCCTGATTTATTAAAGCTCTCCAAGGCTGGGGAAGATACACTTTTATCAGTGAGCTGGGTGATCCAGCAAACATGTAATTGATCTGGTCCAGGAATCAAATTGTTTGCCAGAAAATAGCAAATAACTTTGAAGAAACCCATTCCAGGTTTGCTGGATCACCCAGCTTTACTGATAAAAAAGTGTATTCTCCGCAGCCTTGGAGATCTTTCATACATCAGGTCCTATGTCTGAAAATAGCAATCCCAAAATGAGAAAAGATCACTATTTGTTTTCATGTTTTTGAAAGAGCTAGAACACAGCAGGTAGAGCCTAAAAGGGGAGACATACACTAGGGGAAAGAAGCAGAGCCAGCAAAATGCTCTGTTTGGCAGCAGGATGCTAGGTTTGTCCTTGTTTGCCTAGTCCCCCACTCTGTCCACCAGTACAATCGGACAATGAATGGGACACAATCTCTCTCATCTTTGCCATGTGTCTGCACATACTAAGGGGTCCTAACTCTGAGAGTGGAAAGAGCCAAAAGACTGACTACTTAAAGTGTCAGTGGGGTGCTAAGGACCAAGTAGAGATAATAGAGTTGATTAGGAGGAGAAGATCATTATTATTATTATACAGTATTTATGTAGAGCCATCATATTACGCAGCGCTGTACAAAGTCCACAGTCATGTCACTAGCTGTCCCTCAAAGGGGCTCACAATCTAATGTCCCTAGCATAATCATATGTCTATAATACAGTTTAGGGTCAATGTTTTTTGGGGGGGTGTAGAAAATTAGCCTAACTGCATATTTTTGGGATGTGGGTGGAAACCAAACTACCCAGAGTAAACCCACACAGACACAGGGAGAACCTGCAAACTTCATTCAGATAGCCTCTTGGCGAAGATTTAAACCCGGGTCCCAGTGCTGCAAGGACCAGAGTACTAACCTTTGAGCCACCATGCTGCCTCCATTATCAGCATCTTACTGACTTTCACTGGCAGAGTATTGGAGAGGAGTCTTCTGGCCTGGAGTCTGAAGAGGAATGAACAAAGGAGAAGATCAGTTTCTCATTTCGGAGCAGCACAGAGAGATCATTCAGGCCAGTAGTTCTACAATATACCCTCATTTTTGGCTGCTTTCTGGGTCCTCTAGAGGTAACATCAGCAATTGCACTGCTCCTTGCCTTCTACAGGGGTGTTGCTGCTGTTGGATTATCGGTGAACCTGAGTGATTTAACAAACCTGGAATTTCACTTGATATTATTGGCAAATGTTTTCAGTCCTTTGCATGCAGATTTTTGTTTCATGAATGGAAATCCTGGCTTTACATTCTGAATTTACATCTTGGAGCCTCAGCTGTAGTCTTCACTTTGTCAGGATTATCTGTTGTTTCCTGTCATCTAGTTGAGCTGTAATTTGTTGAATGAATCTTAACAACGATCATGTGCTCCCTTCGACCAATCATGACACGATAACACAGATCCTCCTGTCACAAAAGACTGCAACCAACATAGAAAACATGTCTGATTAAAGTGGATTCCAAATAAACCACCTGCAGAGACCCCCACAATACACATGTCAAAGGTGTCACATTTTCAGGAAAATATTCCAGGCGCAAAGCTTTGCATATTAGGCATCCAGGAGCAGTAAACATTTTTTTACTGATAGTCTGAACATAGCTTTTTCTTAAATAAAAAATATTATTGCCTTATTATTTGTTTAGTTAACCCTAGTAAATTTTTATATACTCCTTTTTTTCTTCTGCCATAAGTTACTATTCTTCCATTTATTTTATGTTTCTACATTTACCAATAAAATTAACATTTATTTAGTTTTTATTAGTTTTGTATTTCAGTATTGAAAAATATAAAATTGCACCAAATTTAAAAAAAAAATCTGTTTGCAAAAAACTTTTCCATACCTTGCACCAAAAACAAGTGTCATTTCAATTAGGACACATTTTAGACTGAATGTCTATAGTTCACATAAAAAAATAAGTAATTAGTGAACTATAGACATTCAGTCTAAAATGTGTCCTAGTTAATGAAAATTAGTTTGTCCCCTATTAAAAAACAATTTATCTAATATTTTGTTATCTTAGGTCATATAATGACAAATATATAGCTAAATAAACAGGCCCATAATGGTGTAAATGTAAAAATTGTTCTGGTCTATAAGGGGTATGTATATAAGCACAAACGCCGAAATGGTTTAAGACTTTAGTGAATTACAGGTTCTGTGAAGTATAAGAGGATTATATTCAGGTTAAAATTGTGGCAGCAGACGGATGACCTTCCATTTGTATAAGCCTATGATTGTGTTATAATTATAAATGCATAAACTGCCTGTACCGACAGTAACTGAATATATGAGAAGCAATTTTAGGAAGAAATTGCAATCAGCTGTGAACGCTATCAAGTTTTGCTATGTCAATGAAGACACTTTGACACAGTTAAAAAATGATGTCCTGTTACTTGATTCTCGACAACTCCAGCTATTAAAAAAAAAATGACCAAAAATAATTTCACCATAAAGTGGTTTGTGTTATGGTGTTCACCCCCACTGATATGGTTGCAGTGCATATGTATTCCCAGTGCTAATACATTCATCTGTATCTCATATATTATATGAGTCTGTTTTTTTGGACAGCATGGTGGCTCAGAGGTTAGCACTCTTTTGCAGCGCTGGGTCCCTGGTTTGAATCTCGACCAGAACACTATCTGCATGAAGTTTGCATGCTTTCCCCATGTTTGCGTGGGTTTCCTCCCACAAGCAGTTAGGTTAATTGGCTTCCCCTGAAAATTGACCTTACACTGTATTAATGACTATGGTAGGGACATTAGATTGTGAGCCCCTTTGGAAGACAGCTAGTGACTAGAGCTACCTGGGAGTTATTTCTAAGAATTACTGGCCTAAAATATTAAACAACAAACTTCCACGCAAAACAATGTACTGCTTTTGACATAAAAATACTGACATAATTAGACTGCCAGGGAGGTTAAATCTAAAATTACTATTAAAATAGGAATACTTTTTTCAGTTGCTATTAATTATGTAGGCTCTTTTCAGGAAGTGCATATATTGCATTGTAAAAGCTTTTATTTTATTAATAATATTGTTTTTTTAATGTTAAACTAATGTTTTATGTGAGTCTGTTCACCAAACTAATATTGTTACAGTGAAAACAAATTATGAATAGGTCAAAGAAATCAAAGAGGAAATAATAAGAAGACATGATATTGAGATAAGAATGAAGAAGCAAAGAAATCTGTATTATGGAACAGCAGTTTCAGGAAGTTAGGGTGACCTTTTGAGTTATTGTAGTTCACACTTGAAAGCTTTACCATAATTAATATTACTTGATTCTGTAAGCCTGTTTCTATGTTAACTACATGTTTTCATTCTTGCAGTTTCTTTGCAGAATTCAATCACCCTAGTAATGCCGTATGCAAATAACTCTTTCCCAAAAGGAGAATAAGGTAAATGATTTTTGTACATAAACAAGGCACTTGTCCATCATTTTGGTATCTGAAGCATGACTAGGGTAGCTCAGACCTTCTAGCCCAACCTTTATCACCCCATCAAAACCTTCTCTCCCCACGACCACCCACCTGCTTACCAACCACTCTCCCACCATTAAATACCCAACACAAATCTTGGATTTAAATTAGCTTGCAAGCAGCCATTTATTTAACCACCATTAAATAAATTAACCATTCAAGTAATTACCAAACATAACCATAACAACAATATCCATAATTTTATCAAACTCCAAACTCCCGGGTATACACCCAAACAACCAGGCTGCAGGTCTCAGAAGGCAAAATCCACACCCAACAGGAATTTAACTCTTCCAACATCTCTACCTTGGCCCCTAGCCACCCAGCACCGCCTCAGGAGCCACCATAAAAGGGGGAGACCCAAACAAAGAGGATTCCTCCTCTGCCAAAATCCACCACTTTACCAATGTACTGGATCCCTGCCTTCCAAGACCCCAACCACTAAGAGGAACCAAAATTCTAAATTCTAAGCAAAACAGAACGGGTGGGTGAGTGGTGCCTCTCATTTATTAGCAGTGTTGCTCAGCTAGGGTTCCTTTCAGAAGTTGCTAGGGGTTCCTTAAGCAATGAGAAGTTTGGGCCTCTCAGGTCAGTTTTAGTGACCACAATGATCTTTTTGACTATCTGTAAGGGTGGCAATTTTCATACTGAACTGGCCAGCAATGTAAGTGACATTCTTCCTACTGAACACCACAGTAATGTACTGTGAGCTGTGGATAATAATTATATTAGGGGTTACCTGAAGACCTGTAAGTTATTTCAAGGGGTTACCCCATGTTACAAAGGTTGAGAAAGGCTGGTATAGAGTGAAATAATAATAATAATTTTACTACGGTTAAGGTTAAACAAAGTAATGGAAGTAATGGCATGTTTTGACATACTGAAGGAGGGAAACAAAGCAAAAAAACATTTAGCATTATTTTGCCATTTTATACTTACTGCTTTGAGGGTTGTCATCACAGGCCCAGTGCAGTGTAAACAATACGTTGTTTAAACTCATTCTGGTTTTTTTTTCCATACTAAATTTATGCAGTTACTGGGGATACCAATGACAGACTGCTAAATGAAGATAATTATGTTAAAAGAAAGCATAATCAATGACACAAAAAGTCTGGCATTCATTTAGATGTCACAAACGATAAGAAAATGAACAAATAAATAAATTATATGTTCAGACTGGCAGAGAGGTCATCACTTCCTCGCGGCAGTGACCAATATCAGCAGGGCACCAAAAATAAAAAAAGGGGCAGCAGTAAGGAATTCAGTACCACTCACTGCCGCCCACTGTCAAATCTGCAAATGCAGTGCATATGTGTTCCCCGCTAAGTGCTAACTGCACTGTACATCAATCTTTGTTACATGCACCAGTATGTGTGCAGATTTGATATATGGGGCCTGATCTATTAAGGCTACCTATGACTGGAGATGATAAACTTTCATGGAAGAACCTAAGAGATCTTACTATGGATATTAATGAATATTTGAAAAAGGGGGTAGGGTACCCTAGGGCAGTGATTTTCAACCCCTGTGCTGCGGCACACTAGTCTGTCGTGAGAGATCTTCAGGTATGCCCTGGGAAATTATTCAAGTCAGGGGTGGATCGCCATGGCTACGCTATGCGGAGCCCTGTCTCAGTTCTGGTTCTGCCCACTCATCTCAGCAAGGGTTGCCAAAGTTCCTGGCTTGTGGTAGCACATGACCCATGGTGTGACAAAGGAATGCAGAGGCTGCTCTCTCTCTATATATATATATATATATATATTGCATTTAAAGTCCCTCACTGTAAGGTACTTACCCCGCCAGCAATCCTGCGTCGTCCTCGCCCACGGCGACCCCACGAATTGCCAGGGCCACCGCTGCTCTGGTCGCAGCGTGTCTCCTCCCCTTGGCGGAGGGATCCTTCCCTGCCGAACAGCATCCCCAGCATCCCTGCAGACGTGCACAGTGCTGCACGCACCCTCAGCATTCCTGTGGGCGTGCACAGCACGGTTCGGGTCCTGCTGTAAGAGGTGGGCATGCTACTATGTGTGCCTCTTGTACCCCGGGGGCGTACAGATGGTAACCTCCTAGACCAGGACCTCGCTTTTGACCTGGGGATACCTGTCACCCCTCTCGGCCTTGAATTGTCCATGGGGAACCAAATGTCAAGCTAACTGCCTCACACAAGTAATGCCAGTACGGTCCCTCGAGGTGGCAGAGAAGTTGCCCGAGCCTTACCGGGAGTATTCTGATGTCTTTTGCCTTTTGGCAGCTGACAAAGTCCCACCTCATCGGTCCTATGATTGCTCCATCGAATTGCTATGGGGAACCATGCCCCCTAGGGGTCATTTGTTTAATCTGACCAGGCCAGAAATAAAGGCCCAGAAAGAGTACATGCAGGAGAACCTAGAGAAAGGCTTCATCCGTCCATCCTCCTCCCCTGCAAGAGCTGGCTTCTTCTTCATGGAGAAGAAGGATGGCCGGCTGAGGCCCTGTATTGATTATAGGGGCTTGAACAAGATTACAGTAAAGAATTGTTACCCTCTGCCCCTAATGGAAGACCTTTTCTCTCAGGTCAACAGGGCTCGATTCTTCCCTAAGCTTGATTTAAAGGGGGCCTACAATCTCATTGGAATTCGGAAGGGCGATGAGTGAAAGACTTGGCCGACTTATTTGTTTTCCATGTATTCTGTCTTCATGGGGCTCCAGAGAATATTGTTTGGGACCAGGGGGTTCAGTTCGTGCCTCTGTTCTGAAAGGAGTTTTGTGCCCAACTGGGGTTTCACCTTGAGACGAATGGCCAGACTGAACAAACCAGTTGCGGGAACAATATCTCCGGAGCTTTGTGTCCGGATGCTAGGAGGAATAGGCAGACAATCTCCCCTTTGGGGAGGTGGTGTATAACAATGGAAAATATTCCTCCACTAGGATCTCTCCATTCATGTGCATTGGGGGTCGGAGTCCCAAAGTTTCCTTTCTGTCCGGTCCACCTTCTGATTAGCTCTGACTTATTACTTATTTCCCTGACTATGCCTTCTGCCTCATCCTTTTGTACCTTGATTATTGGATTGATCTTTCGTGTTTTGACCTTGGCCTGTACCTGGATTACGGAATAAAGTTTGTGGAAAGGATACCCCGGAGTTGGTTGTGATTTGTGTGCCCTGGCGCATTACACTCACCTTTTCTTTTTCTAATATTTGTTAATTTCGGGATGTGGCAGGTGTAATTTTGCTGAATTAAATGTTGGAGTCCCCAGGTTGGTTTCTTTAATGCCCTCTGTTACACTTATGCACAGCTAGTGGAGTGATTGGGCTAATAACACATAAAACTATTTGAGCCAGGAGTTTGCACATATTCATTTGGTTTTAATATTTGAAGTGAACTTTAATCTGCAAAAGGATCATTTTAAGGAGGTAAAGCAAAAAAAAAAATAAAGAATTGTATTGTGCCATACATATCCATGCTCTTATGCAAGGTAAACAATTTATATTTTAAATATAAAGTATACTCAGTATATATACATATATAAATAAATATATTTTTAGCATTTTTATTGTGGGTAGATCATTTTGACTTGGTCATTTTAAAAGTGTGGGGACCCCTGATTCAAGTCTTCTAAACAGGCCCAGGTTTTGCACTGAGTATAAATAAATTGAGAAACTATATTGTCGTTATATATACTGTATTACCATTTTGTAACATTTTTAGTTTGTTGTGTGCCGCCGGATTTTTTCAAAGTAAAAAATGTGCCGTGGCACATTTAAAATAATGGTGATATGGTTGCCAGGCCTAAATATCATAATCTGTTAAAGGAAGGAAAAGGAAAGGATTCCAGAAAGAGGCTTTTTTGGCAATAAATGTGAAAAAGTTTACTTATGAAAACATATTATTTGATTTGCTAACAAAACTCTACTACTTTTAGTACATTAAGGTATCAATAATGTACAACCAATGTGTGGTTCATTTTTTGGTTACATGATCGCATTTAACAGTTCACCAAGATTGTCTCAAAAATTTTTTCAAATGCGTTTTGCCAATTTGGCTTCTTCAGGGGACTTCAGAGACCAAGTTTTAGCAGATCAATATTATGTGGTAGAACCGATCAATCCACAAGATAAAATCAATAGTGTAGTCCAGTTTGCAATATTTAGAATAGCTGCTAGATATGATGTGTATTGAGTATTTTGAAGGTATGGGTATAGTTAGAAAGATCGCTGTAGAGATTCAGCAATTAATCCTTAAATAGAGAGAAATAAATTAAGTTAAGTTAAACCCCTTTGGAAGCTGACTGCAGACTCCTTATCTTTGGTACCCTATTTACCACAATATATAAAAAAGAAGTGTAAAATTATATTGGACTATCAGCTATCCACTTATAGCCACAAAACTTTTTAACTCTAATTTACAAGACCAGAATAATACCACTGGTTCCCGTTATCTCTCTCAAAAAGCATCTACATACTAAAACAAGATGAAATGTCGTGTGTGCATTAATAATAATGACAAATATAATGTCATTTCGGGAAGAATAGTCAATAGCTTTGACAGTACAATTACTTAAGATGAAACGTTCTAATCAGTTATTAACTTGATTCTGAAGTTTTATTATTTTTTAAAGCGTGGGTGTACTTCACCTACCGTATTTTTTGCCGTATAAGACGCACTTTTTCTTCCCCAAAACTGGGGGGGAAAAGTTAGTGCGTCCTATACGACAAAGGTGTGATAAAATAATTAAAATAATATACTCACCCGATACCCGATCCGGCGTGTGTCTCTGGCTGCAGCAGCGTCTGTCTCCTCTTCTCTCTGCCAGCATCGTGTCTTCTGTCTGTAAAGCAGAGCGAAAGAAGCCGGCACAGCGCCACCTGCAGTTCCCTGTCCTAACTGCCGTACAGTGGAAAAAAAGCACAGAGTGATCAGAAGGGGAGTTTGAATGACAGAGTGATCAGAAAGGAATTTTGAATGACACAGAGTGATCAGAAAGGGAATTTGAAAGGCATAGAGTGATCAGAAAGGGAATTTGAATGGCACATGAGTGATCAGAAGGGGAATACCGGTATGAATGGCACATGAGTGATCAGAAGGGGAATAATCTTTCAGAATCTTTTTTTTCTAGATTTTCCTCCTTTAAAATTGGGTGCGTCTTATATTCCGGAGCGTCTTATACGGCGAAAAATACGGTAATTTATCTGGGAAACAAAATCTGTAAAATATTGCCTTTAATCTTACCTGAGAAATGCTTACATTTTAAATGTACACCATTGTTTAAAATTTAACATTTAAATATATATAATTTTCCAGGCCTAAATGAGAAAAGCTCTAACATTAAATGAAGTCCTTTGTGTGTTCCTTGCTACCCACTTTAGAAAAATGTACACAGACAAATAGCAGGTGCTTGCAAAGCCTTTTCTTTGGCATCATAACAATATAACACAATGACTACATTTAGCACTACAAGCTGTTTCTTTTCTGATGCTTTCCATCCAGAAATATTCACTCCAGAGAGTGTCAGACAGTGAAGATCAATACACACTGTAGATGACAAAACTTACAGGTGTTACATATCATTTTACATTTTCAAACAAATGCAGTAGTTTAGCATCTCTGGTAAATAAATTATAACTGAGTCAAAAATAATGTCAATATACAGAATGAAAGACCTAAGGCAAGTCAACCATCACAAGGGGTAAAAAGCAAAGTAAGGGATTTTAATATGTTTATGATAAAAATTCCCAGTTTTTATTTCATATTGTACATAAAATATCAGCAATTTTGTATAACAATCAACCACAAAAACTTTCTTGAGGTCCAACTACAAGGCCCTGTCTTAGGTTTTTTATTCTCTAATATTAACCTTATATAATGGCAATCTACAGTATATACAAATGCTCTGTGAGTTGATAATGTAACATTTAACTTTAAAGCAGATAAAATCTGAACATAAATTATATTCCTGATGGTAAATCAAATTGAAAAGACACTATTTCAAAGAAAATGACTTCTCAAAGTAAACATATAAACAGTGAATTTATTTTCACGCAGAAAACACTGAATATAACAAGTTTTCATTACAGTTTACAATAAAAAAATGTTGTATTTTCCAATTAATTTCCACTATATACAGTGCAAAAGATAATTGTCAGTTTATAAAGCTATTTTGGTTTGAGCCAGCTGGATTATTTTCTAATATTATTGGGGGATCATATATAAGAAGATCTTCATCAGCTGAAGAAGAATTCTGGTCCGTGCTTACAAAGTTTGGAATGTTGAATTTAGCAAAAGCATTGGGATCCACCTCCACTTTGCAGGTCCTAACACTCTGCTGGATAAAAATCCCATTGTCTGTAGTCTTGGAGGTTCTTTTCATACTGACAGTGTGATCAGCCTCATTGATGTAGCAATGAAATAGTGACCTGGATTCTTCAACTCCATCGCGGGAGAAAATTTTGTTGACTTCTGTTGGTCTACCAAAGTCTGTTGCAAAGCTGTTCATTTTGAATAACTTTTCAGATGGTTCCACGTTTCTGATATCATAGAAAAGAGCAAGTTAACCGGTAAAAGTGCTCTTACAACTGGCTTGAAAATCCTTCCCTCCTATAAAGAATTATCAGAGTCTGTATGTAGACTTTTATTTGTGATGAATGGAGTTTACTACCTCCATTATGTCAGTGAAAGGTTATGCATATTTCTAATCAGATTAACTGTCAGAATCTGCAAAAGGAGAGATGGCATTAAAGTCTGAGATCTTTGAGCTCTTGTAAGAGCTCTCTAACACTAATGTGCTCCTACAAAGTGTCTGCAGTCTGGAGTCTTCTTCCAAGCCATGTGATTATGCATGCTTATCAGGAGGAATAATTGATCCTCAGAATTAATTGCTCTCCTCTTGCTCACCCTAGTTGCTATGGCCACTCTGTTCACTTATAATAAGAATATTATAGTTTTAACCAAAGTGCTGCTGCAACAACCAGTGCCTAAATATTGTATAATGGTAAATAACCTCAATGTTAAACTCAAGCCAGATAAACCTTCACAGCAGCACAGACTAGATAAGAAAGATGTAACAGCACACTGATAAAGAGATCTTTTTGCTGTCTAGATGTTTGCTCCTTCAGTTTAGCTTACAGGAAGCGTCAGGGATACTGTATTGATAAAAAGGTTAACAGGTATTTCTTGTACTTGCCTGAAAAATGAAAAACAAGTGCAGCCACCACATCTAAGGCTGGTAGCTGCAATATATTATGGTCTTTTTTTAGGTTTGGATACACTTTAAGCTAAATATTAACTGCAATAAACTATCTAGTAGAGACATTTTATACATAGACAAAAAGAAGTCTGCATCACAATCAGGGGTTCTCACATCACCATGTTAGTGATACACAAATCTGGGTCTGCCTGTACCAGAGCGGTGCTGAGCAGGTAAGATGTGCTTTCTGTAAGCATGTCAAAGATAAATTTGCACACTGAAAGGAGTGTACTGCTAATTATAATTTCCCAGAAATACGTTTAAATAATGCCAGCCTGCCATATTTTTTCAGTATATTATGTACCACAGCATTGTAGACAAAAGGTCTAAAATTAATGCCTTAAAAGTTAAAATGCTGCCTGTAAGCAGACACCAATGGATTTCTCATATGACCTTTATTATTCAGTATATCTGTTTTCCTCTCTACTTTAGTTTCACTTTGTTACTGGAGCTTACATACCCTGATTTTATGGCCAATCAACTGTTCAATAATACTGCCTTAATATCCTGTAAGAACACTCTTTGGATGGCAGTTGGAGGAACCAAGGAAGAGCCATTACATCAGGAACAGTATGGCCCTATCAACAAAGTATAACTATACCAGATACTTCCACAAATTTCACAAAGGAAATTCCAGCAATGGAAGACATCTTAAGGCAACTACTCCTAAAGTTTAAAGTGGATTACAAGCTTACTTTTTTCTTATGATGTCTTGGTCACCCTAATAATTTGGGAACTGCATCTCAATTGCCATTATTGCAAGTAATGACAGATCTGCATGCTGTAGTTAACAACACACAGGTACACTCATCAAAAAAGACTAAACTTTCTAAACTTACTCTTGGTGTGGAGCTCCAGTCTTGGTCAATAATGTCAGAACAAAAAACATAAAAATTACAAAGACTGCAAGGCCAACCCAGAATCCAATGACAATTGAATCTGAAAAAAAAAGAAGTTGATGTGTAAGTCAAGTGAATATTTTTGAAAGTGTATTGTTAACATGTATATTATAGTTAAATATATTGTATTAAACATGCAGGTTTTCATAGATAACAAATGTACTGAACATTCCCCAGAAAGGTACCAAATATGTTAAATAACAGAACAGTAGTGGTTTCAACAACTGCCTCTTAAAAGAAGTTTATTGATTCTGCTATTGCCTCAAAAAAAACCCAATTTTCTCTGTTATTTACTTTATTGTTTAGTTTCTAGAGAATGGTGATGGTTGAGGTCCTTTGTCAGAGTGTTTTTGATATGCCACCTATGTTTTAGTGACTATCAAATAATTAATATAAACTCAACCTGCTTTTAACCATTATGTGCTGTGACACTATCTCAAGCTGATTCTCCCTAAGAATATATGAATAATGCAGTGCAGAAAATGGAATCAGGAATAGGATGAGCAGATGAATTTCATGAAATGGTGACCTGGAATATCTAATTGCTGCCACAATTTCACAACAATGACACTAATGTTCACTATTATTGCACAGCACACAGTTCTTATTTTATTAAAATAAATTCTGTATTTACCACAGTGAAAACAATACATACTCATACACAGCAAAGTCTGAATGAGTGGTCATTCTTGTACTGTATTTTTCAATTTACAATGAATCTTTTATACTGATAAATATCACAAATTCAACAGTCATGATCCTGAGATTCTCCATTTCTAAACTCAAAACAAATTCAAACATCGGTCACAGGTTTGCTGATCATATTGCTTAAAAATTTAAATGAGAGGTCCCCTGCTATTCAATGCATTCACCTCTTTCTTCAAACTGTCCATAGCAAAGTTTCCCCTACGTTCAGTTCAATGTGCAGCATTGCATAATATGTTGGCTCTATATAAAAACACCTAATAAAAAAAAAAAATATATATATATATATATATATATATATATATATATATCCAGAATAGATGTCTGTTAAAGTACTAGCAATATTCCAGCACCACCATCTCATCAATACTTTCGGTGTCTGACAGATGTGTGATGACAATATCAACACCTTTCAGGAAACTACTGATATGATGAACATGTTACAACATATAACAATATCCTGAAAATATAAAAAGTCAGGTAAATAAACTTATATCAGTAGTGAACTGCAATTCCTGTGTCTATGTTATGAATTCTTCTAGTACCACCACCATCTACTATTACTACCTTTAATTACACTAAAAATGGCTTCCTTTTTAAACGGAGCAATACTGAAACTCTTTTTCATTATATGCTGTACTGGCACCTCTAAAAAAACTCATATGAAAGTTATCACAGCTCAAATGGATTGGGAGATGGTGATTCACGCAGCTACAAACAGATATAAAAAATGGCTCCATATATGAGGTAACCCATCATTACCCAAATCTCTTGTAAGCTCTTCTGGTCAGGATCCTCCTGTTCATTGTTTGTATCTGTCTGTCACTTGCACCCTCTACTTAATGTACAGCGCTTGGTAGTATGTTGGTGTTATATAAATAAAGTTTATTAATAATATTATTAATAATAATTTTAGTCTTTGCTGCAGAGGGTCTATTGTGTAAGTTCCTTAATACTGTTCTTTAATTTTCTCAAAAACCATAAGGGTAAGTGAGGTAATGCTAATTACATATTGCTGATGGAAAGCTTATCTATGTGTGATCATTTTTCAGAATAAGAATTCATGTAGCATGAAAAACCACTACCACAAGGCACAACACCCAACAAAGGGACTACAAGGCTATCTGTTAGTAAATAAAAAATTGAGTTATAGCAGGAGGAGGAAATGTCTACCGATATATATATATATATATATATATATATTTACTCTATTTATCTTTTTTATTATATTCTGAGTCACAGTATAACAAAGTGTTTGTAAACTAGGGTTTCATTGAATTCTAGGGTTCCCCCAATTTGTGGCTCTCAGGACAATTACTGTCTGTTAGGGTGATATTTTTTTAAATACAATTTAAGAGACCTTGTTCCCACTGAGTACCACACTAGTGTACTGTGAGTTGTGGATATAGTAAGTATAAGAGGGGTTCCCTGAAGATCTGATAGTTGTTTCAAGGGATTTGGCAATTGTAAAGAGAAAAGCTTATCTATTCATTAGATATTCAAAGAATCCCTTTGCTGGTTTGCCCTCATTTTTTGTTCTCCCTGTTTTTGTTGCAGTCAGGGGCCTGGTCATGGTCATCTTACTGTGGGCAATACAGCTACAAAATCTGATGTGCTGGGTTGCTCCTTGTAAGGGTTCAAACATCTTTGAACAATTAAAAAAAAACCCCAACCATCAGTGTTAATGCCAGTATAAGATGAGATCACAGGAACATACTCAGTGGAGTTCAATGGAAGAATTTTCCATTTATGAAGTAATTTTAAACATGTATAAATCAATTTTACAGACATGTCCTTGAAAAATGAAAAATCTTTGCTGTATTGCAATATTAGGTACGCTCCAAATACTCACATTTGTGTGCCTTTAGTCCTTCAAATGAAACTGGTGCATATTCATAATACTCATATTCCCATGTGTATTCTGAGTTGGGTGGTTGTTTATGGGATGTCCCGCTAGAATTTACACTGTTTTCTGACATATCTAGCCTATAAATAGAAAAAAAAATGTAAAATTTCAGTTGCAGGAAAAATGCCATGCCTAGTCATATTTATGTCAATAGCTGGCAAAGTCAAACCTTTATCTTTAATGCAATATAAAATAACTAACCTGATTCTATTGTGATATATGTTTCTAAAATTGTCACATAACTATATTAAAGCTAAGGCAGCTCTGTATTCATTATTACATGATTAAATTATTGTTTAAATACAAGCAGTGTAAGTACTTGAATATGACCTGATATCATCTTTCAGGGCTGTAGTGTGAGAGGAAGAAGCTGTAAATGAGACAATTAGTTTATGTGCTGACATAAAACCTGTTGATAGGAAGCAAAGGTGCGTCCTTGTCTAGGAAGTGGGTTGTGTGATGCTGGCCATATATTAGACGGAGAACATCTTGCAGCAAATAAAGGTGTTGGGTCTGATTTTTTAAAGCTCTCCAAGGCTGAAGAGGATACACTTACTCCAGGATTTAGAACATTTGCTTGCAAATAGCAAATGACTTTGAAGAAATCCATTCCAGGTTTGCTATATCACTCAGCTTCACTGATGAAAGAGTATCTTCTCCAGTCTTAAATAAGGCACACTGTGACAAAGTCTCTGAATCCATAGTAGATGTAACAGTATATGTTGGTTGGTTTTTGGACTATTCATTTTAAATCTTGATATTTGTTGACTGGAGTTCTCATTGAATAATTTCTATTCACTGTCATAAAACAAATATGCAGGCTGGTAGTTCGGATATCAAATGCTTCTTCTCAGTCTATTACTCAGAAAGTATTAAAACGAGTAGCAGGTTAGCATTGGTATTTCTGAGTACAGGTTTGTTAAACATTAAAAGAAAATGCAAAAGTAATTTCATTAAAAAATTATTATTTACCATGTCTATGTGCATGTGTGTGCAAACCAAAATTCTGTGTCTGATCACTTCTGTGAACCAAATGAAAAACTCAGCTTTCATGGTCCAATTAGAGCCTTGGCTGCTCTGTTACAGAATATTTTGCAACCAGTATATGGTAAATATGGAATTAATGATGATGTATGAAAGATTGATGCTAAATAGGGGTTGACATGTCATGGCTCATTTACTCTTGTTAATATATATGAAGCTGGAGAATATATTAGCAGCTGTTTCTAAAAACATTTTCTTCATCTCCAATCATGTATATTTACAAGGCATGTGACTGATGCAAACCTTACCTTAATGGTAAGCTAAGCCTTTTGTCATTTACACAGCCACAGAACAGTATCAGAAAATTCTAAGCCCTGAGCTATAGTTTGTCTTCAGAGCAGAAAGCTGTGATAAGATTTTCATCTGCTTTATATGATATGCGTTAAAAAATCTGTAAATTGAGGACTCTTTAAGTGGAATTTCTTTTCATAAAGATGTTGAAAGTTATGAGAATGAGGCTTGCTGTAATAACTCAAACCATTTGGAAATGTTGGATGTCAGTTTGGTGCAATATCTAAAGAGTCGCATTATAAATGATTTCTTGTATCTGTAGATTGTGTAGCAATAAAAAAATATTCAGTATAATTTTATTTTTTATGTACATATATATGGTCTATATTGATATAAAATGGTACTGTTCTTTGTTTAAATGGTTATTCTATCCAAAGTATGTTCAAGAGAATCTAATTTTGTTTTTTTTATTTTTGGATATAATGTGGAAGTAATAAACACCTGTAAGGTCTATGACTGGGGAGATTCACCCTATCCAGTTTGCCATTGAAACCTTTGTCTCAAGGAGAAATATTTACAAGAATTCTGAATTTGCAAATAAATGGCAAGACTGTGGAGTTAATACACCAAACCTTCAATTCTCTTATTTTTATTATGCTAATTATTTATTTTTTTGATGCATGAACAAGCTCTGTACATACAACACCATTCTGTTCTTTAGAGATGGGAGAACGACGGAGCAGCTGTATACACTCCAGATTCTCTTCCGATATCAGCCCTAAGGAGATTACCAGATGAGAATCACCTAATGTGTGTATGTAGCCTAAATGTTGGGGTTTAAATCCCTGCTAATCTATTTTACAGCTAAAAAAAATGTCTGCTTTATTATGCAGGGTGAATTTCAATTGCACTTGTATCTGGTATCTTGAGGCAATTACAGAGCAGCTATAGATGTCTGGCAAGCCCTTTTATCCTGTGAAAATTTTTCACACTAAGTCAATCTACCTTCTAAATGTTGTACTGCAAGTGCGGAGCAGGAGGTGCCATACTAAACTACAGCCCAGGGAGCCTATATGGAGAGCATAGGATGTATTGTAGGTTTCTGGCTCTGATGACATTCTAGACTAATGTGCAGTTAGTTGGCATGAAATGCAGGAAAATGAAGGGGATTTTCCTCTATCATGCTTTCACCATGGACTATCTGAACAGGATTTTCAGGATTTAGGCAACACCTCTTCTGATGTGCCTGGCATTCTAGTGGGAACAGATCTGCAGGGGATTCAGATGCAGAATACTGTTGTACTGTACTGTATATTCTAGTAAAAAAAAATTATGTATAAATGACAATAGCTTGGATGGACTTCACACTAGGTAACTTGGTGGTACTCCTATAGGGCAGGAATATTTTATTATGACTATAATCAGTGAAACAAGAAATGTTACGTACAGCTTTGGTAGCCAGGATACCTGACTTTCCCAGGTTCCACTGTGCCTGCTGCTTGGGGGTTAGGGCAATGCGGGTCAAGCCAATCAAGATTGGCCAAAGACCATCTACCGGAAGAGAAGAAAGTGGTGGATGGCAGAAACCTGTGAGGCAAAGGGGAGAGGTGATTAATGCAGGTTTAATTGCCGAGCAGTGTACCTAAATAAATGTGGCACAAATTACATTTGTCTGTGATGTGCTGCATTTGGAAATCTATTCAAAAATGAATCATGTGCACAAGCCCTAACATTTTGAATTTATTATGAATCAGCACATTCCAGCTCCAGCTGTTAATAGAATAGAAGATTGGGGGACATCTTCCAATAGGGACACTTGTTCTGGTAACAACTATTTAAGAAGTAATTTCCCCTCATTCGGGAGAAAAGAACAAGAAATCTTCCCAATGGAAGACAAAAGAAAAAATGGGGCAGGAACTATTAAACTTCCAAAATTGTTGGAAACTGTTGGGAAGACTTTATTAATATCTCGTTTGTAGCACATTTGGAAAGCTGGAGCCCACAAGGCCCCATCTATGACCAAAATATTACATTCACTGGCAAAAGGTGGAAGGAGTTAAGGAAACCATGATGCAAAATTGTTTATAAGTCACCGTTGCCTATTCATATCACACTGCCAAGATGTTATTTCTGGGTTTTGAGGCTCAGAATTTTCTAAAGAGAAAATGAATATATTTTTTTCTTCTTAATAGTGCAACTTATTTACACCCGTCTTTAGCTTTTGTTATTCTTCTTACAGCAGTGATGGTAACTAGCTATTACTTTTCACCTGATTTCAGTCAGGTGCTGTGATTGTATGCCTGGATGCTAATAAAAAATGCTTTTTTTATGTAATTACAGCAATGATTTGGAATGACAAGAAAGTAACAATTTAGTTGTTTGTTAGAAATCATATACCATACTAACATTGTTACCTTTTCATTCTATACATTTTTTTTAGTTAGATAAACATATCTTTACAGTGGCCGATACTTGATTTAATACATAAAAGTCACCATGACTGATTCAATTAATCATACCTAAGTCATAGTTCTAAGCATCAAAAGGACACTATACAACATTCTGCAACACTATAACTGCAGCCTTGAGAAAAAAAAATCTGCTTCAGCAGTCAAGTCTGTTCTCATGGAACCCCTGCTATAAATACTGTATCCACAGCTAACAGTATATTAGTCTGATGGTCAGTGGGAAGAATGCTTCTTATATTGCTGGCTAGCGGAAAGAATGTCACCATTACATATCCAAAATGATCCTTGCTGTCACATAAAGCAGGACTTTTATTAAACAAAATTACACTTACCTACTTCCAAAAAGCTCTCGATCTCTCCACAATTGGCTTCCATTCGATCCTGCATTGTCCTGGATTCTTTTTATTCATGTGCGGAAGAACCAGCAGGCACTGCCATCTTCATCTATCTTCTTCTTGCTCCTGCTTACATCACCCGATCTCGCACTGCGCAGGCACAAGATCAGGTGTTGTTTTATCCTGTAGACCCTAATATTGGGCATGCACAGAAAGAGCAGCCCAAAGTCTTCTGTGATACATGACGTAGGTATCCCAGGAGGCTGCAGGTTTCCCATTCAGTCTTTACCACCACAGATATCTACCCTTTAAATAAAGTAAAAAATGTGGTGATATGTCCACTTTAAACTGACCCGAGAGGCACAAATTGCTCACTACTCAAGGAACCCCTAACAACCCTTTTGGAGGAACTGCTATGAAACCCTGGTTGAGAAACACTGGTCTAGCATCTTAACTCTAGCAAGCCATATAGACACAATTTTGTTCAGTAATGTATTCTTGCAGAAGCTATAGGGCTGCTTTTCATGTCAGCGAGAATCATTCTTTGAAATGCTATATTTATACTGAGCTTTCAGGTGTAAGATGGACCCTTTGGACTGATTTATTAAGCCTCTCCAAGGCTGGAGATAATGCACTTTCATTGGTGAAGCTGGGTAATGTCCTGGACCACATCCTTTCCAGGTTTGCTGGATCACCCAGCTTTACTGATGAAAGTGTATCTTTTCCAGCCTTGGATAGCTATAATAAATCAGGGCCTTTGAGATTCAGAAACGCTGTGTAAACCGATGGAAGCTCCTTAATTCAGTTCTGTATGTGTTACTACATTATTGAAGCAGAACTTTCTTTTCTCTTCTGCATTTAAATGAACCTACCTGCCTGATTGCAGTTTTTTAAATACACTCACCTGTCCTCATTCTGTCATAGGCACCATCTTCATCTTTTCCAGGTTTCCTGATCTATGGCCGTCTTGACTGGCCTGTGACCACGTAACTCGAACACATGCAGGAATTTATTCAGTCCTGGCAGCCATCATACCCTGAGCTGTTCAGTGGTTTTCCAAAAGACAGACAATCAAGTTTTATTCCAGAAGGGACCTCGCCTGTCACTTTTTGTAATAAATTGTACAACACAGCTGTAGGCAAGGAAGAAGCAGCACAAGTGGGTGAACAAGAAGCAGCACAATACGCCAATTAAATAATGCACTAAAAAGGAGGATACTAGCAGGAGAAGATTGACAGGGGGGTAAAGATGAGCACTGAGATAATTTATGTGCTTCTTCTCCAGTCAGGGCTGGATTTCTGAATAGGTCACCAATGGTCACCAAAGGAAGCACTTAGACCTTCCAACTGCACAGGTATGTACTCATCTCTGTATCAGCTGGGAGGGGTTGTATTTGCCAGAACTGTGTAGCTTGAAAATCTGTGACAGGGAACCTTCTGGCTGGATATAACCAAATGATCACTGCTCACTCTTGTCTTTCTCTCACTCTTCCTCCCCCATCCCCTCTCTGTTCATCTCCTTCTCTCATTCCCCCTCTTTCCCTCTCTCTGTTTCTTTCTCTTTCTCTCTCTTGACCCCATCTTGATAGAGAAAGAGCTTTGCCTCCCTGTGTGTTTCCCTGATCACTGGTGGTCTGATGACTAATACAGATCTAATCAAGCAGCAACAATAGTAGTCCAGTAATAAATGTCCATAGAATGAATGAAGTAGAATCATGGAGATGCTGGTTTCAGGTCCCCAGATGCAGCTTACCATTGTCAGGGAAACAAGTCCTATACATATATTTTTCAACACTGTAATTTTCTGTTCTGTTTGGATAAAATGTTACTGCCTATATCAGGTATCATTGCACAAATAGATGACAAGTCCATATATCATTAGTTACCATAGATTAGGGTATGCTATAAAGGAATGCAGAATAAAGTATATTTGTGCATGCTAGTATTTTGCATACTTTGCAAGTCAAACATTTCATAAATACAAGAATTTCAAGACATCTAATCCAACCAGAGGTTGCAACAATCCTTTTGGTTCTATACAGTTCACTTTATAATGCAATTTTCAATTTAGTATATAGGATTACATATAGTCAATATAACGCAGAAATTTCAACTTTTATGCAAATCGTGTGTAAATTGTACTGACTTGAATCAAACTCTGCAAGTATATTTTTTTGACTGGCTCAGTTTCAACTGTAATTTGCATACAATTTGCATGCAATATGCATTAAAAATATAATTATATTAACCATATCTACACATGTTATGTTGTATATGTTGTACAACATCACAAAAAAGTAGCAGTAAACCATCAATACTAAAAAGTAAAAATGTTTATTTTAACAGCTGTGTACTAGATTGCATTTATATTTAAAAAAAAAAACTTTCTGTGCATGGGGCTCTAGGGAGACCCTACAAGACAGCAAAGACACCGCATAGAACAAATTCCCTATGCCTATACTTCAGTTGAAGGTAGATGAGGTATAGGGGACACTTCAGCAGGTTTTCTGCTGGGTATATATTTGAAATAAAAATTAGAAATGCTGTAAAAAAAGTTTATTGACATTTTAAGCGATTAACACACTAAGCTGATCTCCTTTTATGAACTACAAACATCCACCATTTACCTTCTGCGTACCTCTGTTCCATGTAGTAAATGGTTTGTAGTGTACAGAAAATAGCTTGGAAGTCTGATAACATTATCTGAGATTTCAAGTCAGTATACAGTAAATTACAGCTTTTTTAATTTTTCTGTACTTTCAGAAAATGTACTTTCCTAAAAATAAAACCAATGCAAGGTCTGCTAAGATTCTATATTTGGAGTTTATGTTCCGGGGTTTAGATTTGCTTTATTAGTGATCATAATTCTGCCAGCATAGATTAAGATTCTACTGGAATAAAATATACATTGGCAGCAATTCCTTTTATCATGAACATATTGAATTCAGACTGGACCACACTATGATACAAGATTATAAAATACATCTTTCTGTAACAAGGTTCAGGTGCCAAACACTCTATAGCAGCTCTTGTCAGAGATGACAGGTTTGAGCATTGTATTGTGTTAGAACTGAATTCTTGACTCACACAATTCATGTTTAGAATCTGGATAGCAGCTAATCTCTAATAAATGAAAGAAACAGCATCAGCCAGTACAACCTAAGAATGTGTTCCTGGTGTTAGTTTTTTGCCAGGTCAGTGCAGGTATGAGCAAGAATCAATACAAATCAACGCAAGGCAGCCAGTGCTGGTTGTCACATGCGGTTCATTCATTACATGGATTTTTCCCATAACACAACAATGAGCCCTGAGCTGAACAATTCTGGAATCAAATAATAAGCCAGAGAACATGGAATTTGTTGAAGAAATAAAACACATGCAATAAAAACTTTTTCTGCTTTGATAAAGTAAATATATATATATATATGGAGTAATATATATACTATACACTGATATATATATATATATATATATATATATATATATATATACACAGATACCCTTATCCCAATTAATTAAAAATTGTTCTTATAAACCACCAAGTGAACAAGTGATAGTAACACAATAAATGTTGCTTGCTGAACAGTACAATGTATACTCACAATCCGGTGAAGCGATGCTCCGCAGATGTTGCATAGCTCCCTCACTTGCACAGCTCCATCCTCCTCTGTGCTTTAATGTTCTATAGAATTCAGCTACTACTGGGGGCTGCAAAAGTGGGCATGTACTATGACGTCATGATCAATTCAGTGCCAGAGCTGTGCCTGTAAAGGGTGCTTGACATATCTTGCAGCCTTACAACTCACTGTGTTCAAACATTCATAACTCAAAAACTGTTTGTCATAAGGATTTGAAATTTGCAGGGTGCACAGGGTGCCCTCATATCCTCCCCTAAGCTTTAAAGAATTTTAAGATATGGTGTCACAAGTTTATAAATGTATGAAAATACAACATTGAAGAGTGCTGTTTTTAAAGCAAGTGCCCCTAGGATACCTTAAATGAACATATAAGTTCATCTTGTACATAGCAAAATGCTAGGGATGGGGCCCCTAACTTTATATCTGCTTGCTTCCAAAACTATAACTGTCATACTATGCTACCCTGTCTGCTTCCCTTCCTTGAACTCCAATGTCTCAAACAGGGAGGAATAAAAAAAAATGTGCGTGAAAGTGGGGACAGCTGTAGCTCTTTTAAAAAATGTCTTCACTATGGCATCATTACAACATAAAAAAACCCATCAAAACCCATCAACATAAAAAAACCCATCAAAACGTGCTGTCCTGTCACACATAAATTACCACTTCCGTACTCTGAGCCCCCATTTCTCTGGAACAGGGAGGTGCAGGAAACCAAAAATGAAGGTACAAGTGGGGGACAGTGGTAGCTAACTCTCCCAAAAAATTCATCATTATGGCATCATGAAACATAAAAAACTCTACTCCTGCAAATGTGCTGCCCTGTCACACATTACTGTCCCCTTCTGTTCTTTGAACTCCATTTTCTCTAAAATGGGACAGTGTTGGTTAACAAACGTGTAGGTACGCATGGAAGACACCTGTAGCCAACTCTACCTAAAATGTTATCACAATGTCATCATTAAAACATAAACTGGCACCATAGGCACTATCTCTATATACCTGTCTCATATAACTGGACAGTTACCTTTTTTGAACCCCAATATCTCCAATGTAGGTAACTGAAAATGTAGTAGTAAGTGTATCTCTCCCTTTGAATATCTGGCCCACAAATTGCATCAGTCAGTACAACCAAAGAATGTGTTCCTGGCGTTCGTTTCTTGTCAGGTCAGTGCAGACATAGGCAAGAATCAAAACAAATCAACATAAGTCAGCCAGTACTTGTTGGTACATGCAATTCATGGTCTACAGATGATGCTACAAGATCCTTACATTCAATTTACTTAGCATTAGGATATCCTGAGATAAAGCTCTAATGGTGAGTTTTGTAGAATGTGAGGGATAGCTGCTGGATAGCAAGATGACTCTCAATGCCCCAGCAATTTTCCTCTACCATTTTAATTTTTCTACTAAGAAATCTGTTCAACTCACAATAAATGTAATTGATGTCAGATGGCCATACCATTAAATATATATGAAATTACATTATAACATTTATTATAAAGAGAGTAGGTGGCAGGGATATTAAAGGTGCAAGGGAAAGTAGTAGTTAATTACTTGTCCCTGAATGATGCTGCGTTTTTTTTTTTTTTTTACTGAAATTTACAGTAACTTTTTTTTTAGAATTACAAAATACAAAGATACATTTCCAAACATGACAGTTTTAATCTTACAACCTCATAAATAGCTCTCAACAGTGTAAAGGTTACTTCAATTTATTTCCCTGTTGTGCTGTCATTTTGCCCCCCGCATAGACATGGCAACGCCAAGCTTTCAGTCAAAGCCAACATATTAACACAAGTGAGTGTAAATCCTAAATCTAATTTTCAGGATGTTTGCCTTCATGGGTTTATGAATACAGTTTTCTTTAAAAAATATTTATTTTGGGAATGTATTGCAGAATTTTTTACCTGGAGATCCTGCCATTACAGCACTATTTTAGGTTAACAAAACTAAAGCTGTGTACACACATCAAATAATAGTCACTTGAGACAAGCACGATTATAGATAGAGATATAATGGGTGAACATTAAAAAAAGGTTAAATGAGCATAAGAGAGCATTACCATGAGGGTGTTAGGGAAGGCTAACTGCAGGGAAGGCTACTGTGAGGGTTACAGGGATTATTAATGTTAGGGCCACAGGGAAGGTTAGGGTTACAGGTGGTGCATGACCCATTTAAGACACCCCCTCCCAAAAATAAACCATGACGCCTAAAACTGAGGTTCTGCACCAGGAAATGCTGTCATAGAGGGTATGTACTGAATCCTGTCCCTGAGGGTTTGTACTGAGGTCTGTCACTGGGGTATCTGAGGCCTGTATTGAGGTCTTCCTGGGGGTCTGTACTGAGTGTCTGAGTTGAGGCTTGTCACTAAGGATCTGTTCAGGGAGTTGGTTACTGGGGTTTGTATTTGGGGTCAATTACTAGGGATAATTGCCTCTGTTTTCTTCTTAGTGTTTGCAAGAAGTCTCAAACTGATGATTACCTGATGAAAGAAACAATAATAAAGTGACCCATTCGGGCCCAATGTTGGAAAAGAGCTCAAAAACCCATTTAAAAAATCACTAGTCTGAACTTAGCCTAGCTAAGCTGGGACATTACATTTGACGCGTGCTAAAGTTGTACAGTTCTCTTCTGCAGCCTCAGCACTGTCAATTACTATTGAAAAAGCGGCCAATGGGGAGGACCAGCAAAAGTCAGCCAGGAAGATAGGAAACTATACCAGATGTGTAAAAAAATACTTCATCTTTAGTCGTCTAATTTGCAGTCTCTGTTTTCAGTTCACCTGGATACAATGGTATCACCTCTCATCCTCCCAGTTTACTGAAATAGTGAGGCTGATTCATCAAGCAAAATCGGAAGCTCGCTCGCGCATTCGTATTCGCGATCCGAAATCGTACGCCGTCGCGCAATTCAGCAACTGAAAGAGCTCGCGGCCGGAGCCGTGCATCTCCGGCAGCTTTACACTGGCGAGCTTGTATTAAAAGTCACGCGCGACCAGCGAGCGCGGATTTCATTGATAAATTAGGCCCAGTGTCTTTTAAGGAAGGGAAGTAGGGAAAGGAGGTAAAGTGGAATTTTAAAAAGATTTTTTACCAGATGAATAAGCCTATGGAGCAGCCTCTAATTAGGTTTTCTGCCAGCTATCAGATAGTTATCGATCAGCGATCAGTATATACGTTATTGTTATCTTGTATTTATATAGCACCAACATGGTATGCAGCACTTTACAAAGTCCATTGTCATATCACTGTCCCTCGAACGGGCTCACAATCTGTCCCTAGTATACCCATATGTCTTTACCACAGTCTAAGGCCACATGACGTGACTGTTTGCCTTACTATGTATGTGTTTATAAGTGTTTCTTATATTTCAACTTCACAATATGTTTGCAACATAAACATATGCTTTTATTCCTAATGCCTTCTTTGGTATTATATTATATAAAGGCTTAATTTTGAACAAAGGAAATCAAACAAACAAAGGAGTGCATGCCTACTATAACTACAAAGAAATAATTTCCCTATCAGGATAAAAAAGCAATCTTTTTATTTATAATTGTTGGACTTGTGACTCAAGATCATTTCTTCTATACAGAGATGTCATCCTCAGAATTATGTTCTTTATAATCGATGTCCAGCAGTACATAGTAAACAGATAGATTATCTGATAGAATGAATAGAATGAAGCAGAATTATTTTTAAAACTTTCCAAACACTGTCCAAATCCTTTTTCTTTAGTTTTGCATATGGAAAGTTATTACCTCTTTGGTGTGTTTGTCCCCATTTGGAAGATCTGAGGTGTGAGGCAGAACAGGAAGTAAGGAAAATATTTCAATTTTCTGTCCCAGCTTTAGGCTACATACACACGTGCAATGGTTCTCGTCCGATAATCGTCTCGGGGCTGATATCAGATGGCGTGTGTAGAGCACTCGTCGTCCATCATCCGAACGACCGTCCTGGCGGATTCATGGACGATGGACGACAAATGATCCTAATGGAAGTGAAGGAGGAGAGAGCACAGCGGGGTGCCGCTCCATCGCTCTCCCCCTCCCCTTACACTATTCATCATGAATTTCTGGCCAAACAGTGATGGCAGTAAACATAACTAACTGAACTCTAGTGGCTCAACTCACAAAGCTAAAACACCAGGATAATGACAGGGCTCATTTTGGGGGGTAGGGTAACTATGCAATAGTCCACGAACCCCACCTTCTCCTATTAACAGAATAGTAGGGGGAACAAAGAGCTGGAATGCTATGCCTTTAGGGTTCTCCATATTTTTGCAGGGCATCATTTTGTTTAATGACCCTAGATAAGGACACTTATTTTCAAAAAAGTAAGGTTTGTTTTAGTTATGTTAGGTTGGTAAATTATAGTATCCTAAAATAAAGATTCTTTGTATGAAAATACACTTATCCATTAAGCACAATTTACACAGCTTTAACATTGGTCTTATGCCAGACACTTGCAAGTGACTTCAAGCAATGATTTTAAACCTTTTAGAAAGAAATTAAATTACCAGTCAATTATGTTACTATTGATTAGATATTGCAGACTCCAGGCTAATGTCATTCCTTGTACTTCCATGATGAATATCTAAACATTTTAGGAGCACCCAAAAATAAAATTACTGCCAAAATGTCAGCAAAAACAAACATCAATAGGTTTATATTAAAAAATAAATACACAAATAATAAATGTTTTTTGCTATGCAAGTATATAGTTTATGGTTTTAATTTGTGGAACAGTAGCTAAATTATTTGTGGAAAAGCTAAATTATTGTAGAGTAGAGATGTCTGAACATCATTCTATATAAAAGGGTTATAAAAGTCCTCGAGCACTCTTGTTATGAAATTGTTCAGCGCGGCCACACTGTTCTGACAGGAGGTGGGGCTTAACCACCTGGACGTTTCACTGATGTCTAGATTTCTGTTCCAAAAGCGGTACACTGTTTTTCATGAAATTTTTTTTTTTAAATTGTAGACCTGTAACTTACAGAAATATGTCCAAACAAGGGTTCTAGTAGATATCATGAATATAAAAAAGGTTTAAAACACACAATCATGTAAAAAAAAAA